>NC_135837.1:4227500-4792500 GCF_029677425.1 Wolffia australiana | reverse complement strand
ATCAGTGTCCCTGGTGCTTGACGTACGTTTAACGACTGAACAGCAACTCGGCCGCTGTTTATTGGTAAATATTCCCGCGATGCCTTCGATTCTAAGGTCACTTCGAAATGAATTCGGAATTAAAATTTGCTTGACTATTCGTCGATGAAGTTTTGAGAGATCACGTCACTGCCTAGTTGTTTTTTCGGATTGACGGCCGTGGAGCCCGCCTATCTATTATGCATTCAAGCCTCACTTGATGGGAAATTGTTGGACATTAATCTTAAGTTTCCATGTTCGAAGAGGGAGAGAGAAACAGATAGAGCGAGAGAGAAACTGGGAGAGTGAGAGAGAAACAGATACAGTGAGAGAGAAACAGAGAACGAGAGAAACAGATAGAGCGAGAGAGAAACTGGGAGAGTGAGAGAGAAACAGATAGAGTGAGAGAGAAACAGAGAACGAGAGAAACAGAGAGAGAGAGAGGCAAAGAGAGGGAGAGGCAGAGAGAGGGCGAGAGAGAGAGTTATAAGCAAAGAGAGGGAGAGGCAGAGAGAGGAAGAGAGAGAGAGAGACATAAGCAAAGAGAGGGAGAGGCAGAGAGAGGGCGAGAGAGAGAGACAGAGGCAAAGAGAGGGAGAGGCAGAGCGAGGGCGAGAGAGAGAGAGAGTTATAAGCAAAGAGAGGGAGAGGCAGAGAGAGGAAGAGAGAGAGAGAGAGACATAAGCAAAGAGAGGGAGAGGCAGAGAGAGGGCGAGAGAGAGAGAGAGACATAAGCAAAGAGAGGGAGAGGGAGAGAGAGGGCGAGAGAGAGAGAGAAACATAAGCAAAGAGAGGGAGAGGCAGAGAGAGGGCGAGAGAGAGAGAGAAACATAAGCAAAGAGAGGGAGAGGCAGAGAGAGGGCGAGAGAGAGAGAGAGACATAAGCAAAGAGAGGGAGAGGCAGAGAGAGGGCGAGAGAGAGAGAGAAACATAAGCAAAGAGAGGGAGAGGCAGAGAGAGGGCGAGAGAGAGAGAGAAACATAAGCAAAGAGAGGGAGAGGCAGAGAGAGGGCGAGAGAGAGAGAGAAAAACAGGCAGAGAGCGCGAGAGGAAGAGAGAGGGCGAGAGAGAGAGAGAAACATAAGCAAAGAGAGAGAGAGACAGAGAAAGGGAGAGAGAGAGAGAGAGAGAGAAACATAAGCAAAGAGAGGGAGAGGCAGAGAGAGGGCGAGAGAGAGAGAGAAACATAAGCAGAGAGAGGGAGAGGCAGAGAGAGGGCGAGAGAGAGAGAGAGACATAAAGAAAGAGAGAGAGAGAGAGAGAGAGGGAGAGAGAGAGAGAAACATAAGCAAAGAGAGGAGAGAGGCAGAGAGAGGACGAGAGAGAGAGAAACATAAGCAAAGAGAGGGAGAGGCAGAGAGAGGGCGAGAGAGAGAGAGAGACATAAGCAAAGAGAGGGAGAGGCAGAGAGAGGGAGAGAGAGAGAGTGAGAGAGAGAGAGAGTCAAAGAGAGGAAGAGGCAGAGAGAGGGAGGGAGAGAGAGAGAGATAGAGTCAAAGAGAGGAAGACGCAGAGAGAGGGAGAGAGAGAGAGACAGAGTCAAAGAGAGGAAGACGCAGAGAGAGGGAGAGAGAGAGAGACAGAGTCAAAGAGAGGAAGAGGCAGAGATAGGGAGAGGCAGAGAGAGGGAGAGAGAGAGAGAGAGTCAAAGAGAGGAAGATGCAGAGAGGGAGAGTCAGAGAGAGGGCGAGAGAGGCAGAGGCAGAGGCAGAGAGAGGGAGAAATCGAGAGAGAAAGAGGAGATAGGGAGAGAGAGAGAGGGCAGAGAGAGAAAGCGGAGATAAGGAGATAGAGAGAGGGCCAGAGAGAGAAATGGGAGATAGGGAGAGAGACAACGAGAGCGAGAGAGGGAGAGGCAGAAAGAGAGACAGAGGGAGGGCCAGAGAGAGAAATGGGAGATTGGGAGGGAGAGAGAATGAGAACGAGAGAGAGCGAGAGAGAGAGACAGTGGCAGAGAGAGAGACACACACAGTGGCAGAAAGAGAGAGAAATACAGAGAGAGAGAGAGAGAGAGAGAGAGAGAGAGAGAGAGACAAGTAAGATATTATGCATCTGGGACGACGGTGGACTTGGTATACAAAAGAGATCGGTGGTTTTCAGGAGACTTCCGTGGCTCCTCCGGACTCGGCTAGCCCTGTCGTCCGAGTGCAGCGGCTGAAATTAAACAAAACAAAGACACCGTCTAACGTTCATCGTTAAATGTACAGCCCTACCTTCCCCACAACTTCATGATTTCTCCCGTTTTAAAAGCTCTCTCTCTTTCTCTCTCTCTCTCTCTCTCTCTCTCTCTCTCTCTCTCTCTCTCTGTCTCTCCCCGCTCCTCTCTCTCTCGGTCTCTTTCCTCTCTCTATCCATATATATATCTCTCACTATGTCGATCTATTTATCTATCAGTGTATCTTTCTATCTCTCAGTATATCTATCTATCTATCGGTATATCTGTCTATCTCTCAGTATATATCTATTTATCTATCTATCTATCTCTCAGTATATATCTATTTATCTATCAGTATATATCTATCTATCTATCTATCTATCTATCGGTATCTATTTATCTTTCAGTATGTATCTATCTATCAGTGTCTATTTATCTATCAGTATATATCTTTCTATCTATCAGTATCTATTTATCTATCAGTATATATCTATCTATCTATCTTCTATCTATCTATCAGTATATCTAACTATCTATCTATTAGTATATCTTTGTCTATCTCTCTACCAGTCTATCTTTCTCAATCTCTCTTTATTTATCTGTCGTTCGCTCTCTCTATCTCCCTCTATCAGTCTATCTTTTATACTCTTTCTCTCTCTCTCTCTATCATTCTATCCTTCTCAATCTTTCTTTATTGATCTCCTTGACTCTCTCTCTCTATGTGTCTATCTATCAAACGTCTACATTATTCGATCGTCGACGACGTACATATGTTGAAGAGGAACGTGTCATCGTTATCTCTTTTGCTAGTTGCCCTTCACCGGCTTACTCATACTCCCTTTTTAAAAGTTAAGTCTCAATTAGTACAGAACAAGATAAGGCTAGAGCTTCAATATACATCTCTCAATATCATCCCAAAAACCCTTGGAATAAACATAGGAAAACATTGAAAGCTCTCGACTTGTAGAAATAACATTCTAGAGTCACACATTGGTATCAGCGGGGCTTGATGATCTCGAGATTCATCTTGTATCATTTATAGCGTGTCGTCTTTGATTAGTTTCTCTTTTTGTAGTAACATCCAAAGTTATTGTACCCGAAGTCGCTGGCCCTTGATTCTTGAATGTGGATATCTGTCACTATTTCAAGATTGTGTTCAAGCCTTGGATTTTCGATTACCATTGAGTATCGTATATCTATTATAGAAGGAAGTTAATCTTGTTGGCATCAATCTAATGAGGTATTAATTATTCCCCACTTGATAAGTCAAGTCTTAGTTTAACACCATATTCAATTCATCAAACTTTGCCAAATTCGAAACAAATGATCCTAATTCACGAAGATATCAGCTCAACAAATATGAATATTTTATCGCTCATTTAAATGGAGGTTCCTTTACGAATTAGTGAACAAAAAATTTGTTAATTACTAATCATGGATCATCTGGAGGCTTACTTGAAAGATAAAAGTCAATCAATTATCATCTTTGACCATATTGAATATTTTGTTTCTTATATTTTCTGTTGATTTACGCAATTTGGTTTCCCCAACTTTTTATCGTCCTCTCCAATTCATAAAATCTTTTAGAACACAAATGAAGTCAAATTACAGGCGAATTTATCTTTGGAGCAGAAAAATATTTTGAGAACTAGTGGCCGAGGCTTTATGAGACCATGAATAATATTTTTCCACTTTTTACTCCATGATATGCTTCACTAAAATTGTAAGGTTTATATTGAGTTCAATTGAGTTCCCCATATCTTTGGTTAAATTGACTTCCAATAAACTCTTTTGTTACTCCACCTTTGTCAGTCCATCTGAAGTAAACCTAAACTGAGGGTGGTCGACTAATTTGGAGAGGGAATAATAAAATATTGGATGAACACACTATAAGAGAAAACAGATGACTGGAGGAAGTCTAAACGAAAGAATTGCCAATACATGGGGAAGTATGGAATGATAAAATGTAATCTTAATAAATTCAATAAACAGATGACGGACATCTTGAGTTGAAGGCTCAACGAAGATTGAATATGTGAGAATAAAGAAAATGTTTTTTTTCCAAAAATGACCTTAAAAAAAATTAAAGAGTTGGCATGCGATTTTTATTTGGATCTTGAAAAGAATCAAGGTGGAAGGATAAACATATTACAGATATTTTTTACACAGTCCGTAACGAATTCATGAAATTCAATAATGTGGAAACTAGAACATATTTTTTTCTAGTTTGCGAATACCATGGAAATTTCACTGTCATGAAGGCTTCAAAATTCTATAAATAAAATTAAAATTTTATCCCAAGATGAAATGAATAGTATGATTTTAATTCTATCATGATGATAATTTTATCACATTAAAAACATAAAAAATCCTCTCTCATTTCTCTCTCCTCATTGAGGCATTTGCTTTAGCCAAGGGTTGGCCGACAAGGCAATGATTTAAATCCAAGTTTTGCAACCTATTGATTTTAAGTCTTTTTTATTATTTTTGTGTATCAATATATTTTATTTTGGTAGATAAATTCGTATGGGGAAAATATTCACACCAAAGAAAGTGTGTGTACAAAAGATGCAAGACGGTAAAAAGATAACTAGCCATACATTTATCTATGCATAGTCTGTTATTCCCTTCCATGTTTAGCATATATTCATATTGTTAAAAATATATCTGGCTGGCAAGCCAATTACAAATTCTTTATCTCGTTCCATGTTCATTAATACAATGAATACATGATCAGATTGAGTGAATTATGATGAGATTATAATATGACGATCACTAGTATTTAAACATGTGTTCTAAATATTCCTATTTGAAGGATACCCAAGAAGGACATCAAAGTAGCCAGATAGTATAACATTATCTAGCCTCACTTATATGATAAGTATGGTCAGTTATGTATCCATTAGTGTGGAGACACTAAGGATAGATTGTGGGGTTTTTTTAGTGGAAAGAGTTGATTTATACAAATCCTTGAATGGTATTGTACCAACCTGTCAATCAGGTTGATTCACATCACTGTTTTATTAAGTGGTCTTTATACCTGAGATGCCAAAGATGGCTTATGGATGGACGATTGTACTTTGACTATGACTTGTGAGTTCCAAATCATGGAATTCTAAACAATCTTAGTTTGGGTGCATCTAGAAGTTCACGAAGACAATTGACTCTTCAAGATCACATCTTTTACCCTAGGTTTACAAGGAGACAGCTCAAGGAAGATGATACAGTGAATTCCTTGTCCAAGGCAATGAAATATCAGAGATTTCCAAATGCATATGTACTAACTCTGATGACCAATTAGGTTTCATAATTGACCATACCCTATACTATCCTCGGGGTGGCGTCAAGTGGATGTGGGGATATAAGTACATGGTAACCAATGGACACGTTCCAAGAGTGAGTTGATATACACTCCTTTGTATCTTCTCGAGTATGGAGGTGTAACCTAGCACCCCACCTATTGGATAGTCTCCCTATCAATTAGTTAAATCAATCCAACATTAATTAATCAATATGATGATATATTTAATTAATTTATAAGGCCAATAAAGGTTATTGGGACACTGGCGTTGTTAACTGGAGTCATACATGAGACTGGGCGGTTACACACAAATGGTATTTTAGACATCCAAAGATTCACTTAAATTTTTGGGGTTTTATGAAAAATACCTACTTAACATAAATAGGGGAAGGGTGCGAATTAAATTCACCCCAGCCAAAATTTGACAACGCCCTTCCCTTTCTTCTCCCTTATTTTCATAGCTCCTCTCCATTCCTGATGCAATTGGGACCACGTAACGATGACAGTTGAGCGAGATTGGAGCTCATCAAGGTGACAGAGGAGATTCAATGTGCTGAGGATCACGTGGATATGTCTAGAGGCTGCACACGTGAGCAGCTCAGGACATCTCACTGGAGGATCCAAAAAATCACAAATATGATTCATGCCAACGTGATTCAATTTAATGGTTTTCGTGATGTCATTTTGATTATGTTCAAAGTCGTTGACTATGAATCTTCTAAGTTTTCATACAGATCAATGCTCTAAAACCAACACATACTTATCATAATTTTCTCTCTCTACTTTTACATTCTAAATAATCTCTCTGAAATCTTAACTCGACATTCCAACATCTCCTCAATCATCTCCCTCTTATCCACCCATTATTTATAGCAATGCATCCCTCATCAATATCTTAAATCACTCTCATTGTCGCATAGCTTGATTTCTTTACTTTCTCGCATTCATGGTTGGGATGAACAACCATGCAACACCAAACTGCCTATTTAAAATTCTCTTGTTAACTGATAGGGCATTATTCCATTAATTTTGGAGTGATATTGCATTTTCTATGTGCATGTCTGCAACCTTATGAGGAACCATCTACCTACTGGTATGTAAATGCTAGAAACGTGATAAAATTTCCACAATAGGAGTACTCCTAGTTTATATCGTTATCTTTTCTATTTATAGTAAAAAAACTAAATGATCATTATGTTGCCTCTTTATGGTTGGAGCCCTTACCCCCTAGTCAAAATATATTAGTTATTTGAGGTGAAAAATATGTAAATGTAGTTAGTTGAATCTGAAATCAAAGAAAAAACTAAAAAACACAAAATTTGTTCTTGTCATGTGCCTAAACAAAATAATATATAGAGATGGGTGAAGAAGAGAAACAAGTTGATACAGTGTTTTTATATCACTCTGGGAAAAATGTTACATCCCGTCTGGGGTTTTCTTCATACCCAGTGACTCACTAATAAACCAACCTGATTAATTCCAATGTAATTATGGCCTAAACAGTGTAAATTATGGTTACAGACAATTATTGGTGTCTTAGCATGGTTTAGCTATTAGTTCTATGAACTTGATCTTACAAGCTCTCTACTTCTACTTTGTAAGTCTAAGATAATATGCATGTATACAGACATTTAGATTTGGAAACAAATTTCAGAGTACCTATTAAAGCTCAGCACTGACTTCACCTTTACTTTCAAACCTCCAAGGTGAAGCATCAATGCCACTCTTCAACAAGCTGGTCAAGGCACCCTTCTAGAAGTTGAGCCCCAAGAAGCTCTGTCGTCAAAATAGAAAATTTATACTTTTAGCTATGTGCTCTGGTGTTTACCTAATAAGGGTTTTTAATTCCATTTATTTAGTTATCTTAAACTAATGGAACCTATATTTTCTAATCTTAAAGAGGAGGTACAAGATAAAAATTTATACATTGGGGATAAATCTTTCAGGTCCTGTCCTAAGACTCTTCTTGTATCCTTAAAAATCACATAGCTTACATTCTACGCACCCACTTCCGCAGCACTCTAAACTTACACTTCTCTGAGTTATGCTTGTTATCCTAATGAGGTTGGATAAAATGATTGTTCCACCATCTCATAGTCTCTTAGCCTTGATGGAATCCATGGTATGAGATAAACTACAACTCTTCATGGTTGAATCTCTGGTATTGTCTATTCTAATATTCCAATGACATATTTCCATTACTTCTAACACTCTGGCTTCCAAAGCGGCAAGCAAAAGGCTGTCATAATACATGCTCATCCTGATGGGTAGTGAATTTAATTGTACTCTTATTTTATATTAATCTGGAGTTATTAAGTTTATGGAAAATTTAAAAATTTTGTGGACTTAATTTCAAGTTCTTAATGATAAATCCACATCTAAGTTGTGAACTGAGAGAAATAATTTACGAGAGAAAAGAAAAAAACTTATAATAGATAAATGTGATGGTGCTTGGAAGCACTTTGACCCACCTGGTATTACTTTAGAGGTGCATATAATGTCCCACGCCTTATTCAATATCCACAAATACAATATAATAATTATAGTGCACATGGGATGCTTATAATAAACTTCATGATTACACCCAATGACGATGGGAATTACGATGAGATCATCATAAAGTCTGTTTGTGTTTAAAAATATGTTCTAAATATTCTTATTTGAATGATACTTACGAAGGACATCAAACTATCTAGAAAGAATAGCACTGTCGAATATCGTTTGATAAAATCAAATTTGGGAGTGTTTAATTTTCATTGTTATTTGAGTTAATCAGTAAAATTTTATAAGCCTTGACTCGTCAAAGAATTTAACCAGTCAATGATGAGAAATATTTTCCTCCATAGAGAGCAGAAATGAGGGTTTAAAATGCCTTTTATATTGTCATTAGGAGATGAGAGATGTGTATACTTAAGAATATATTGATATGAGTAGGATGATAAGGGAATATAATAATACATTGAATAAGGGGGATATGATGATAGATGTTTAGAGATGTATCAAATGATGAAGATGGATGGATGTGTATTGATAAACATGAAAGGTTTTATAAATGGATGTTGATAAGATGATGATGATATAAATGTAAGGAGACTCACAGTAAGCCTTTATATTCTGCCACTATCATGGCAATTTGTGATTGAGGGAGATTCCCTACACTTCCACTTTTTCGTCTAACTTTGGTCACCAAGACATATTCGTGGATCTCGAAGTCACTTCTTTCACTAGGCATATTGAAGTAGGAGAAGTTGTAGGATAATTTTTGCACAAAATGAGGGGTCTATTTATGTATCAAATTTATGGATATGTAGAGAAGAGAAGTGAATCCAAATTCAAAGTTACTATCCAAAACTCTTTCGAGCGCATCAAGCATCCAGATTCGAAGTAAAAATATATTTCACATCTAATTTTTCCTCTCATCCATGGTTCATGCGGTGGATTGGAAGCAGGGTTAAAATATTTAACCCTGGCGGTGGAGAAATGTTCGGTGGCACTGAAAGAAATAATATAATGCCGAGAGGGAGTTATGAGTGTACCAATAGCAGTAGGCGGGACGATGTCTTTTTCGACAGTAGTAGATGGTGAACCACACGTAGGGATGATGACGGCGGAGGTAGACGCACCAGTGAGAGTAAACGCGCCGACGTGAGTAGACACAACGAAGGGCGTAACAATGGACGCAATAATGGGCGCGACAATGGTGCAACGATAGCAGGTTGCGGCAGCGCGACGGTGCGGCGGTGACAAGGTGCAGCGGCTTAGTGGGTGGCGAGGCATGGTGGCAACAAACAGGCCGGCCTGGGGATACAGGTACAACGGCGATAAGAGCAACGATGGCGAGCGCAGAGGTGATGAGTTTGGCAGCAACGGTCGTGGCTAGCGTAGAGCTAGATGGCCAGGCAAGCTGCGGCCCAGTTATCGGCCAATGACTACGACGGTTGTTAGGGGTGCTGCGGACGTGGCAGGCTCCGTCGGCCGTTAGAGCTGCAGCCGCTGCGGGCGGCTGCAGTAGCAGCTGTGGGCTTTTGTAGCGACAACGGCTGTTGCGGCGACCGAGGGCTCCAACAACCACGGGCAGCTCTAGCAGCTGCAGGCGCCTACGGCGTAGGGTGAGATCGTTCAGATAATGGATACAAAACTAAGCGCTGATATCCGTTAGGAAATATGTTTCGTTCAACATTCTTTCAATATCTACCTGATATCCGATATCCATTATCGGATAACAATATCTGAATATGGGAAAAAATCCAGATGTTATCCATTACGGGTCCATTATCCATCTCTGTTCAGCGAAATTATAGTTTCCCATGTTTCATTATCCGATATCGTGTGCGGATATCAGATAACGGGGAAATATATTCGTGATGGGCCAACAATGTTTTTATAGTTTGTTGGCCGAATACGTGCGTCCATAGGAAGCCCGCTTTGATTTCGACTCGGATTCTCGAACTAGGGCTGTGATTTTGCTTGCTGGAAGTGGGGAGCTGCGATTTTGCTTGGGGAGTGGGGACTGGAAGTGGGGAGCTGCGATTTTGCTTGGGGACTGGGGACTGGAAGTGGGGAGCTGTGATTTTGATTGGGGACTGGGAACTGGAAGTGGGGAGCTGGAGGTGGCTAAGGAGCTGGAAGTGGCTCATGAGTCAGGATTTTTCTTGTGAGCTGCCGTCTTCTTCAAGCTGCTGAACCCAGAGCAAGCACGGAAGAAGGTAGCTCCCAACGCTCAATCCCAGCGCTCAACCCCAGCGCTTAATCCAATCTCTTAATCCCAATCCATCTCTCTCATTCTTTAATTGTCTCGTTAAATCTTCATTTGCAATTTCACTGGCAAGCAGCTGCTCTCGCCAGATCCATATGATGACAAGGATTCTCCTCGCATCTGTCTGTCCTCCTCTCCCACCCGGCAATGGTTCATCATGCATCGATCTGTACATATGAATATTTTTTCCATTATTCATAAGTTGCATTGCATGTCACCGCACATGCATCGAACTATTTTATTGTTTATATGCCGAGCAGGTGATCCATAGAAAGTAAGCCGTCTATTTGTCCTTATAGAGTAAAAATATCCATATAGACTAAACCATCGCACTTGCATTGATCTATTTCATTGTTTTATCATTGTTTATTTCATCGATCTATTTCATCATTGTTTATTGAAGGATCTTGAAATTATTCTGTATTTCATTCATTTACACTCTCCCCCTCTTACCTACGCGTCTATATACTGCATCATCTATTTGTCCATCAAATGACGTAGGTTTCTTTACAGTCATTACAAGTTTCTGTAAAGAAAAGGCATGATCTATTATTTAGTCCGAGTTAACTGTCATCAAATTACAATTTCCAAGTCGTAGGGTGCGTATTAGTAGACCGTCTGTGTTATTTTTGCAAACTTATTTCTGGTGATATTTTATTTTTCAAGTACAATTCAGGGTCATTTTTTTAACTTCCTTACATTACAGTATTACACATACACCGTACACTTCACCCCAGCAGCTGCCATGTCAACGACAGAGAGCGCTTTACCTCAAATAGATGAGGAGTCCGAATTTGAGGAATTACGAGCAGAGCATACTGCGGATGTCTCGTAGCCCCGTGGATGAGCAAAACGATCACCCATTCTAAATTACTTCACGGTTGTTGGGGATTCGACATACCAGTGTGAAATTTGTCGCACGAAGAATGCAACAAAGGCGGTCCATCTTAAGCGCACAATAGACAATAGTACAAGCATCTTTTGGCGTCATTTCAAATTTGTCCATCCGAAAGAACATGATGCGCTAAAGGGCAGCACTAGTATGCAACAATGTATAGACGGCTTAGCAGACAACGGGACATCAGGTCTCATCGGCGGAAGGTGACCATTGAGGGGTCGAACAACGGAAGAGACCAAGGATGTCATTAGTCAGCTAGTTTGTTGCACAGACTTGCCATGGCATTGTGTTGATATAGATGCTTGGAAGGAGACATGGAAATTTGCGACAAAGAGTGAGGTACCCTCACTGAGTGCCCGAGTCATCAAGGCATGGACGATGAAGTTGTTTGAGAGGATGAAGGCGGAGATCATTCGCATATTAGCAGATGTCGACTGTGTGGCAATCACAGCTGATGGTTGGACGATGGAAAATGGTTGTGGACTTTTGGGCATAACAATTCATTGGATTGACGCTCGTTGGATGTATCGTGAACTTGTCCTTGCCGTTCGCGAGCTTTGTGGGATGCATGACGGGGAGTCTATGGTAAAAATTATTGCCGAGGTGCTTGAAGAGTATGGACTCGACACAAAGGTGAGTAATGTTAGGACTATTGTATTTAATACTTTTCAATGCACGCTCTAATGTTTAATGTGCTTTCCATTGCAGTTATATGCCTTTACCACTGATAACGCATCAAGCAACAAGAGAATGATGGCCATGTTAGGAAGAAGACGGCGTGGAAGGAGCATAGGGTTCAGTGTTAGGCGACACGCTCCATGCGTCGCACACATAGTGAACATTGTTGTTCAAGCTGCATTGAAGAGCTTCTCTATACACACTGCAGCACCCATAATTGAGGAGGAGAGTGATGTCGGTAGGACTGCCGATATGTATGACAGTGAATCAGACGTGGAGGAGGGTGAAGAGGACATCTCATTGCAGCGGCGCAGCGGTTCGATTGGAGAGATAGTGACTAAAGTGAGAACAGTAGTTAGAGCTATACGTTGATCAACAAAGCGACGGATATATTATGCTGATTTATGCAGGACACATAAATTAAAGCCAAGATTGCCCTTGCTTGACTGCCCGACATGATAGAGTAGTACGCACGAGATGCTAGAAGAAGGTATTGCCAAAAGGGATGTGATTGATACAGGGGCTGCATTCTTCACGACAGGGGGTAGCCGGACGAAGATCTCGCGTGATGAAGGGGAATTGCTTAAGGACTTTTCCTTCTTATTGGGACCTTTCGTGTACACAACCGATCATGTTAGCAGGTCAAAGGAGTCTGTCATTGGGGATGTCCTCCTTCTTGTGCGAGCATTAGTTCGATACATGGATGACGTCATGAAGTAGATTGTTGAGTCCACGCTGTTCACGGGCAAGAGACTGCCACATGATGAACGCGCATCATTGTTGCATGCAGTTGTCGCCATGCAGACAAAACTAGCCGAATATGAGAAGCTGTTGTGGAACAATGATGCCATCCTCGCTGCCTCATTGCTCAACCCATTTCGCATGGGGTCAATGTTTGACGAGGCATTATATTTGAAGGCCATATCCTTTGTCCGTGGAAATCTCCCCACTACACTGGCATCTTCCCATGAACGACGCGATACAACCATGCCCCACAGCGACAACCATCAAAGGCTTGGGTCAATCAAGCCCTGAGCAGCAAACCGTATACAAGAACAACCTCACCAGCTTCCCCCTGGAGGAAATGGAGACATTCTTACGTACAACGCACCAGGGAGGGGGAGACTCTGCACGTGCATGGTGGGCAACTAAGGGAGTTCTTGTCTATCCAGAAATGTCAAAAATTACACGTGAATTTTTAATAGTGCCTGCTACAAGTGCTCCATCCGAACGGTTATTTTCTGCTGGTAGAGTATTTGTCACTTATGAGAGATCGCGTTTGGAGGGGATGAGTATTGAGGCACTTGTTTATGTGAAGTGTTGGTGTCGAGAAGGAAAAACTAAATGGTAAGACATTTGCCTTGACGGTGACATTGATGTTGACCCAGATACATCAGGTATGATTCTTATTTATCTTTAGTTATATTATACATATGGATAGTAAATTGAGATGGTTTTTTATTTCAGATGTCGTGGTAGCTTCCGAGAAGTAGGACTCATGTGATGCTGCATTACATGGGATTTAGGATGAAGTCTGTGGGCAGTGTCGTGAAGACAAATCTAACCCTTTTTTCCCAAACACAGAGGAACACTTTTTTTCAGAACTCTTCCCTTAGTACAAGTGCATTTTCTATAGCATGTTTGACATACGATATTTTTTATTTTATATCTGAGTATTTATTTCTGTATTACAACCAATATTACCTAAGCCATATAGACCATGACAGGGACCATGACGTCAGGTGATGAACCAATAATAGAACATCGACACCCACCACGTCGGAGTATGCGTCTTCTCGTTCAACGCCTGACGAAGAAATCACAAGACTCAAGTGTGCATGTCATCAGCTCTGACTCTGAAGATGACATGGATAGTAATGGAAGGTCTGGCAAAAATATCAAAGACAACACTATCAATGCCCCTCAATTCTCACTGGAGCAAATAGAATTGATTGATGCTAGTACGGTACGAATCCTTGCAAGCCTTCACCTCAACCCAACTAAGACCATACCATAGCTGCACATCCTAGTGAGCCATGATCCATTTATGAGCCATGGGTAGGCCACACTTATTGGACCCACAACAATTTCACCTCAACAATGATTAACTTTGTTGAGTTTCAAGTTGCCCATACTATCAACAAAAGGCAACATTGATCACCGGAAATGGATGGCTTGTGGAATGAGAACATATGATGTTTGTTATGTTTAGTTGTTTAAGGACCATCTTCACTTTTATAATGTACGTTTGGTTGACTTCCCCATCTTTACATTAATGTGGAACATTAAGTTACTGTTAATGTTTGATAATGTGTGTCAGTTGTTGTCCGTTGTGTAATCCATTATCCGCAACAAGTAGTCTACGACTTTCCAAAAATTGTCTCAAACTCGACAATGGCATTAATATTTCATCATACAGCTTCATAAAATCAATATGATTTCTTATTCAAAAAAATAAACAAATAAAAATGATTTTTCCTACACGGTGCACCATCTTTGTATTCCGGTATCCATTCTGATATCGTAGTCGATATCGTATCCATTATCCTCTGACCGATATCGACATGCGATATCGTTATCGCACTAACAATGTCCGGAACCGTTATCCATTCAGTAAGCCATACCAATATCCGTTATCCATATCTGATACTGATGTCGTCCACATTCGACATTATTTTGCGTACGGATGACGCGTTATCCGATATAACGGATATCGCATACGGATGTCATTAGTTACACTCTACTGCGGCAGTCGCGGCTAACCCTCGCGGCGGCGGCTGTAGCTAACCCTCGCGATAGCGGCCACTGGTGGCTGGCGCGACCGAAGAGGTGGCTGCGATGGCGACTATGATCGGTGTTGGCAGCTTTCGGGGGGTCGGTGTCAGCGGCGGTGGTGACGGCTTCCGGCGATCTCTAGGGTTTTTTCTCTCTCCTAACTTTGCAGTGGCATTTTCATAAATATGGCAAAAACTCAATAAAACACAAACAAAACAGGAAAAAATCCTTTAAAAATCACATTTTCTATAATCTTTTTATTTACATATGAGTCTCGGCTACATATTAGTCTCGGTAGGAATAATCTTTTTGGTTGTGTACATATTTATGGCTCATATTAGTCTCACTTGAATATAAAATTACATTCTATGCATTAAGTGGTCAATCATGCAAATTTTATGCTTATTATTATGAATTTAACATGATTTATAGGCCCAATAATTTGACATTCTGATTTTAAGTAGTACAAAAAGTTTCTGGGATAAATCTTCTCTCGACTTTATCATCTTATATTTTGAAAGGTTAAATTTTAGTTTAAATAAAAAAGAAGAAGATTGAAGAAGAAGAAGAAAAGGCGGGTTATGTCTTCAATGTCCAACTGCCAAGCCAACTAGGCATAGAAGCACTCAAGACAATTGTAGGCTAATAAGCACAGAGCGTTCAAGCCAAACCAGCGGCCAGCAAGTGCTAGTGGCCAACTAGGCTAAGGCAGTAGCAAGAGAACACACCATAGAGCGGTCGAGGTTTTACATATTTCTGATATGGGAACAAAAATTCTCTATTTTCTTTCCGCTCAGTATTGGATCGGGTCAACAAGACAAGACAAGGATAACAGAGCAACAGGCTGGGAAGTGTAAATAGGATGAGATAAAAATGTCCAGGCTTCAAACCAACCTGGCCCAAAGCCTGAGTCATAATGGACTAGCTTTCAATCATATAATCTCGATGGTATGATGTTCTTTAACAAGATTGAACGGTGAGATTAAAAATGCATAGATATTATTTCATTTCTTTTCAGGTTGTGATTGGTTGCACGATTAACAAGGGTGGTGGGGGCCATGCTGATGGGGAATTAAAAGTGAAAATTTTCGATTGGGCAGTTGACATGGAAATAAGAGTACAACATTAAATAAGATAGTCTACAAGTGATATTTAATTGCATCCATTGACCCTTCTTATGTGCAGATCTAACAGCAAGGGGCAGAGCCATTAAAATCTACCCCTAGTTATCGTCTCCTATAGATGGGTGGCAGTTTCCAACTCAAAGGTACACGTTAGAAGTAGTTTGACGGTCCATGGAGGACTCTCACTGCTGGATTATCTAATCCACAGCCTCTGAAAACTCTTCCACAACCTTAACAAGGATCTTCTAGGCCTAAATTTTTATCTTCTAACAAAAAAATAAGGACGTCTATAGGAGACAGCTCTCTTGTGTTTTCAAAGTCATTTAAACAGTGTTTTGTATCTAACATTTTATCTCATTTTCTTCATATTTTTTATATTATAAAATGACACATTTTTAGTTTAAATATATAAATTGACCATTATCTTATCTACTGAGTAATCTATCAGTACAACTATTTATTAATATATTCTATTCAATCATAATCCCTCGTATTATTTCCCACTATCATCTATTATTCTCTGTCAATTTATTATTAAGTTCTCCTTAAAGTTAAAATCCATTTTCCTCTTATCTAGACCTTCAATCCTGTCATTCCATCAACCTTAGCATAACTAATTAATCTCTTTCTGCCATCTGTCTTATTCTTATTTACTTTATTCTCCATTAATCCTCTTAAAGTTTATTAAAATAAAATACCCCTATTCACTATCCCCATAAATATTAATATTATTTTAATTACTATATCTAGCTCTTAAATTTTACTTATAACCTTCTTATCAATCAATGCTTATCATACTAAGATATCTCCTCCTAATTATATTATCTTTAACAATCTCTCTCCTCCTAATTTCTCTCATCTCTTAATTAAAAAAAACACATTGTTACGACCTATATTAATATATCTTTTCCTTCTAGTAATATAATCATATTTTTTCATCCTACATATTTACTGCCCCTAATATTTATAAAAATATTAATATATTAATAAAAATAAAATGGATACATGATTGATATAAAAATATATAATAGGAATGCATATTTTGACTTAATTGGTCGCTAGTCCATTAGCAATGAACGTAAAATCTATTGATTGTCGAGTCACCTTTGTTTCTTAGATTGTCCAGGCACCTTAGGGACCTAGAAACATGACCATGTAATGTTAAAAGTATTGATTATCCTTTAATATATGAATATCCTCATAAAATACTAGAACATCCATTATAAATGGTATCATGATTTTTGAAAGAGCTGGTGGTCATGAAGAGTGAAGCCTAGTTCCTCCGGTTATCATTATATAGTTTGTGAGGTGCTCTCATATTTATTCCTATCCAAGTCATTTTCTCATGTGTGGTGTGTGCATTTCCACACTAATCTTCCTCCAACCTGAAAGTAAAAAAGTCATTATTTTTCTCATGTTCAAGCACACACAATAAAAGGTTTAAGAATGACACATGTTAAAGAGACTCCTATCTAATTATGGGTAAATAATGAAGAGAATGGTGAAAGAATGATATCTAAAAGGGGGACAAGAGAAAAAACCTTGGCAGTAAAACATACAATGACAGGGGATAATAAGGGATAGATGGGTTTCTATAAGAATAAGAAACAATGTGTGAAATCGTGTAAGATAGGCTAGGAAAATGGGTGAAGAATATACATGAATACATTTCAAAGATAGCTTTAGGTAGATTAAGGAAAATTGATCCTATGCTTACGATTTGAAGAAAACACCACACCTACCCTAAGTAAGATGCTAATTATGGATATCCGAAACAACTCATCACTCAACCTTGGAAAATAGTACTTCAAACAATTGGAAGGTGACCACAAGCATCTATTCCCATTGTTCATACCATAAAGAGGTGCACCCAACCTGTTACAAGAGTATAGTTTCTATACACATGTATCTAATAATTAAAGTACCTGAGATCTCCAAGGTGGGATTTGATTAAATCTATGAAGTAAATTCCTTAGATTGTAGAATTATGCAAGGATATCGATAAGTTTCCCTTTTTCTAAATATATGAAGTATACAATGAGCAGAGGCCGATTCACATTGAGGGAGTTATCCACAAAGCTCTGAACTTGATTTTTTATTAAAGGGGTTAAATTACATATTTGCATTTTTTATTTTATTTTAGAAGTTGATAGGAATTTTACAGATTTTTCTTTTCATGTAAAAATATCAGAACTCCAATTTCCACCCAAATTTATTCAAAATACAGAAATAAACTGCGGAATGGAATAGGATTAACTAAAATTTTCAATGGGGTCCATTGAATGTTTTTCAGATGAAAATATGATGTAATTATTGAAGGGAAAAATGAATAAATTTGGTATGGTATTTGAAGGAGAAATTTTATATTAATAATTATTTTCTTTTGCACCTATGGATACTATTCAAAACTTAATTTCTCAAAGTTTTTTCTTACATCTTTGAAAGCTTAGTCGTACTATGTTCTGGTCAGTCAAAGATGGACACCTTCAAAACTAGTTTTGAGATGTAATCTTTTGAAAATTGATTTCTAACCCTAGGTTATCTTCTCAACTTTATCCAATATTCCCCATGAGTAAAAAATCTTCATTTGATCCAATCCACCCCAATTAGGTTGCAAAGAATGTTAATCGATCCATAAGGCTATATGATGATGACAATCATTAGCTCTATGGACTAATCCTCTAACCTACTAATCAAAGTACCTTACTATAAATATGCAGAAGGTACCTATTAGAGTGTACTAATCCCTAAAAATGTATTTGAAATATCTTCTGACAAGTACCACGATGAAATATAGCCTTATTAAATTTTTTAATGTTTACTGCATATAAAATAATTTCACATTGTCTCCTTATAAAATACTTAGTTTCCTTTATTTAATCTTTAATACCTGTGAAAATTAATATTTATTTTAAATATATTGTGTTTTTTTCCATTATTGAGGATCTGAACATAATTATCACAAGATAAAAAATTAGAACCATCAATGATCGAATCACCTTGGAAAGTATTTAATCTGGTATCCCCTTTTTTCCCCTTCATAAGTCATTCTGATCCGCACAATTATTTTCATCTAGATGTTGCCTTGGCATGCCCAATCTCCTTGTTAATCACAAATAAAATGTTATTTTTATTTATTTACTTTGTTTCATGTTTGTTGGATTCAAATAAAAATGAATGCGCATTACCTAATCTTCAAATATTATATTATACATATAGGATAAAACTCTGTTCTTCCTAGTTTTCTGTAACTTTTTTAAACCTTTTACACTAAATTCATAAATAATTTAATTTTAAAATTCACAATATATTTTTTGGATATCCTAGCTTTTTAGAATGATATGATGATCTCTCCCAATTTTCTGGATATACTATCTTTTTAGAATGATATGATGATCTCTCCTAATTTTCTGGTATTTTTGTAAATTTTTTTGTGCCAAATTTGTAATGAAATTTTTTTTATAAATTTTATTACATGTTTTTTATATTAATAATTCTAATATTTAGAAGAAATTTTTTATTTTATGCCTCTCTGCCAGATGTTACAATCTGACCCAATCATTGGCTACATGAAATGATTGATGTGGCCCAATCAAGAGCAGAAACCAATAAAAGCTGCATTTCTCAACTAATGTTTCATCATTAGATAATGCATAAGCAAAAAAAAAGACTTAATTCTTGGTAGAATAATACATGTGATGATGTTAGTTGAGAAAGGAAAAAAGATATAACCAGAGCACCAAACGTCCTTCATCGTTTTATCAATTTCCTTGACCTGCGACAGAATAAGACTGGAAGCTTTGATTTTGATGCCAGTGATTCAGAACTCTTCTTTATATCTCAAAAAATGTATCCACATCTAGTTAAATGCACATAAGTTTTTGCCAAATGATAGCTCTTTTGCTGAAATTAGTGGGCATGTGGCAGCGCATAAATGAGGCACAATAAATTTTCAGCTGAAATTTGAATGATGGCTATGCTTTATCCTCTATATCCATCCATGGCCTAGATATTTGATCATATTCCCCATTATTGTGAAAAAGACACCCTTGATTTTTATATATATATATATTGAATTGAGTGATTTTCTCATTCAAAACCTCATTTGAGTCTGTTTTCGACTTTTAAGGGCAAAGTATTAAAGGAGTGATGTATCTGCTTATGACCAATGAAGATGAAGCACTATTCAACCTATTCTGCACTTGGCAATAAGGTTAGCGTAATCTTCATCTTTATTCTGACATCTTTGTCCTTTTCCTATGCTATCATTTTCATGGACACCATAGGTTTTTAACATCTCGCATGCAACTATCAACACCTCCAATCATCTTGTTTAATCTCACCATATTGGCTCCATTCCACAATGGTGTAAAACTACATCACTCGACCCACTCTGCTCCTCGTCAACCTACATCTGTTGCCATCTTTGTTGTAATCAGTGGCAGTATGTTTTTCTCCATTGTACTCCATTGACACCCATCACCATCAATAATTTCTCCCTATTGATTTTATCTTTAATCTCTCTATGCTTAGGCCCAACCATCCACTTCATAGGAAAAGGATTATATATGATTCTCCCAAGATATTTTGACTTCCCCTTGGATATCAGGAATAGTAATTTTAGGATATAATTTTATATATAAGTAATCATTATTCTATGATACCATAATAATTCACTTTTCATTTCACAGTTCTTTGGACTTATTCAAACAACACATGCATACTATTAAAATCCATGAGCTTTGGGCTGAAATTTTGGTGCCAGCTTTATCTTTATCCTTATCATTGCTAAAGGCAACAAAGAGTGCCAAAACTAATGAAAGCTATCTTTCAGAGTTAGCCTCCAAAAATGGCAGCCAGCAGGAAAGATGGCATCAAGGGGTTATTATATGAGTTCAAACTTCATATTTGGTGGTGTTTTTTCTTGTTAATTTAATTATTCTTTTTGGATTGAAGGACGCATAGCCGGAATAAAATATAAAGTATCTCCAACTAATGCTTTAAATAGGAAAAAACATCTCCAATATTAAGAGATTATAACATTTAGTGATTAGTGAATTTCATAAGATTAGCTGCATTTATAATGTAGTCTGACAACCATTTTAGTCCCTGAATTTTGAGTCATCACCTTCCAGAACATTTACATTTTACTATCCAATTTTATATTCAATGTTATTGGACACATCAAACTCCTAACTCAGGTGCATAAATCATATTGACATATCTCTTACGGTGAAAGAAAACACTCATGCCTTAAATATATTGAGAATAATATTTTTCCACTGATTAAGCTCACAAATAGTCTTCAGCTTGTCCATATGACTCTTCCAAATGTACTTTATAAAATATTAGGAGGATAACGCAATAAGAGCCAACCGTAAATTCTATGTTCCAATATAATGGAGCTTCAACTTTACTCACTGAACTATGTTGCATGAATGTGAGATAATATCTACATATAATTATCCCATTAACCTATAGGTCTACAGAGTTCTAGACCATGTCAACTGAGAATATAAAATATGAAGGTGAAGGAGATAAAAGAGGTGATTCATATATTTCCTTATTTTTTTTCTAAGTTAGGAGACAAGAGTATATGGGATGTACATTCCTGTACGACAAACACAAGTTCAATCAATCACTCACTACTCATACATTAATTAAGAATTCATACTACAGTTTATACTTGCTTAGTGAGTTCAATTTTATCTTTGCTTAGATTGATCAATCTAATAAAGGAAAAATATAATATGTGAATCTAAGAGTACAAAACATAATTTTATTGAGATCCCTTATTCACAATTGAATTCTAATTAAAAATCATAATATATAAAAATGATAAATAAAATAGTCTATTCTCCAATTGATTAATATAATAATATAAAATAGAAAAATAAAAATAATTAAAATAAAATGATATCTGAAAAGTCCATTTTACTGGTAAATAATGATTGATATAGTAATTTGAGCTACTCCTTTTTCACTCTCTACGCACTATTAAGTGATTCAGGTGAATGATAAAAATATATTGCATAAGAAACCCTAGGAAGAGTTTGAAACTTACAACTTAATTTTAGGAAATAAAATGATAAAGTTTGATTAGAAGATGGACATCGATAGATGAGGAAGTGATGTAGTAGGGGGATTGTGGATAGGTGTAAGGGTTCAAGGACTACTTTTTTTTATTTGATAAATTTATGAAATAATAATGTATGATATATACAATATAATAAGGACTACTTTTATTTATTAGATAAATTTAAATAAGTATATGTTAAATAAAAATATATGGTTAAGAGGAATTAAAGATAGTAAAATCATAAATGAAGTGTAAAAATACAAAAATCTAATGAGTAGAAAATTATAATTTATAGACATATTTAGTGCCTTATCATCATTTGAGATAATACGTTACTCATGTTTTGTTATATACAACAAAGTTTGAATACAGATATCAAAATATAGAAAATTATTAATAGTATATATAATATGGGTTATGAATTACTATTTGATATAGTTGACATAAAGGTGAATTATTGGCTAGAAGTAAAAAGTACTATATTTTTAGATCATGAATAACAGGAAAATAATACATAATATCGGAGAGTTTTAAAGAATAATATAGTATGTTTTGGTAAAATAGTAATATAATATTATCAAATAAATAAAATAAAAGAATCATTTTCATTTAAAATCACCACAAGGATGTGTGAATAAAACATGGGAAAATATATTTGGATTTAATTTCTAAATTCTATTAATTCCGACTAAAATATCCTACTAATTTAAAAAAAATCAGAAATCATATGAGAACATAATTACAATTAAATGATGTTTTGAAGATATACTGGAATATGAGACATAAAAGTACATGAGCAGAATAAATTAAAGAAAACTAAAGGACAGTGGAATTTACCTTAATCTAATACTTCATTATTATTTTTTAATTAAATCTTGATGTAATAATACTTTTAACTCAAGTAAATATAAATACAGTGTTAACTATAAGCTTATCGAACTTTATCCTAATTTAAAAAATTCAAAATTTATTTATGATAATCATAATTATTCAAAATTTTAAATATGATGAAAAAAAAATTTGGATAAAATGGGGGATTTTAATTTATCATAATCCAACTAAAATTAGAGTAAATTTTATTTGCAGATGTATAAGTTCAAAATAGACAATCAATTTAAAACTATACTTCAATCAGTCGATACAAAATACAATTTGTGTAAAAGTGGTTGGTTTAGTTTGAAAAAAAAGAGATAGAAAAAATAAAATTTTGAAGTCAATATTATAGCTAATTTTTGTTCAAATACCTTCTTTGTATCAGATCAGGACAACAAATTCACAAAAAAATGCTGATTAAGTTAATTTCAATTTCCAAAGAGGAAACCTATAATTTGGTGGGAGTTGAAAAACCTGTAGTAAGCTCAATATTTAATGTATAAATATATTATTTATCAGTTATGATATCACTCTAAATGAATTTGAAACAATACACTAACTTGAAATAACATCAAAAGTCTCAAACGTGCATTGGACAAATGACTTCAGCTGACTTTATGAAAAAAATACCTTGGGTTCAAGGTGGATATTTAATAGTGTTTCTAGAGAAGTTCACTTACCTTTGGATCCATTCAAAATTTCATGGTCTCATCCTCAATAAAATATAAAAACACAATGAAACATACAGAGTTTTTAAAAAATATAGATATCTAAACGTACACCCAAAAACAATTCAAGGTGGGAAGAGTGTGATAGAAAAGAGGAAAATGTCACTTGTTTTATTATGTAAATTGGACATAAAAATGCAATAGTTACTTTTCTACAGGATTCAAACAATACAATATTGTATACCCAGCATTAAGTTCTGGTTTGGCCCAACATGATTCTTCAGTACGTCCGTTTTAATCACATATGAGTTAATATCTTGCCTCATGTCTTGGCCCACGGTTCTGTGCTTAGCATGGCATGACCTGTGCTGATTCCTAAAATAGAAGAGTTAGTCTCATTTCAATAATAGCGATGTAATAAGTTTCTATATTCAATGCAATCTGGAAATAGAAGCTTGTCAATGGCTCGTGTGGTATGAGCTCATGGGAGGTCCTTAGTGATAGTTTTTGTTCGTGAGCTTTCCATGAGATTCAGACGGTATGTGTGGTCACAGGCATGTAATAAAAATAAGTTTTTACAATTAAATACCATTTGATATACTTACGTTTTCTCTCATTCATCTGGATTTAGCTCATAGGTATTCCACAAAAGCGTTGTGCTACCCGATAAGCTTATTTATCCTGTTGGACTCATTTGTTCTTTTGATATTATAATTCCTGAATAAATATATCCTTAAAATTTTGAAATATCAACTTTCACAATTTAGAAGTACATAAAGTATATGATAAATACATTAATGATATGAAATGTGAAGAAAAATATAACTAATATGATGAAAATTCAAGTTTATATGTATGTCATTAGTCTTACGCACCATTGATAACCTAAAATATTTTTTTGAAGTGGCAGTGCCTTATAGGATATTATGAGATTGTGGATAGTATAATTGTTTGGTAAATAACTCACTAAGAATGAAAACATTTTACTAGATGTCATTGTTTAGGTATTTTATGTTTTCAAAGAGGGTGATTAATCTGGACGTACAACAGATTTAAACATCACAAAAGGAGGAACTTAAATATCAAAGGTTAGGAATTTTATTCTAAATGGCATACTATGTCTATGAATGTTAAAATTTATGACATTAATAGATCGATAATTATAATTTATTAATTTTTAATGCATTAAAAGATAACATAAAATACATCTATTTTATCTCGAAGAAAAGTTTAGAGTGGATCATAAAGGTATTTCTTTAAAAATATGCTCTATCCTTAAGTATGAAAGATATTTTAAAATACTTAATTTTTGTAGATGAATGAAGATAAGTAAATTTATTTTTCTGATTTTTATGGAAAAAATGTAAATACTTCGTTTTGATTTCATATAATTTTAAAATAGTTAAGTTATATTCTAGTAGAAAAAATACTTTAAAATACACCCAGATACATTTACCTGTTTTATTGAGTTTATCCTTAATTGTGAATGTACAATAAATTCATCAATATATTATTATTTAAATTTGTTCACATTTTTATGCATAATTATCCATATTGTTTGGACTTCAAATAGTTCAATTGATCAATCATGTTAGAGTCATATTATGATTTCTGCTGAAAAAAATATGATGTTGACCATTAAAAATATTTTAAATTACTTAAAATTAAATTATTGAATAAAAAATAAATATGCATGTTACCAACAGTTATGGGACTTGTTGATAACATACATTCACAAAGGAATAACTTGTTAACTTGAAGCCCAGATGTGACCTATATGGACCAGCTGGAAGGCAGATTCAGAAAGAAAGGTCATCAAGGGAAGATAGGTGCCATGTTGACAGAGTTCCCCCTCAAAAGTGACTTACGATGAACGGCCAACCATGAGCAAATTTCCTAAGTGTAGGAAAAAGGTACAAAAATGATTAAAAAAACTAATTTCCAAATTTAGTGTAAGATTTCTTTGGGGAGTATAACATCGTGAAAAGGAAGGCTTTATTTATATGATGATGGATCAGAGATGGTGTTATTCAAGATGAATACAGGGAGATTCTTCAATGTGCTGAGAACTGTGTGGATACATGTGAAGGCCAGACAGTAGAGCATCTCAATACAACTTAAGAAACTGATTGGATTTAATTATTTCATTTTTATCTTAAACACATTTACTGAGAAAAGATCTACACTGTACCTTAGCAACATTTATTCATGACATAATTTGGTGATCAATGTCATAATTTAGTTGACAACTACATTTAAATTGAAATCAATATTATATTGACATGGCAGGTCCTAATTTATGTCATAATATAGCTGTCATCACTATGACATGGCAGGTCCTAATTTATGTATGCCATACAAGAGACTGGTTAGGTGATCTTACAAACCCTTTTATGGGTCATGCTTTGGACATGATGTTGGCCTCAAAACAAAATATATAAAGAGAGTTCCTCTGACTTAGGAAAGAAATTAGACTAAACAAGTATATAATATAGTCTATACCTTATTATTTTCATATCATTTCTAACTTTTCATTCTTATATGGAGAACTAGAATGAGTATGTCAATGTATAAAAAACAAACAGAGAAAGTATAGACTTAAACTCATAGGTAGGTTCATACCAAACAATATGAGAAAATATTTTAGTTATTTTTTTTCTTCCTCATTATAGGAAGACGTAAAAAACCATTCTAGTTATTTTTTTTCAGGGCACTTAATCTAATGAGAGTAAAATGGATTTCCCTCCCTTTTGATATCTCTTGACAATGCAGATGAGTGAGGCTGCATGTATAAAAGTGCATGAAAGAAAAACGGGAAAAATATACATTTCAGCTCATAGGTAGGTTAATACAACCCTATATGAGAAAATACACAAGATATAGGACATCAAAAACTATTGAAGTTATTTGCTTTCAGGGCACTTGATCTAACAAGAGAAAAATGTAGTTCCCTCTCTTTTTATGTCTTTTGACAATGATGATGAGTTTGACTTTCAAATATAACAGTTTTGTTGATAAGCCACTCTAATAACTGTTTTCAGACTGAAAGGATGGCCAAGCATGGATATGAGTGAGATATAAAGAGGGTATATATACATAGGATTACAGGTAACTTTATCATTTTAGAATACATTTTACAGATGGTTAAAAATAGGAGGCAGACCAACAACATTTGATAAGGTAGTGCACCCTGGATTTAAATAGATGACTTGTCGCTGTTGGAGACTGCTTCTGCTTCTGCCTCGGGAAGCTTGTAAGTCGGAGGCCTATCCACGCCTCGTCTCGAGTACTCTCTCCATCTTCGGGCTGCAGCGGCGGCTTTTCTCGCCCTCTCTTTCATCTCTTCCTCTACCAAAGCAGATATTTACAGGGTTAGAGTGCGGACAAGTCGACCCGAAATTAAAAAAATAAAAGAAAATTGAAATGTGGATATCCGAAGAAATGAGGATTAATTATGCAACTTCTTGTCATGCAGATAAAAAAATACGATACCCGAGTTCTGGAAATCCTTTCGGTTCCCCCAGACTTGGCTCCAGTATGAGTCTTTGTCTGATTTATTTTTCTGGGACATTTTCACCTTCGCCTTATCCTGCATGAAAAAAATTTATTCTCAGATTTATGAGTATTATTCAAAAATGAATGCTATGATACCAAGACAATTGGAGGAATGGGTGATTACTGTGGACGGTTAATTTTTAAGAAAGAAAATGAGAAAGAAACGAATTTTTTCACTAAAATCTGGAGTCATCCATACCAGCATTTTGGTTTGTCGTTTCTCCCATCGTTTGCTCGCCTAGAAATCAAGCATTTAAAAAACATTAAATAATAATATTTTAACCAAGCACTGGAAACTAAGAAAAGGGCAGAAAACGAAACACAGGAGTACAATCATAAAATGATGAAGGTTCTAAAACAAAAAAAATTATAAAAGATAAGGAGGAGATCTGAGAAAATTCAGGAGCAGCGAAGAACAACTGTACTATACAAATAGAAAAATGATGAGATTTGCTTTGCGGTGCTAGGTTTTAGGTAACCATCAAGACATGAATCTATGGGAAGGTAAAGTTATCGTTAAATCCTGTTTAACCACTTCAAAAATATTTAAATGTGGTCTTTGATTTCGAACTCCAAACAGAAAATTATGCCACGGTCTTTTGGAAGAAAATGATAGTTCTTTTGGCACAAGACATGAGAAGAGTAGTCAAAGTTTCACATTCCATTAATGGCCAATATTAAAAAACCAACTAGACACCAAATTCTAAAAAAGGAAATAAAACTTACCATTCCAAACACATCATAGACTGCACCCATTCCAGAAAGCATCACAGCAACCTGAAAAATGTGAAGGAGATTTCAACGTGATGGAGTTGCATAAGATTTATCCTAATTCTTCATTTTTGCTTAAATTATTTTTGAGGAAAAAATCATAACCAGGATTGTCCTCTATGTACTAGGTGCCCTATTCCTATCAATCGGTTCTTGTTTAATGACCATCAGAATCGTATATCTTATTATGCACCAACTGTAAAGTAGATTTCAAAAGAATTAAACTCTAAGGTGATGCCCATCATAAGGTTAAATGTCAAAGTCATAAGCAATGAGCATGTGGCCACTTGAATTCTACATTTAGACATGACCCAAACTCAAGCCAAACAATAAATTCAGCTTCATTTTTAATGGAAATAATTCAGTAAAACATTACGGGAATAAGAGGCTCACACATGGTATTCACTCATTTCTATAATTCCGTCAATTCATTGAATTTACTGCCACACATGCTATGTTAAAATAATCAAGATGAAGGTTAACAAACTCCATCAAAAGAAAATAAATTCACATTCCTCTAACTTCAAAACTCTGAAAAATATCAATGTCAATTTGATGCTCAAACAAAGATTCAGACTGGAAAGCAATGCAAAGAGTCCTACATTTACTCTTTCAACTCTGCGCATTTCATCTTCAAGAAGAGAGAGTTGTGCAGCAGATGTCCAGTGAATACAGTCCACTGGGCTGAAATAAAAAGAAAAAACACATGCGAGAAATGGGTTGAATATACAAAATATATCCAATAAGATATTCCTGAAACTTTGGATATTGGAAACTATTGGAATGCACCAACCAGCTCTCTATCGCTTGTTGAACTAGACTGCTGTTTCCGTTTTGACAGTAAACTCTGGCTCGGCCATATTCCTCTTCTACCTTGAATACAGCAGGACAAATATTGGCACAATTCTTGCAACCTGCATCATGAGAATGAATAATCAATGTCTTCCCCCAGTAGCTAAGTGGAGAGGTAAATATTCCTTCTCACTGGCATCTCGGCAGATTTAATCAGGTCTTATGGTCAATAGACTAGACATAAATTTATTTTGAAGATAAACTAAAGATGAATGTGCACCTATGCAGCTGAACTCGTCAACGAAGGCGTGATCCCTGACAGCAGACTCATTGACGAAGGGGTTTGTCGCTGTTGCCGAGAAGCCATGAATATCATCGTAGATCATCCGTTGTAAAGGGTCGCTCAAGACCTGATTTCCCCAGTTCAAAGTTAGAGCTAAGGGGAGTTGACTGAAGTTTTCAAATAGATCAATCACTGAAAGCTTCAGACTCACCGCATAGACCTCGTTGATGAACATGCAGAAGTTTGTGGTTTCTGGGTCGTTGCCAGCCAAATCAGGGTGACAAGCCTTCATGCAATTATAATAAGCTTTCTTTATCTGTGCTGGAGTCGCATCTGGGAGCTGGAGAGAACTTGAGTTAGAGAGACCCTTGTGGTATGAACTGCTCAATGTTTGAGCAGGAAAAAGAAAACAAAGAAGACAAGGTGCCCCCAAATACTTCGGCAAATGTCTAAATTTACAGCTCCGGTTTATTTTGTGTCAGAAGAAAAACAGAACAGCTATTGGAATGCACAACCAATTATACAATATGAAAAAGATAACACATCAATACAGAAGATAAAAATATTTATAAAATCCCACCGGCCCAAATACCGATGAATAATCATCTCCCTAAACAGGCACGGGGGAAATAATAAAAATAAGAAGACGAGTGCCCGCAATGCTTCGACAATCAAGCTTTAATTTGTACCCAAATGAAAAACAGATTACCAGTCGGAATGCATGAGCAATTATATAACATAAAAAGAACTAATTATCATCGAAGATTAAAAAACATTTTCCAAGATCTTACCGACCCCAGCACCGAAAAATAATCATCTCACTTAGCAGGCACGCGGGAAAAAATAAAAATAACAAGACGAGTGACTGCAATAATTTGACAACTTACTGAATTTGGCAACTCCGGTAATTAAGATTGTGCCAATTGAAGATCAGAACACCAATCGGAATGCACAACCAATTATATAACATGAAAAAAAAGACATAAACCCATAACATTAAAAAAAAATGCTAAGATCTCACTGGCCCAACCAACGATTAATAATCATCTCACTGAACAGGCACGAGGGAAATAATTAAATATAATTTTTTTTTTGAACTATAAATAATTAAATATAAATACAAGAATACCCGCAATGCTTTGACAAGTGACTGAAATTGGCAACTCCGGCGTTTCATTAGAACCAATCGGACAGCGTAACCAATTTAAAACACGAAAAAAACAACTAATTAAAGCATAATCTCACCAGCCCAAGCACGGAGTAATAATCACCCCCCGAATCGTCAAGGGAGGTCGAATCTTTCCCCGAGGCGTTAACTCTCAAATTCCTCCGGCGCGGTCTCTTTGGATGGCAGATTCCGACGGCGATCTCCGGCTTGAGAAAACCAATTCTACGGCAGACAGAGTAGCATCCACCGGACGAAGACGGAGAATATCCTTGAATTTTGAACGGAGTTTCCGCACAGATCGACGACAGAATCTGCGCCATCAATTCAACCAAGAAGATCAATCCGAACGAATATGAACAAAATCGAAGCCCGATCGAACAGATCGGAAGCTTCGATCTTCTCTCCCCGGGAAGAACTCTCCGGCGATATTTCTGAGCGGGAAAAGAAGCTACGTTGGTATGCTCACCGCGATGCAGTATAAGTAACCGCTCACCGCGAGATAATCAGTACGGAGGATTTGTATTAATTCTGACCGGCGGTGCTCCGACTCCTTTCCGGTTGCGTGGTTGTTTCGATTGTCGTGGGGCCCACTTTGCTGACATGTCATCTTCTCCGCCGCCAATTACCGCTACCGTGGGCCCGCGCGATAATATATCATATTTTTATTTTTATTTTTGCGAGTAAAATTGAGAGATATTTACTCGCCTTGTGCAGACACGTGCGAGGAGCAAGCTGAGGAAAGAGAGGATAAGCTGTCCACGTGCATGCACGGGCTTGGTCCACTTGTACAGGATGACTGGTCAACATGAATCGTTGACCAATAAAAATCTATATTTTTTATAAATTATAACTTATTTAATATTTTAGTATGGTTAGTTCAAAGTGCTATAACAGGAAATAATCATGTTAAATTAAACTACAAAAGTGTGTCGTGGAAAATTTAAAAAATATCAAGTTTTCATCCTTCAACGTCTCCATTGTATGCATTGCCTTTGTTCTCCTCATTTCAAAACTGGCTTCTCAATGTCGTCCACATTATTATAGTTTTTCCCTTCAATAAAGTTATATTTTGTGTAATAATTAATATTTCAAGTTGGAAGGCATGGCCGTAGAACATACTAATGTCAGGTATTGGAGAGGCTATCCTTTGCTACACAAGCAAGTTTTGGATAGTGAAAGTGGGTGATCTGTTTCAAGCAATGCAAGGAGGTTTTCATTATTCGGTATGTGTTCCTATCTTCTTGTCCATCATGCAACGGTGATATAGAGAGAGATAATCAAGCAATTCATGGGATGTTGCTTCGGCCTACATTGCTACCGATAGTTGGAGATATTGGGTTTTGTGTCATGAATAGTGTTCTGAATTCAGTTTGCGCATTGAAAAAAATAATATCAAAACAAAATATGTTGATAATCAAATCACTTTGCATAGAGTCAAATATGCAATTAATCAAATTATTCAACGAGTTTCATTAAGTTGTATCATAGTCTGGCCTCTAGTCATATCCATGTGGTCCTTAGTATGTTGACTCTTGTTGCCATGTTTTGAAATAAGTTTTCAGATCTCCTCACTCTTCACTCTCTCGAGGCAGGGGTTGGCATGCAAGAATGAGATACGAAAGGGTATCCTTTCAAACTAACTTCTATGATTTTTAATGACATTTTCTATTATACTTAAAACATAATATTTTCTTAAAATCCTCACACTTTAAGTGTGTCGTCCGGCATTCAATAAGCTTTATGTTCTCCAATTGGCCCATTGATAAACCAGAATTTGTTCAGCCTACATTGTCACTGATAGTTGGAGATATTGGGTTTTGTGTTGTGAATGATGTTCTGAATTCAGTTTGCCCAATGAAAAAAAGTCATATCAAAGCAAAATATGTTGATTATCAAATCATTTGCACATAGTCAAATATGCAATTAATCAAATTATTCAACGAGTTTCTTCAAGTTGTATCATAGTCTGGCCTCTGGTCATATCCATGTGGTCCTTAGTATGTTGAATCTTGTTGCCATGTTTTGAAATAAGTTTTCAGATCTCCTCACTCTTCACTCTCTCGAGGCAGGGGTTGGCATGCAAGAATGACATAAGAAAGGGTATCGTTTCAAACTAACTTCTATGATTTTTAATGACATTTTCTATTATATTTAAAACATAATATTTTCTTAAAATCCTCACACTTCAAGTGTGTCGTCTGGCATTCAATAAGCTTTATGCACTCCAATTGGCCCATTGATAAACCAGAATTTGTGCTAAATAAGTCATTTTAAGGTTCTGATTTATGCAACAACCTTTACAAAATTTTTCTTCCTTAGAATATGATAAGGGTGGAATCCACAAGGAGCATGTAATGGAGGAGTAAATTTCATTTCAAATAAATTTGAAAATTATTCCTTTAGGTTATTTTATATTTTTCTGGATATTTTCTAAATAAATACTTTCTAAATAGGAAAATCACAAAATAAATTAAAACTAGTCAAAACTATTTTAAATAAATAAAATACATATTTTTTGTTTTAGATAAGTACTAATTATCACATTTAATTTTTTAGGAATTTTGGGAAAAATTTTTAGGGCAAGAAATAAGATGTAACATTATATAAAACCTTCGACCATAATCTGTGGGCGGTGGCGCTATGCTGTGTAGGTAGTAGACCGAAAATGCTGTAAAATTTTCTAAATGAGGGATTTTTCAGTGTTGTTTGATGCATTGGAAAGCTTGAAGTCCATGACATCCACTAGAATGTTTACCTAAAGAAGAAGGTGAGAAAATTCAAATTAAGCATTAAGGAGATGATACAATCCTTGTTGTCACTTTCCCCAAGGACCAAGTGGTGATCTTTCTCCAAGAATCTTGATCACCCTTGAACTCTCTCTCCCACACTCTTTTAGAAGAAGAATGGATCAAAGAAATCTGATGCACTAGGCCTCAAACAACAAGTTTGGAGCAGAAGTCCAATATGAGAAACAAAGTGAGGGGAGAAGAGAATAGATATAAGTGTCCTAACTCTCCTGGCCATTAGATTTAATTCCAAGGGTTTGGGCAGCTAGGTTAATTCACGTCATGGTTGTGTAAGTGGTCCTTAGCTTGAGACACCAAATATGTCTTGTGGACGAACGGTTGTACTTTGACTATGGCCAACGAGTCTCTAATCATGGGATTCAAAACGATCTTAGTTCGGGTAGATCAAGAAATTCATGAAGACAATTGAGTGGTCCAGATGGGATTGTCCACCCTCGGTATTGAAGTGACAGCTCAAGGAAGATGATGCGATGAAGTCCTTGGCCTAGGCAGTGAAATATCGAGTACGAGTTCTCTGATGATTTTTGAATGCATCAGTACTAACTCAAATGATCGATTAGGGTTTGACAGTTGACCATATCCTAAGTCGTCCAAGGAGCGTCAAGTGGATGAGGGATTATACATACACAGTAACCGAGGATGAACATGTTCCATGAAGTAAGTAGATACACACTCCTTTGTATCTTCTAGAACACAAGGTGTAGCTTGGCACCGCACGTGTTAGAGACTCAACCTATTAATTGGGTTAAATCAGTCCAACATTAATTAATATATATGATGATATAGTTAATTAATTTGGAAGCCTAATAAAGGTTACTAGGCTACTAGAGTTATTAACTAGACTGATACATGGGCCTATAAGGTCTCACACAAATGGTTTTTTGGACGTCGAAAGATATACTTAAGTTTTGGAGATTTTTATGAAAAATACACACTTAGTGTAAATAGGGGAAGGCCCTAAAAGAAATTCACCCAAGACAGAATTGTTTAGGGGCCTTTTTCCTTCTTCTCCCTTCTCCCCACACCCCTTCTCCACCCCTGATGCAATTAGGATGACGTAACGATGACGACGGAGATAGAATGGGGCTCACAACGAAAAGGAAGACATCCGACGTGGCGAGGATCGCGTGGATACATCTAGAGGCTACACCTTTGAGTAGCTTGACTCGGCTCACTCCGGGATCCAAGAAATCACAGATGCGATCCGTGTGAAGGTACTTCGTTTCATGGTTTTAATGATGTCGTACGATTTCATTCAAGTCTTTCGTTGTGGAATATATTGATTTATTCATTCATATCAAGGCCTCTAGAACCCAACAAGTTCCACAATTATTGCCTTTGGTTAGCCCAATCCTTAAGGAGGTTTGAATGGGCTTCTAGAGTGTGCTTTTTCTTATTATGTATTAGATGGCTTAAGTTTCTACTTTCCTCCCATTTATAGCTCAAAATCACAATTGTATTTACCAAAGTCCTATTTTTGAAATAAACTCCAAGAATATGTAATAATCCACTTGACTCTTAAGGAGTCAAGTGGGGTTAGTCTCAAAATTCAATAAAATATATTAAAAATAGATCTTTGGAAAATTAATCATAAATTTCTAATTTTATCCATAAATGGTGAATAATTTTAGTGCAAATATAAAAATATGTGATAAAAAAGAAGTATAAAATCATAATTTTATTGATATAATTTGATATTATCGCCCAAGTGTTAGTATAGTGACTAAATCTAAAGTGCAATTAATGTTTATTAGATGAATAATTCATTAAAAATATATAACATAAATATTACTTAATAATGTCTTGATTTAACCCAGATCATAGGTAAAGTTTCAACCAAAGGTATAAAACCCTACATCGATGCAGCACTTCTATAAAAAATAGGAGCATTCTCATTGGGGCTCCTGAAATAGAAAATCATTGCAAATTCTTTCTCTCACATTTCCACTACCTTAAAAAAGTATTATGCTACATCATCTTGTTGGACTCTATTTATTCTTATACTAAAGAAAGATAATCCTATCTTGATCACTTAAATATGTCCATACACTTGTTTTTGGATATGGGGTAAAACCATTTTGAATACCAATATTGGAATATAGGTCATTGTGAAAACTTAATTTTGTATCCACAAGAAGTTTCTGACGTTTCAGTTCTATGAACCACTCACATAATAATGACATGAATCAACCTAGTTGATAGTTTTGTAGTAGTAAGCAGAGGATAGTACTAATGTGGAGAGGGAAAATATTAAATTCCATGTAGAGAAATAATTCAATTATATGGGTCGCATGGATTGGAATGAGTCATCTACTTACATACTATGATGTCCTTCTCATATATCTCAGGAATATGAATCTTTAGAAGATATGTTTAAACATAACTGATCATTGTTTTATGGTCTCATCATAATTCAAATAATTACACAAGGGATAAATCTAAATTTAGGGTTTTATGCCATTATTTTAACTTATACTAGAGAAAAAATATTGTACAATTATTTTTTTATTTTATAATCTATGAATAATGTAGGGTAAGTCAGGGGTAGATCTGCAAGAAAGCAGTAATCCAATTCAAGAATTTTTGTATGCTTTTAAGTGAACTAAATAAGCTCACAATGCATAAATATGTTGTTAGTAATGGTAAAAAATGATTAAAATGTTTTATTAAATTTACCCAAATTGTATTTAATTTTAGAGGTCAGAAATATACATAAGCCTATAATTTTATAAATATTTATATAATTAATTTTGGCACATACTAGATATGATAAATAATAATTTGAGATATTTTTTATAATTTATTTGAAGCCTAAAATAACTTAAAGTACTATGTATGATTTTATATTTTTGCTTATTATATGTTTATAATTTAATGTTAAAAATTAAATAGAAGTATATTTGGTTTAGGCATGGGCTCCTGATGAAAGAGATCCCCTGGACAAAGAGATCCCTCAGAGAAACCTGTTAAAATTAGCTAAAATTTGGCTACCGTTAGTTGAAGTTTAAATTATGGATATCCTTCATTTAAATTTTTATGATGCTCTTTAAAATGGAAATTAGAGAGAAATGTGGAGGGGTACATGATGTCGCCCTCAACCAAAATCTCTCCAATTTAAATGTTTAACTTCTCCTTTGAAGCCTAAAACAAAAATTGCTTCAATTTGGCCCAATCTCCCAAATAAATGGCTTTAAAGATCTTATCGCGTTCTCAAACCCGTTTATCATAAGCAAATTTTATTCCTGTAAATTTATGCACGTATGGAACTTGAAAATATTGATCAGTAATAAGTAATTCTTGAAATAGAAGTCAAACAGTGTTTTTTTAAAATTGCAAAATGTGCAGAAAGTGATGTTTAAGTGAAAATCAGAAATTTTCAAATAATATAGATAATTACATGACAAACTCAATATTTAAACTCTTAGATTGATATAAAATTTATGAAATCGTTGGCATAGTTATCATGTTATTAATATGTAATAATACTTCATTATAAACATGCCATGTGAATATCAATGAAAATTGTTAATATAAATGAACTTAAACAATAATTAGCGATTTCTTTAACTTGGAGGCCACATAATTACACCATTTGACTAAAAATAAGTGATATATAGCCCAGTAGGTGCCAATGGATTCAAGAAATTAGTTACTAGCAGAAAACAATTCATGGAAGTTGGGAAAAGAGAATGAGGTGTGAAGAAGAAAAAAATAATGTGCAATCAGGAATTATAAGATTCTGCTTACTCACTAGTGGCTGACCTAAGATTGGAAAGCTAGAGTGTGGGAGAAATATAAGCTTTTGAGAGATGACTAGTCAACCGGATCAAGAGAAAAAGACAATGAGGGTGTTGTGGATGTTTGAAACTTATATAACGGTATGAGACACATGCATTACACATAATAGCCCTTGATGTGCACATAAATTGAGTACAATGACTTGTACATGTTGTGTGGTGTGCAGATACATGTTTTTGAAGAGCTATATGTTGGATCTAATACATTACATAGCACACATATGATGATACATTAATGATAATTACAATGTTAAATATTATAATTCAAGTGATTTAATAAATTATTTATAAATTCATAGAAGTATGAGTGGAAATATATGTGGAAACTACACAAGTTAGAAAGACTATGATGGGTAGCTTTGAATTTGGCAAACCCCATGTGGGGTCTATTTAATGTATTCCAGTCCATGGACTATGACACATGTGAAACTCTCATGTTCCCATCTCCATAGATGGATAGGTATTCACTATAAAGTTCCAAAAGATCCACTCTCCATCCATCTAACTTAAATCAAGGGTTTTCATTAAGATGATTATGCTGATTCTATATTACTTTTACATATATATATTCATCATTTTGACTGTTCCATGTCATCGCCGTAAAAAAGAATGCATTTTTTACATGTCAGCAATGGGAGAAATGCAGAACCAAATAGCAATGAATTTCCCATGTCAGTGAACATGTCAATGGGAAGTGAGAACCTATCGTTATTAGTTTTATTTTATGTGAAGAGTAGGCTTCGTTTTGTTAGTGATTTGGCTGTAGAAATATAAAGGGGTTTGCAATGGCAGCTATTTTGCACAAAGATCACCATTTGTGCAAACAAAAACTGTTTTGATTTTCTTATGCTTTGAAATTGGTAATGAGGTGAGAGGATTTTTAGACTATTATATATATATTTATATCTTACCTTATTATGGAAGAAATTTTTGGCCACTGCCATCTGTGATGGTAGATGACAGCTGTGGAAATGTCATGGAGTTATGAAGAGAAGGAGGCAATGGTTTGGCAACCTTTGTCCAAAGAAGACCACTACCTTTATAGAGAAAGGGGTAAATGGTACATGTGATTGGTGGTTATCAAGACTTGAGCAAAAGCATAGTCCCTTAAAGTGAATGATCACCTCGGTTCACTGCCCTGGTTTAGCCCAACGTGGGTGAATGATCCCTTAAAAAATGACAGATATAATGCAAACCAGTGATGCAGGCAAATTACATTGTCAGTTGTTACTTTGGTTTTAAACTAATTTTCCCGAATCAAATCAAATTTATAATAGGAGCGAGGTTTTCTCCATAAGGTGTGGCATTTAGAAGTCAATTTAATGGCTGAATTATAGTTAGGGAGAATTAGGATTATATGTAATAATAACTACTTATAAGTAGTGATAGAGAGAAGCAGTGAAACATAAAGTTGAGATAGGGATAAGATAATATCACTATATCACATCTTATGATTGATGTTTTTTAATGATATTCAAAATAGTGAGGAAGTAAGATTATGAAATAGTAGGATTAAGAATGATACTAAGATAGGTAGTGGAAGCGGTGTATAAGATTAGTAAGATAGAGATAATAATAATATATTATTATTAATGAAAGATAGGAATTTTATTTATTTAATTAGTTGTAAGTTATATATAAGATAGGAGATAGATATAATAATGGATATTAATACTTAGTTAGATAGTGAATAAGATTATTTTATTTTACTAAGATCTAAGAAGAAGAATAATAATAAAGATTAAAGGGACAAGAATTATGATAGATAGGGAGATGCAAGGATTATTAATTTAGATATAGATTAATGGAATTTAAAAGATGATATAATATGTTTAGATTTTAAGAGTAAGAGAGATAGGTGGAGAATAGAGATTATCTAATTTATAAGAGAATCAAGTAGTTAGACACTAATAATATTTAAAATAACTTAATTAACTATATAGATAGAGAGAGAAAAGGAATTAGAAGACTATTAAGAAGAATATTAGTATGTATTTTGTATTTATGAATATTTTAGAATAACAACAATATGATTTATATAAGAAAAATACCTATTATAAAAATACCTATTTTATTTTGGATTTATGAATATTTAAGAATAACAGAAATATGATTTATATAAGTAGATATGTATATAATAGGTATTTTTCACACTTTATATGAAGGAAAATTGGAGAAAATCACACAAATGTGTCGATACCCTATTGATTTTCAACAAAATGCCTCAAATAGATTGAGTTAGGAAAATGAGATTCAAAACCAGATTAAATTTCTACTAAATCTTAGCATTGAGCCATTCATATAAAGTAAATATCTATCCATTAATGTTCAGAAGATCACCGACAGTGCCCTGATTGGGTGGCTGAGGATGGGGGGCGATGTTTGCCACCCCCTTACTTTGGCTTGCATCTCAGACACCCTCCTCCTTGCTGCCATGCCTTCAATGTGTCCTGGCCCTTCTTGGGTGCCTTCTTGAGCCAGACCTGCCACTCTAGCGCTGTCAATGACACTTTGGACAAGCCAATGAAAGAGTCTCCGGTTGTCCTTTTAGTCTTGATTGGAAGATTATAAACTTTGGGGGGGTGGTCAAGGCCCTTTTAAAACCCTTTCGTGGGCTTCCCATTGCTGTGGATGAAGCTATTAGGCCAAGGAGATCCCCCAAGGGTCGTTAGATTGCATCTGGCGGTCTGTTGTGGCTGAAAATTGCTGTCTGTTTGATGATCTTGACAGCCAAGGGTGAATACGGATGGACCTGCCCTTGGCCGTTTGAACTCCGTTGTAAATGGTCCAACTGCTGCGATTAAATCTACTACTAAGTTTTATGTAATTTTTTGAAAATTTTGAATTTAAAATTTGATTCAACTATAAAATACTATTGCTTTCATTAAATGTTTGATGAATTTTATTTTTTATGACATTGGTGAATGTTAAATATCATTTTGAGCTTACTTGATGTTTGTGATACATTGTGAGATTGTATAGTGTATTATATTCATGTGGATAGTTGATGGGCCAAAGGAGAAAAAGTATTTTGCTTAGTGTATAACACACTTAGATAATTAGAATTTGGTACTGTTCTAGTCTTTTTAGATACTTAAATTAATGTGTTGCATCAATCTCTTTTCGATGAAATTATGCCTATTTAAAACCAAGATGTATTGGAGCCATAATTTATGTATATACATACTGGTCTAAAGAAAAATGAGTTTTTGGCTAAATAATATACAGAAAGCAGTAGCAAATTTGATTATTGCCAAGTTTTAGCATTAGGTTGGCCCAAAGGAAGACCCATTTATTCGGTTTTTTATCATTCAATTATGATAATTGAACCTATCATCTAAGTAGGATCACTTAAAAGTTAATATTCCATATTACTGTTGTGATCACATTAGTTTAACAGTCATGAGTCATGGATATTACGTGGTCATGAAACGAAATCACACCACCATGTTGTTATTTAATTTCATTCAATCAAATATCTATTTATTATCATTTTAGTGTGATATTTATAATGAAGTCCATGAATATGTACAATGATCCAGTTATTTATTTTGTATAATTATAGAGTGATCTCTTTTCTATAAATATGTATTCTAAATATTCCTATTCAATGGACAATTGAGATTGGCATCAAATTATGTAGATAGAATAGCACTATCTGATCCTACTTATATAGTAAGTAAGGTTGATCATGCGACCGTTAGTGTGGAGACACTAAGGACAGCTGATGGGTGCTCTTTGGAGAAAGAGTTCACTGAACTGATCTATATGAGTCCCTAAATGGTATTATACCTAAACATCACATAGGTTGATTTATGTCATGGTTGTATAAGTGGTTCATTGACCAAAGACACCAAGGACATCTTGTGGATGGACGATTATATTTTGACTAAAGCTTACGAGTATCTAACCATGGGATTCAAACAAGTTTAAGCTCAGATATAGTAAGAAGCACACGCACATGATTGCGTGGTCAAGACAAGATCATCCGTCCTTGGTATAAGAGGATATTGACTTAAGGAAAATAATGCTCCTGAATCCCTGGCCAAGGTATTGAGGATATTGGAGAAGAGGTTCTCCAATGATCCCCATTATGCATCAGTACTAACCAAATGATGGATTAGGGTTTTGTAATTAACCATACCCTAAGTCATATGGGAGTCTCCCATGAATGAAGGTTCATATATGTACAATAACTGATGACGGACAAGACTCCATAAGAGAATTCAAATACTACTCAATATTTTTTAGAGCACGAGGTGTATCTTAACACCCCACAGATAAGAAACTTAACCTATTGATTGGGTTAATTTGATCTTTGATTAATTAATCTATATGTAAATACTGTTAATTAATTAGGTTAGTCAATAAATGTTATTGGACCTTAAATTTATTAACTAGAATGATATATGGGCCGAGAGGGTCCCATGCATATGACTAAATGGACGTTGGAAGACATACTTTATTTTGAAAATTTTTCAGGAAAAACCCTTAATGAGTATAAATAAAGTGGGGCAACCATCTTACGTATCCAAGCAAGCCAGATTTGCCCCCTCCTTTCTCAAGTTTCTCCGCTCATTCCAAGAGTCTCTTTGATGATGAGAAGAATCACAATATCTTCAAGGAGTAGTGAACAAGGAGTAGAGATCCAGCAACCTTATTGTCTCATGCATAGCGCTGGAGGCCAAGCAATTATTTGGCTTGAAGAGACTCTCTCAGGAAGCAAGTTAAGGTTAGAAAGTTTCCCAAAAGGTACTCATACATTACATGTTTTAGAGATCGTTTATGAAATGATTTTATGCTTCCGCTATTATAAATTAGTTTCATGCATCAAAACCATAGCCCCACAACCCAACAATAAGGGTCACCATTTGTGAATCACTTAGGGATACAATAGCTGAAGAGGCAATTGAAGCCAAAAATCTCCCACACGAACTTGAAAAGTGGCACCACACCAGTGATAGAGGTGAGACCAGCACCCTAAATAATTGCCTAACTACCTTGATATATAGAGGTGACGGCAACATGAGAGAGTGCATATTTATTCTAAAGCTCTACATTTGGAACTACCCAAAGAATGCATCATCTACATTCCTCTCAACTCCCTTCCCTCACAATTCTGTCAGTTAAAAGTGAGTCTACACAATCACAACTCAAATGAATATAAGATATTCATCTATAAAGGTGATGGTAAAGTGATGAAGGTCAATGTTATGGTGCATTCACATTAAAGATAAATATTTTTATCATTTTTATTTGAATCATATTCTATTGTACCATACTTTAGGTAAAACATAATATCTATTTGAATCTTGGACAAATCTGGCTATCAATTTTCATTTGGAGATACAAAGTTCATTTTGTTACAAAATATGTACTCATGAGTACGAAATTTTTGGTGTCTTATAATAAATTGTATTTACTTGACACTGCTTACATCTTCATCAGATCAGTCCTAGAAATCAACATATTATGATACAAAATACGTTAGAAAATGTGAATTCATCATCTTTGTGGCATAAAAGAAGGGACCACATTTCTCATAAGAGAATTAAAAGAACTTTGTGAGAATTCTGGATTCTCTTGATGGTAAAACTTTGGTACATATCTCAATTGTGTTACGGGAAGTGAAAAAAATCAAGGAAAACTTGTTTCAAAAAATCTTCAAAATCTTATATCTAATGCATAAGGATGTTTGTGGACTTTTCTATAGAGCTTGTTGTAATGGTCATGAATATTTTTATCACCTTCACAAATGAGTATTCCTGATATGGATACAAGATATGTTCAAAAGTTATTAGGTTAAAGTTTCAAATCAACTTATAAAATAGTAACTATTGAATCTGATAGAGGAGAATACTATGGTGGAAATTATAACTCACGTAAACAACATCCAGGACCTTTCACTAAGTTTTTATAAGAACATGAAATTTTCCTTGAATACTCTATGTCAGGATCTACTTGGATATTGCCATTGTGATTAATTTATATTTATTTATGTGTTTGAATTTATAATTTTCAATTAATAAGAATCTTGCAAGGATTTTTTTGTTTTCTAACCATCACACAACTTCTCACCATTCATTTCCTTGAATGGACACAAATCAGTGATTTATGGAATGGTTAGCGCAGCTAATCATTACAAAGTGTAATTATGGCATTGTTAATGAAGATGCCGTAATAGCGAATCATTACCTAGAACCAATTTAATTATTTTTACAACCATGAAGTTCCCATTGAAAATAAAGAAAAGATTGATATTGCAATAAGTATGATGTGAAGATTGCGAGAAAAAATAATTAAAATTTTGATTCTTTAGAGCTTGAAAAGTCAAAGGTTGCGGCAGTACACATGGCACGCACATCTAACACCAACATTGGTTAAAAATTAATAAATCGCTCACCCAATCATTACAAAATTTTGTATATTCTGACATGAAAGATATGCATTAGCATGTTAAATGACAAATAAAAAAATGTTGCTATGGTGCACAACAACTCGTTGCCACATCACACAATCAGTTTACTTTTCTATTTTTCTTATTTTTTTGTGCAAGACACATGACACTCTTTCAGCTGCTGTTCATGAAATATGAGGATATCACCTCAATCATTAAAGAGGAATAGTTTGGGACTTTCAACCCCCAACAGAAAAAAAGAGGAAGCAACTGTGCAGCTAACAACTGAAGAGAAAAATGGATGGCCAAGATTGATCCAACTTAAGATTTATATATCCGAGGATCTAAAATGTTGATTGAGCTGAAAATTTTAAAGGTGTTTCATCTTTATCTCCTCTTTAGATCTATCTCTAATTAATAAATTCAGACTTGGATATTTGTAAACATCATGCTTAAACTTGCTTCACACATTTGTAGGCTGATTGAAAGATAGCAATCCATGAAGATTGTTCTTGGTGTCCTAGGTGTGTGAAAAGAGGCAACTAAAAAGAGGGGAGCTTACCTGCACATGAAAATTGCCATGATCTTGGGATATTAAAGAATCTGTGTTAAGCATCTTTGTCTAACTTTGGTTCTTTTCAGCATCAACATTAGTTTTATTTACATTTTATCATATTTTTCTATCATCACATTACACATTTTGACCTTTCAATCATGTCTTATGCCTTTAACATCACCATATCTTCACAATCGTACCATCATTCCACTTACAAGATTCATTCTTTTATCACATCCCTATCTATCTATATACTTTGTTATCTCATCCTTTTTTATCTTACTTTTTATTCTTGCATTCTGATTATAACTATCTTAAATAATCATTCTAATATCACCTTTTAAGCTTACATTTTTCTCATCTCTCAACCTAGGTTTTTTACCTCATCTCTTTAACTGCTATTTACAAAATCTTAATTATTGTTCCTATTGGGTTCTTGGGCCTTGATCTAGGAGAAACAAAATCATTCCCTGTAATGCAAGATGAATAATAGAATCAAAAAAGAGTAATAAAATGATGTATTGAATCACTTGGGCATGGACCGAATCCATGATTTCTTAGATCCTTAAGTGAGAGGTATTGAGCTGCTCAAGTGTACGACTTTAGATGTACGACCCTTGGCCTGTTGAATCTTCTTTTTCACATTGATGAACCCCATTTATGCCCCATCGTTGTCATTATGACATCCCAATCACATCTGGAATGGAGAGGAGCCACGGAAAGAAGGGAGAAGAATGGGAAGAGCCCTGAATAATAAAGCCACGGGTGAATTTTATTTAATGACTTCCCTTATTTATACTAAGTGGTTATGTTACATAAAACCCCTAAAACTTAAGTATATCTTCCAACATCCAAAAGACTATTTGTGTGTAGCCCTTTAGGACCATGTATCAATGACTCTAATGACCTAATAACCTTTATTGGCCCTCCAAATTAATTAACTATAGCATCATATAGGTTAATTAATAAGGGATCGATGTAACCCAATCAATAGGTTTATTATCATGTCCGTGAGGTGCCAAGCTACACCTTGGTCTCTAGAAGATACAACTGAGTGTGCGTCAACTCGCTCATAGAACCTGTTTGTCTTCAGTTACATTATATCTATAATCCCTAATCTTTTTTACACTCCAAAATCTTAGGGTATGGTTAACTACCAAACCCTAATTGATCATTTTTTTTAGTACTAATGTGTCCCAAAATCATCAGAGAACTCTTGTCTAATATTTCACTACTATCGTCAAGGGCTTCATCGCATCATCTTCCTTCAACGGTCTCCTCTTATAACAAGGGCAGAAATTCCCGCCTTGACCACTCAATTCTTTTCATGAACTTCTTACTACTGCCAAACTAAGATTGTTTAGAAATTAATGATTGGGAACTCATAGTTCATATTCAAAGTACAATTGTCCATCCATGATACATCTTTGGTAACTTAGGTCTAAGGACCATTTACACAACCATGACCTAAATAAACTTGATTAACAGTTTGGTATAATAGCATTGAGGGATCTGTACAGATCAATTCAGTGAACTCTTTCTACTAAAGAGTACCCACTATCTATCCTTATTTCCTCCACACTAATGGCTAGAGGATTGGCCATATTCATCATATGAGTTAGACTAGATAGTGTTAATATATTCGGACACTTTGATGTCCTTTTTGAATATCTTTTAAACAGAAATATCTAGGATACATGATTAAAGGCTAACACTCTCATTATCTTAGAACACATGAATTTTTGGGTTTTTTCTATGAAATATACATATCTTTGCACATTAATGATAAATGTGTGTTATCAGGATTTAAGTGATTAAATCTATTTTTAAAGGGATCTTCTGTTTTTTTTAGATTTAATGATATTTATATGCATTTTTCTAACATAATATTCTTAAAGAAATTAATTTTATGATTCATGATAATTTTCTTATGAAGAATTTTCCCTTATATTTATGGTGATACGGATTTTCCAATTAAAGATATAGATTTATTTTAGTTTTAAGACTTAGAATTGTTTTTGTAATTATTAAAGTATTTTTGCCTTAAAAATGAGATACCATATGTTGCCATTTGATTTGATGAGTGGCGACCAAACAAGACTGGCCGCAATAATGCACCAATCATCATCTGACATTTCTATATATTATTTGCAAAAGGCAATATGGACCAAAAACAGGGAAAAAGAAAATATTGTGATGTAGCGATGTTGCTGCCACTGTTTCTATTTGAGGGGATCGCCATCATCGCATTGCCACTCCCTAGCTCCAGCCATTACCCGTGCTGATCTCATGCCACCACCAGTCTCACCGTCGCCAATCGTGTCACCGCCAACCTTGATCCTTGGAGACCTCCACCACTACCAATGTCACTGCTTGTTGCGTTCCTGGCCACCCTGCATCATCCTTGTCGTCGTGCTGCCTGCTCTGTCGCCAACCCACGGTCACGGCAACTATCACTATGCTGCCCACTCAACCGCCAGCCCACAACTACAGTCACTGCTGCCACGCTGCCTACTCTACTACCAGCCCATGTGTGCAGCCACCGTTATTATGACACTTGCTTGATTGCCCGCCCATGACCGTGGTCACCGCCATTGTACCACTAATTCGGTAGTCAACCCAAGACTGTGACCACTATTTCCCTACTGTTGTTGGCCCTGGTCAATGTCACTATGCACTAGTTGTTGCCCGCTCGCCAACCCGTATGCTTGGCCTGAACCGTCTGCCAACCCATGTTGTTGCTACGTGTCTGACCATGCCATCGCTTCACCGATCCGTGTGCCACTGCGTTGCGTCCTGCACCACCAAGCCGTTGTCGTGTGCCCTCGTTGCTTGTGCTAACGCCACTCGCCACTCTCACTGCCACTATATGTCATCTTGCTTGCCTAGCCCTTGCCGCCCTCATTGGTGATGCGTTGTCGCATTTAGACCCCCACACCACTATTGGCGCAGACCCCCACGCGGTCACCACACTGTCATCACCCCGCTGTGCCCGCACTGCCCGCCAGCTCGGTCTGTGCAACCCTCATCGTCACCCTACGCTACCCTGCCCTTCTGCGCTATCCTTGTCGTCCCCACACTGATGTTGTCACCATTGTCGGAGTTGCCTCCTCATTGCCATCACCATCATCACCCTAGCCACCATTCGGCTGCCGCATGAGATGTTGGCCATATCACTGCCAACGGCTGCTCACTCCAACACCCGAGCCGTCCTCTTACACTATCACCGCCTGCTTTGCGCACGCTGCCAATGTCATCGCCACACACCATCCTCGCTGATGCCGCCGGCTACTATGCCCACTATCTGCATCACTAATGAGTCGCACATCGACCCCCCTTATCACTATCACAAACAACCGTGTCGCATCAATTTGGGATACTCACACCTCTCCTTATATTTACTCATTTGTTATTTCCTTCAGTGCCTCACCAACCCATCTCCATCGCCGGGGGTTAGGTTAAGGATAGATAGGGAAATTGCTCTAAGAGCTAGGATTTCTATCGGTACCTCCCTGGTTGGACTTATCAAGGGTGCACGCACTAGCAGCAATAGCCATGCCCAAATGATCGATCTTCAACCCGACGACCAGGTTATTGGGTGTCTAGTGGCATTCCCAGATCCCACTTACCATGATTTACTGGCCAGTAGTGTCACTCAACATTGGTTTTGTACTTATCATTAATTGTCTCGTCACATTAGCACAGGCATCCACTCACATTTCTCCCGCACATTTGATGCTGAAACAGTCGTTCGATGCGGACCTATGGTTCTGCATCAAAATTTACCCAGGCAAGTCTTGGCTAATGTTTGGAGACTTAGGATCTTGAGAGATCTGTTAATCCTAGAGAAGAAATGATCGGTTAAAGGTGCTTGTAGAGAAGACTCAAAGAGAAGAAGTGAAAATGTCCCAATTGTTGAGATATTCATTTAGTGATGAGAATGCAAGAAGACAGACTCAGTCTATAATTTAGATGATCTATTGTTTTTTTTTGCTAAATACTGTCTATTGTCTCAACAGATATTTTAGGCTAGGTTATGGAACCAGAAAAGGTTGGTCTCCAAACAAAGGTAAAGGTTTTCGTCAAAGTCATAAGAGTGATGAGTATTAATCATGAATATAAAACTTGGAGTCATAAAAAGATAAGAGGTGATGATTTAAAACACCAGTTCAACCCCCTTTTGTTTTTCACTATCAATTATTCCTGAACATATACATTCAGCTTGTACTCATAAATGTCATTGGGTTATCATACAAGGCTTAAAGTAATATAGTTATCAAAAGATTTGGCATGAAAAATTTAAAACTGGGAAATTATCATGTTTCTAAACGATACAATTTTTTATCTATAAATTGATTATAAATGCACACCATTATTTATCTAATGACGATTGTTTTATATAGCGCCTCTATGCTCAAATTTGTACACGTATAGATATTGTGTATATAATTGGAGTTATTGGTGGATACTTAAAGAATCCGAGAATTGATCATTATACAGCAGAAAAAAGGATAATGCTCAACTACGTAGACACTTAATGACTACTTGCTCACATAGAAGAAGTAAGATAACTTGGAGATCATTGGGTATCATTATCCCAAATTTTCTATATGCCAAGATAAAAGAATCTACAAAACAGTTTATATTTTCTGCATTCCACTATCTCTAGTAGCCTATTTAACCATGGCGATGTGATAGTGATGGGGGACCATCCATTTTCGAAGACCCCGTCGAACATGTTCGTCGAGCGAGGGCTCACGCACGATACCCAGCCTTCGGAGTACCCGGCCTCGTCAACGGGACAACAAGGCTTGACATTATCTTTACTTGCATTTTCCTTGTTTAGTAGGCCATGTATGTTGGCCGCGTATGTGTTTTTTTTTGTTTATTCGCATGTGTTTGGACCGTTGTACGAACCTATATGTTGCGTGTGTGTTAACGCATGTGTGGGCATCTCGTGTGACTCTCTCTCCTATAAGGGGGCCCTAATTACTTTTAATTGGGCCTTTTTCTCCTTTATTTCTAATGGGGGAAGGCCCATAGTTGCCCCTACCAAAGATGGGGCCCGCCCATAGGAAGAGAAGAGAAGAAAGATTGAGGAAAATGTGATTTTTAGAGATTTTTCCTGTTTATTTAGTGTTTTTTAGTTTCACCATATTTATGAAAATGCCACTGCAAAGTAAGGAGAGAGAAAGGAAACCCTAGAGTTTGCCAAAAACTGCCGCCATCTTTGCCAAAAACCGCCACCGCCGCCGCCGCCGCCTTTGGTGCAAACCGCCGTCGCTGCCGCCTTCGCCAAAGTTTTGGCCACCGCTCTTGAGGCTGCTGAGGGCTGCTATTGCCTGCCCAGGACCTCCAGAAGCAGCTAGCGGCCACCCAAGGCCACCAGCAATCGCCACCGGCCGCCGAAGGACACCAACAGGTACCAGCACCTATTCAGGGCCGCCAGCAGCCGCTAGCGGTTGCCTAGGGACGCGAGCAACCCCCTTGAGCCCAGGCCACTCGCAGTCATCCAAAGCTGTACGCGGCCATCCAGGCAGCCCGTGGTCGCCTGGGCAGCCCGTAGTCGCCCACTACTGGTACACTCATTAGCTCCCTCTTGACGTTATATTATTTCTTCTAGTGCCTTCGAACGTTTTCTCCACCGCTGGGGTTAGATTAATGATAGATAGTATTCACGTTCCGAGGATTAGGATTTCAATCGGTACGTTCTTGGTTTTGACCAAAGAGGGCGTGGCATTAGTGGCAGTAGTCTAGCTCACACCGTCAGCCTTCAAACCGACATTCGGATCATCGGGAGCCTAGTGGCATTTTGACGTCTTGCTTGTCGTAGCATAGTAGACTTTGGTGTATGTCAACGCCGGATTTATACTTCTCAGTGATTTTATCATTTCATCATCACTTGTATTACACTTACATTAGTCATATCCATTATATTACATGACTGTCATCGCCCTCCCTATGGTGTAACACGAGCCGTTTGATCCTGTCGCCCGTCGTGTTATATCAAATTGGTATAAGAGCCGATCGTGCTAACCTCCGTGCTTAGCACTATCAGTCCAGAAAAATACAAAAAAAAATTATTTATTTCTCTCATATTTGCACATCTTGCACACATTCATATTTTTAAAATTTATAGCACGGACACTTATACATTTACTCATCATCTCATCATTTAGGAGTCCCATACCCTTTACATAGAATCTGGCTATGACGATGGTTCAGAGACATAGTAGTGTTCGAGGAGACTAGCCGTTGACTCAAGGATGGGAGAATGACGCTTGCATTTACGATCTTCATTTAGAAGATCAGGTTTAGACTCATCGTCCGAGCACTTCCCCTGACGATGATGGTCTAGACACCCATCCAGAGGATAGGGAATCATATTTCTGTGATTGGAGCACACCTCAGAGCTGGAGACATCCCCGCCGACGACCATCCCAGTGTTATAAGTCACTCGAGTCGCTTACCGCTAGTGCTTATGAAGCGAGCCTGACTAGTGAGTCGATCTTTTTGCTGCCATCTCCTCAGCCTAGACGCCTACCACGACAATCGAAAGACCGTTATCGACAGCGAGATGATGCTTATCGCCTGTAGGACGATCGTTACCAGGACGATTGCCATAAGAATGATCACGATCTCTACCATGACGATTGTTACTAGGACAATCGCCATCATTACCAGGATGATTGCCATCCAGACGATCATGATCACCCCCAGGATGATCGGTATCAAGAGCGAGATGACAACTTTCATCCGCAAGATGACGATCTTATACATTATGATGATCTCTACCCATATCAGGACGATCACTACTTTGAGGATCGCCACATGGATGATCAGTACCGCGCGCATGATGATTACTATGGATATTCAAATGACTATTCTCGGCCACAAGATGACCGCCATCAGCACCAAGATAGACATCAGATAGGAGGACCACCCTATAACCAGCAGGGCCTACATCGTGAGCTGATCCCTATCCAGTAACCAGCCTCGGGTGGAGTATACGCACCATCGACCCCTGATGTTGCCCCGGCCCCGCATGGGCAAGGATAACCCCATGCGCCACAGATGCTTTATGCTCCACAAGCGCCTCGTGTAGTGCACACATATGGAACCCCACTCGCGCTTCAGGCCTAGCATACTTCTTTCGTACCTGTCATGCCCTACGTGGAGCCCGCACCCTATGTCGCGCCCGACATGCCGCCGCAGCATGTGTACCCACCGACTGCACATACTTTGTATGCCTCACATGCGCCGGCAGTTCCTTATAGGCAGAATGACCCACTAGCGCTGCCTGCGCCTTATGCATTGGCTACACACTATACACCACCTTTGGGGTATTACCAGACTTCGGTGCTCTCACCACCACCTGTTGCGCCCGCGCCATATGCGTTCTTTGTGCCACGAACACCTTTTGAACAGTATGCTCCATTGGCACTACATGTGCCTTAGGCGACTTATACGCCCCCAACCACATACCAACCTTTTCACATTGCTTTAGAGTATGACACTAAGTATGATGAGCCCCCGCAGACCTATGAGGATTACTAAAGTCCAAAGTATGATGATTCCTATCCACGACTGTCTGACGACAAGTATTACGATGATGTTGTAGAGCCTCCTCGTAAATCCCACCATGCTAGGACCACTACGAGGACTAGGAGAAGTGCTCGCAATGCACCATATGCACGTACGTTCATGACTTCTACTAAGTCTCCACTAGTTGCTCATGTCCTTGCCCTGCCTGAGCTAGATGAGCTCAAGACTGCCTATAGTGTTACTTTCCCGGTTGACCCACTAGAAAGGCCTCCGCCACTATCGAGGCTATTGTTTAATTTCGTTACCGAGCTAGACGTAGATGTGCTTAATGTCACGCCTAGTGATGACCTTCCAATAGAGACTCCACCCCAGAAAATTGTTAGGGATAGTTTACCTAGTGATTTGGAGCTAGTAGAGCTCAATGCTATGAGATGTTATGATTTCCCGGAAGATCATCTAGAAGAGTTTTCTCTACTAGGGAAAATTCAGTTTACTTCTTCCGATATGCCCGAGCAAGCTGAACTTGTGGCTAAGCCTAGTGATGGATTCCTGGAAGAGCCTTTGCCACTATAGACACTATAGTATATGGTTCATGTAGTCCTAGAGTTAGGTGAACCGTTGGTTACCTTTAGGCATCGATTCATGGTAGGGCCGCCAAAAGAGCCTCCGCCCTTGGCGATGTTGCAGCTTGGATTTAGTATTGATCTAGACTTAGACCCACTTTTAGCCATGCTTCTTGTTTATATCCTGAGAGAGATTATGGACGATTCACCATCACTACAGAAGTTTCTATGCGTTATTGACCCCACGGCTGAGATGGTGATAGCCGTGCTTTTCGGGCCAAGAACTATGTAACCGCGTCCCCATGGATGCAAATCGCATTCACGAGAGGTCTGATGCACCTCCGTATTTCCTTTTTGATCACAATGTTCTATTCGTGAGGTACTTATGGAAGCTGATGTGGCTTCTCTAAAATACACGAGTTGGTCTTATTATGACTTATCCCTCTGCCATAGATAGACGTATTGAGGCAGACTTCTCTTCCGTATATTACTTAGTATGTTCTTCTGATACAAGAGATTTCATGATGTGGGAATGGATTATTCCTTGGGCAGAGTTGATTATGTTCAATACCATGTATGGCCAGATACCACGTAAGCCTCCTATCCTCACCCCCTTAGTCATGCATTTTACTCTCTCAGATTATAGAGTTGCATTTGCACATCATGTGAGAGGGTCACGTCATAACATTCATGCATGCATTGCATTCCAACATGAGAAGTATGAACTTGTTGCTGATTTACATCGACACCTAGTTAGTTAGTGTGAGGGCGACTTGGTTATGGATAGGTTGAGGCTTGAGAGATACTCTCCATGGGTTGCTACGACGCTTGGCGCTCATAGTGCTGAGCCTTTCTCAATAGTCCAGATGGTTGAGAAGATCGCATGCATTACGAGTATTTCCCCTAATTGGGGAATATGCCCCATCATCAACGTGTCCAACCTTGAGTCGTACCAACCCATGCCGCATCTTTTCTCCACCAAAAAGCCGTCCCCTTATGGCCCTAGTAGTCTACATTCCTTTGTGAGTGAGTTTGCCAGTCCACCTTCCCAAGTTTGTGCCCCACTTAGGCATGAGAGCATAGAGGAGGTACTAGGGGAGATAATTAGCGTCGCAGGGAAAGGCCGCATGAGACAACTGTTCCTTATTCGATGGGAGGGCCACCCCCACAATGAAGCACTCATGGATACATAAGACGAGCTCTGACAACCCATCCAGCGTAAGCTATCACCTCGACACGATGTAGTTGGCCCCAAGCTAGACGTAGTCGAGCTTTCCCCTCATTGGGAGAATGATGGGGGACCATCCAGTTTTGAAGACCCTATCAAACATTTTTGTCGAGCGAGGGCTCACGCGCGATACCCAGACTTCGGAGTACTCGACCTTGTCAACTGGCCAACAATGTTTGATGTTATCTTGAATTGTCCTTGTTTAGTAGGCCATGTATGTTGGCCGTGTATGTGTTTGTTTTTGTTTATTCGCATGAGTTTGGATCGTTGTACAAACCTACATGTTGTGCATATGTTAGCTCATGTGCAGGCCTCTCCCTCCTATTAAGGGGCCCTAATTACTTTTAATTGGGCCCTTTCTCCTTTATTTCTAATGGGGTAAGGCCCATAGTTTCCTCTATAAAAGGTGGGGCTCGCCCGTAGGAACATAAGAAAGATTGAGGAAAATGCGATTTTTAGTGATTTTTCCTATTTTTCGTGTTTTTTAGTTTCACCATACTTATGAAAATGCCACTGGAAAGTAAGGAGAGAGAAAGGAAACCCTAAAGTTTGTCAGAAACCACCGCCGTCTTTGCCAAAAACCGCTGTTGCCGCCGCCTTTGCCGGAGTTCCGGCCATCTCTCTTGAGGCTGCCTAGGGCCGCCAGCAGCCGCACATGCTGCCAACCATCGCCAAGGGCTGCTAGTGGCCGCAGAGGGCCACCACCGGCCGCACATGTCACCAACCATCGCCAAGGGCTGCAAGTGGCCGCGGAGGGCCGCCAACAGCCGCCGAGGGCCGCCGAGGGCCGCCAACGACCGCTGAGGGTCGCCTGCGGTCACTCAAGGCCTCTAGTGGTGGCTAGCGGCCTCCTAGGGCCGCCAGCAGCCGCCAGCAGCCACCTAGGCCCGCTAGTGGTTGCGTAGGGCCGCAAGTGACCTCCCTGAGCTGCTGGTGGCCGCCCAGGCCACCTGCGGTCGCCCAGGGCTGCACACAGCCGTCCAGGCAACCCGTGGTCACCCAGGTCACCCATGGCTGTCGCACGTGCCCATGGTTGCCGACCAAAGGCCACCGCAGGTGCCCATTGCTGCCGGCCCGAGACCATCGCCCCGCGGCTGACCAGAGGCCGTCGCCCCACAGCCGACCTGAGGTCGCCGCCCCCGCAGCCAATCTCAGATCGCCACACCCCACGGCCGACCAGAGGCCGTCGCGCCCCATGGCAGACCGGAGGCCACTGCGCCCCGTAATCGACCAAAGGCCGCCGCGACCCCCGGCTGACCGGAAGTCGTCACCCCACCATTGATAAGCCTAAAAATATGTGTAAATATGTCGTTGATTTGATGTTTAGACTTATACAATAAAATTTATAAATACCCTTAATCACTAAATATAGAATATAGAGCAAGCAAGGGGTCGAACCACAGGGAGGCAGCAAGCAAGAATTTTTATCCATTTTTTAATAAATTAATTCAAGGATGAATTACTTTTGCAGTCAATAAACCTTAATTATACTTAATAACATTTTTAATTAATCAAAATCAAGTAAAAACTTAATTTTGATATTAAATATTTTGGTCAAAAAGCTCAAGATAGAATGATTTCAATTATAAGATCAGATTAATTCGAATTATTATTTTTCAATTATTATAAAAATTTAAGACAATTTTTATGAATTAAAATTGGGAATTTAATAATCAAGAAAGAGATTTTGAAATTGGAGTTCAAGATGGACGAATTTATGGATGAAATTTTATATTTAGGGTTTTGATATATTGAATTAAATTTCCAAACTATAAAATTTGAAATCTACAGAGAGAAACTAGACGAATCAACTTAGAGAGAGAAAGTGAAGAATTTGGGGAAAATGTGAAATACGACCCTAAATTAAAATTTTAAAAATGCAGAATTGTTCCAAATCTATTTAAAACAAAATATTAACAATCAGATCTCGAATCCAACTCAAAATGTAATGCTAATTTCATTCAAAACAACTTTTATGGCATATACATTTTTCCCATGCCTTGGCGTTTAGAATCGTTCAAGAATAAGTTCAAAATACAGATAAAAAACTTACCACTTTGAATGCAAGATCAAGATCTGTCAACTTCCAAAGCAACTCCTGTGTCCTTCCTTGCCAAATCCTTGGGGAGAGCTTCAAAAAGTCAATTTTTCCCTTTTCCAGACCTCTATTTAAAGATCAAAACATAGAGAATGTAGAGGGGCAAAATAAAAACATGCCCTTAAAATTTCAGCCCAATCGGACGTCTAGATCTCAAGATACCAAGGTTTTACTAACGCTTAATCTCAACTGTTGGATCTTCTATCTCTCTTCAAAATATCTCAAAAAACGGCATTTTCTGATTGGTCGGAATTGGTTTTCTTGTTTTCTGCCTTCTCGGATTGCACTCTGACATGTCGTTGTGCGCATCCACAGCACGCAATCATTGGAGAGTGATTCCTCTCTTTAAACGGCTTAAAAGAAGCCACGTCGCCCTGTATTTTTTAAAAAAGAAAAAGACAAAAAGCACTTTTTTGTTAATCATTTGCGCACACATTTTTTGACCGCCATGTGCATTAAATGCATGCGGGGAGTCAATTACGTGTGCCAAAAAAATGTTTCTTTTTAAAATATACATGTGTCAGTAGCCGCATGCATTTAATGCACGCGACTAACTGACCATGTACGAGGTATATTATTGTTTAATAAATGCACACGGAGATTGCTTCTCCACGTGCATTTATTGCACAAAAAAATTAAATAAAATATACTTTTTCTCCCTGACCGCGCCACGTCATAAGTAATTTCTTTCTAATGATTTGCTCACTATGGCATCGCGATTTGCGATGCCATAATGAGCGAATAATGCTCTTTCTCTCTCTTAATATTATTTTAATAATATCCATCCACTTATTCGCCCGACTTTCGGGCGAATGATGTGGATGCCCCTTGATATGTATATAAATATATTATAAAATGCCAAATAAATAAAATATGTATTATTTAAATATTAAAAAATCATTTCTTAACTAAATATTGGTCAGAAAATTATATAAAAATATGGAAAAATTCCAGAAAAATTAGGAAAGCCTTACCAACCTTTAGACAAGTATTTAAGGCCCTGTAAAAAATATTTCTTCAATGAAATGAGGTTAAATACCATATAGAAATGATAACAATTAGAAATAATAGTAAAATTAAAGTGTAAGTCATTTATCTTCATTTTATTATGATAACATGCAAATATGGTCATTAAAGCACATAAACATAATGTAAAATTAATCAATTAATTATGTTGATTTGTAAGTTATTAACCATCGCACGGAGGTCGCCGCCTCGTCACTGACCAGAGGCAGCTGCGCCACGGTTGACCTAAGGTCGCCCTCCCCAAGGCCGCCCCTCGGGTGTCTTGCGGTCTCTCTCTTTGTGTCGCACTCGGCCAACCCTACGACTGCCCCACGGTCTCCCTTTGGATGCCCTTGCAGCTGTCCCCGCACCTAGGCTGCCCATGCAGCCGCCCCTCGGTTGCCTCCTTCGGCCGCCTCGTGGCCGCCCCTATGGTCGCCTCTTTGGCCGCCCCTCTGATGCCTCGGGGTGGCCCCTCGCCCACCTTCGCGGCCGCCCCATGGCCGCCCCCAGCATCCAGCCTCGGCTGACCGTGTTGCCCGTTGCACCTCTGTGCCTTGACGCCTCCGCGCCCTAGAGTCACGCCCATTGCTACCCTAGTGTCGCACTCACTACTGCACCCATTGTTGCGCCCATCGCTGCGCCTACATGTGGCCCGTAGCACCTACTTACTGGACGCCTTCCATGACTGCCGAATCAGACCTTGCCTATGCCTACCACTACTGGTACAATCATTAGATATATTGCTATGTAAGAGGCATCCAATAAATGTTTATGGCTAATGAATAACATGGCAGATGGACTTGAGATTCTGAGGGGTATTAACAAACCCTATAAGATATATCATGACTATAAGTCATCCCAGTTATTTTCCAAAAATAATATTATTATGAACAATTTTAATCATGTAGACATCAAGTACCTAGTTGTGAAGGATGAAATTTAAAGTGGACATATGTCTGCATAACAAATTGGAAAAAACTTAATGATTCCTGATCCGCTTACCAAAGGCTCGCTGTGAAAGGTATTTTTTGAGCATATTGCCCAAATGGCTGTTCTTCCTTGGGAAGGATTGTGGTTTCTAGTGGGAGTTTGTATCTGATGCCCTTTATTCGGGACATGAATAAAGTTATGAAGAAATAAAAATTTTCTTTGTTTTGTCCATTCTCAATCGATCTCCTTAAAGTTGGACCAGTTGAAAATGTTCATTGAAAATCATGTTTTATGAAATTTCCATGATAGAATCTGTACATGATCTATGTTATTCGCCAAAATCATATACGTGTGTTTTTTGCCTCAGAGCATAAAATTTTGCTAAAGGCTGTCATTTTTTCTGTTTAATTGATGATAGATGAGATCGTGGATTAAAGTTGTATCTGATCTTAAAAGGTTTGGATGATCATATGTATGTTTCCCGCGTCGAAGACGGTTGGATCTTATATGTGGGATAACACACATATAATGGTAAGTCAATAATTATTGGAAGGTTAAACATCCCAAATTAAAATAATTATTGTTTCTCAATGGATCTAAAAAATCCATTAAGGAATTTATGAGTATCCTTACAGCTTACGAGCACGCTTCGGGCCAGCTCGTCAATGCCTCGAAGAGTAGCTTTATCGTGGGACCTTCCACCACTATAAGGCGCTCTGAGCTACTCCAGCTTTATACACGATACTCACGAGGACACCTCCCATTCGACTATCTTGGATGCCCTATCTTTCTTGGCCCTACTCGTCATCACTACTTTGATGCCGTGCTAGGCAAGCCTAGAAAGAAATTAGAGGGATGGAAACTTCGTTTCCTATCCCTAGGAGGACGACTCCAGCTTATCCGACATGTCCTCATGAGTATCCCGCTACACACTCTTGCGGTCCACTCACTATCTCTTACTGTTCTCCACTCTATGGAATGCCTATGTGCGCGCTTCCTATGGTCTGGTCACCTCGAGGGAGAGAGGCGCCACCATTGGGTTTCTTGGGAGAAAGCGAGTCGACCGACGGATGAAGGGGGTCTAGGGATCAGATGCCTCTCGGACGTTCAGGACATGCTTCAAAAGAAACTAGTATGGCCTATGCGTACCATACACTACCCTCTAGGGAGTCTCATCTTAGCCAAATACGGCGAATGGGCCCGTCACGAGATAGATATTTGGGGCCCTAAGAGGTGCCGGACGGGGCAGCGGGACTGGCTTGAGATGGCTCAAGTCACACGTTGGCATATCGGCCGAGGGGACATTAGCGCGTGGTACAATACCTGGCATGCTGATGCACCACTCGCTTCCCACCCACAGTTTGTACCACACCGAGTGAGACTCACTGTGACCCAGTTGCTTAGAGGCAACACGTCACACCTATGGGAGCAGCACGGTCTTCCGTTGGACACCCTACCCGAGGTCCAGACTACTCCACTCGACTCTAGTTCTGATAGTGCTATCTGGACACTCACATCCAATGGAGCCTACATGTGCCACTCCTCTTGGGAGCATTTCCGTGTGTAATCCCCCCTCTAGCACTAGGGTCGCCACATCTGGCATCCGACGATCCATACGCGCGTCTCCTTTTTCCTTTGGAGACTTTTACACCGCGGCCTCCCGACTGATGACCGAGTGACTCAGATCGGATATTCTCTTAGTTCCCACTGGCATTGTTGTCCCACCCTCCCACACACGGAAACGATGGACCATCTTTTCTTCCACAGAGAGACAACTGTGGAATGCTGGCGCCTCATCACCGATCGCCTTTGTCCTCTGACCCCGTTTGAGTGTTTTGGCAAGTTTATCCTCTCGTCAACCCGCTCTACACGGAGCCCCATCCTCCGCATCACCATAGCTTATCTTCTATGGGAGATTTGGAAGGGGAAAAATTCTTCTCGTTTTGCAGGTTCGCCCATGCGCGTCGTGGACATCATGCGACGAGTTCAGCTGTGGCTTCGGCGCATCCAACCTCTGCTTTCCTCTCGAGACGGCCGCTCAACACTTGCGAGAGACCTCCTCTTCTCAATTGGCATCCCGGCGACCCCCGCCGCCACTCGCATCTAGTATCGAGTTGTTTATTGGCTCCCACCGCCAATAGGCATTCTCAAACTGAACGTGGACGGTGCGGCCAAAGGGAACCCGGGGCCAGTAGGGGGAGGAGGTATCGTCGGAGACCATACGAGGAGTATACTCTTTGCTTTCTCCTCTTTTATGGCATACAAACTAATACAGTAGCCGAGGCTATGGCGATTCGTGATTGTCTACTCCTCTGTGAGGAACGAAACCTTCACAATATCGTCGTAGAATCGGACTCACATATATTGGTTGATATGCTTCGTCTAGGTACATGCTCCCAGTGGCGACTCAGCCGTGCGTGGGAAGACATCATGCGATGCTGCTCCCGCATAGCCTGCTTTCGTCATCAGCTGAGAGAGGGCAACCAGACAGGCGATGCTCTCGCCAACCACGCGGTACACGCACGCACCCCCTCCTCTCTTTTTTATACTTGGCAGGCGCTCCCCTCCACGGCTCGCGGCTGCTATCACCTCGATCGTCTTGGCATGCCCACCCTCCGCACACGGCGCATCCTCGTGACACCAGGCCCGCGGGATTGGAGGATTGCGTGGTCTGCTAGAGCTAGAGGCGTGGACAACGCCCGCCTCAACTAGCGCGTCAACACGAACTTCCTCGATCCCTCTCGACGACGGAGAGGACACATCCTGCAATACATCGACATCAAGGAGCGGCTCCAGCGGGACGCCGACGAGCACACTTTCTCGAGCGCCTGCGAGGTATCATCCATGTATCTCTTCTTTCCTTTAAAATGGGCGTGGACGAGTGGGATCCGAGTGTAATTGGGATATATATACTCGCTACACGCCTAAAAACATTGAAAAACACTCCACTTTATAAATAAAAACCTCCTAGGTGGCGTCCAGGGCACGGATGGATCGGTCTGCGGGCACAACCCTAGGGTTGGCCGTACCCGGCACCGTGTTTTTTGCCAATTTTTTTAAAAAAAAATTAAAATGATTCAGAAAAATCTGGGATTGACTCATTATTCATATTTAGTTTTGTAATTTGAAAATTTGTGCAGAAATTAGGTCAGTTTCAAACATTGTGATGGTTAGTTTTGTACATTTAAAAATCCATGAGGGCTCTATTAAAATTCGTGGTCCTGGACCATGCAGAGTCTATTTAAATATTCACTCTCCATGCGTCTAACTTGATGGATTCGGATATGCTTCGGCTTCAAGATAGTTCTATCACTCGGGATGGTCTTCACCTTGATGGCATTCAAACTACCCAGTTAGGTGCTTTGGGGTCACGCAGATTGAGCATTCAAACTACCCTATTTGCCTTGACGCGGCATGCAAACCATTTAGGGCGACAAATAAGGTGGATTTTCATGTACTATAAATATGTATAAAAAAAATAAATCATCTCTAGTCCGGTAAGGTTAGCAGAGCCATATGATTTTATTTATATAACATTGATGAGTGATAAATATCTTTGATATCTTAAATAATCCTTCTGCCCAAAAGCAGGTGAATGAGATGCAAAATAGAAACAGTTTAAAATTACTCAAAAATTGTCATTTCGGATTGCACAGCAAGGCCCATTAAGGTGACCTAATGTCTCTTTCCCCACTTCAGCATAAATATAACGCCAAGGTCTTCAGATTTACGTCGGCTCTTCTGAATTTTTCCACTCAGTTGATGTCGGCAGGATCAGCTGAGGATTAGTCTTTCAATCTTCGTTCTATCTGTTTATGTTTGTAATTGCATAGATAGATCGATCTGGGCGCCGCTTTAGCGAGTTAGATTTTCGATTGTCTCTGTTCTGTTGATTATTTATCTTTAGTGTGCCTGTTCATTCGAGTTTTTACTTGCATATGGAGAGTGCCCTGATGCCTGTTGCAATGCTGTTCCGTTGGGATCAATAATTAGAGGTAATCCCTTGTGTTCTACCTGTAAAGGTTGAAATTATCTATTTCGTTGAGGCTATGATTCCTCTTTTTGTCACGTCTCATTACGAAAAATCCTTCCAAGTAACCGAATTTGCATGTTGAAGTAATATTTTGATTCTCTGCTCATCTCAATTGAATGACTTTTTTCAGTATTTCATGCAGTTCCGGTTCACTCGTAAGATTAGTTAATGGAATCTGTATTCTTTAATTTGATTATTAGACCGAGGTAGCTGTTGTTGTGAATTAAATTGGATCGCTAATTAGAGATCTGATTCTCAATCTTCAAGCTCATTTCTAGGGTTTTCTTGCCTATGAGAGAACCGGGATGCTTTTGTGCTACTCGGTTCCGTTGCGGGCATACATTAACTCTCTGGTGTCTTCATTATTCCAAGTTGTTTAGCCTATCTCAGCCTGGATTGACACAAAGAGTACATTTTTAATCAAATTGGAAAATTCTAACTCAGGTTTTTGAAGATTTTTTGGGTCAGCGATCGACAGGATATGCTCTATTTTCTGATAAGAATGCGTATTAAATGATTTATGATTCTAATGCATTTGACTTAATTCTAAAGAATAGGTCTCGGCATTGTGATAGTCTCAACGGTAGTGTGTCATCAAAAATTTTGATCGATATTGATAGTCTCAGCATTGTGGTAATCTCAGGGGTCGTGTATTATCAGAAATTTTTATTGATGTTGATGTGATCAAGTGAGTAATATATTGTATTTGGTCTGAAAAATTGTATTAACGGTGACACGCTTCACCCAGTCTCTCTCCATTTCAATTTTGGATAAACTTGCTGAAATGTGCTGCCATTAGTATGTCGCAAAATTACCAAGAAGTAATAAATTGCAGAAGAACACGTGTCAAGTTCAAATTAGCAGAAAAGGAATTTTGATTATCTGTTGACCAACAAGTAAAGGAGGTCCTGTTTTATTGGGCAAAATTGTGCTACATTGTAGCAATATTTTATTATTTCCTTCTGACTATTGGAGCCATAGTTGAGGATGACAATGAACATCAAGGACATTGATTGCAGATATTAATATGGACATTGACCGATGTAAAATTGTCAATGTTAAAAGTTGAATTGATCAATTCAATCACTTGAATTGCTTAAAGTAACCTTGATATCTCAATATCTAGAAGTCAAACAAAGCTGAATTTGAAGGGCATCATACATATCTATTCTCCCCTTTCATGCCCCTAGATCTAAAAATTGAGGTGCAAATTGCTGCAAATATCATCATTTAATCTCATATTTGTGGGCTCTTAAGAAAAGGGTAAGATTTACATAGCCTGTTCATGATATCTTGGGCGTTTAAGGAGTAACAAAACAGTATGGTGACACTAACCTACAGCCACATTTTCCTAGTCCTGGCAGAGGATAAGAACTTAGGGTAATTCTTTGTCTTACATTATTTCACCACATCATAGTTCTTAGCTTATCCTAAACCATCATCACCTTTGACCCAGCATTTCATTACATTCCACTTTCAGCTTGGCCTTGAAACCTCTTCAACATCGTAGAGCATAGGCCACATTAGGCCTTCTACACATGATTATATGTATGATGAGTCTAATTATCATGTCACACTTGATTCTTTTCATTCTCTCTTTGAGATGTGGATTATTCTTAGAGATGTGACATTCATTAATCATCAACAAGTGACCCCTATTCAAATTCTCCATCTTAAACCCTTTGTTTCAGTTTTCTATGTTCATTGATTTGGAGAATCTTGACAACATTCTTGACATATCTCTACAGATATGAACTTCCAGTAGGTAGGTTTCTCCAGAATCCCTTCATGAAGATTTTCTTTCCTAGGCATTCCTTTAATAAATATTATCTCTAATCAATTTGAATGAGTAGGGCATCTTCGACATAAATGAATATGACAGTAACTGTGCTCCCACTACTGTTTATGCATACACTTCTCATCTTTATTCTCAATGATGAAACACAATTTTATCACTTTACAATATATTTTCAACACTAATAGTATATAAATTTGAAGTATATTATTTAATAATTAAATGTGATGGGTTGTCAAATACAAATAAAGATACAATAGCAGAACAAAATGAGGAATATTTTGGGGAATGCATGAATGAGTCTGATTGATTGTGAAAATGCAGACAAATGCTGAAAATCTTCAGCAACGAGGATTCCATTGACACACTAGTAATCTGAAATGTAGGCCAATGAGGAAGAGCAAAATACAATGGCTCAAAATGATCTAACCTTCAGAATGTAATGCATGACGATCTAGGAGTTTTGGGCTAGATTTTGAGGGTAGCCTGACCTCTCTTTATTTATTTGTATCCTCAAATCTATAGATTGACCCCTCTATCCATTAAAATTGATCTTTGAATTGCTCCTACATTGGAAAGCTAGGTGAAAGGAGTGATTCTAAGATCCTTATAGTTCTTTCAGTGTAATTGGCCATCAAAGTTGGAAGTCAAACATGAATAGATCACTCTCTTGCTGCATCTAAACACTTTGATGGTGGATTAATAAAGGTTTTACGATGAGTTACTTTCACATAGATTTTTGTCTTCCTCTTAATAATTATTCATTCATGTCTATTCATCCATATCCATTCGTCATAGCAGATATATATTACTTATCATCATCATCTACTGTCCCATTAATTTCAGCTTTAGAAACATTTATATACCCTAGTTGCCAAATGTATATTTATATCGTTATCCCTTCCCATCTCGTTATTTTTCTAATATCATAAATTATATCTTCGAATCCCCTAATCACTGTTTTAAAATAAATTAATTTCCTATTTTCTGTTTCCAATGGAGACGACCCTTCGTAATCACTAATCTGTGAGCCAAAGGACTTCGATATATATGAGGAACTCCCTAACCTCTGCATAGGGTAGGAAAGGATACATGTAGTAAATCCATATTATTCTTACACACTGCCCCTCAAGGTGAAGAGTAGATATCTAGCATCTCCAGCTTGCGGCAGATGGTGTCATACGAGAACCTAGTCAAGCTCGTGGGTAGAGTGTATGTCAGCTAATCAGTAGAGACCACATATGGTGTAGTGATGAGTTCTTTTACTGCCTTATCCCATATAAAATGGCATTCCAACTAAATCTCTATGATGCCTTGATGAAAGATTAATTGATCACAATTGAAAATGGGCCTTCATAACATGATAAATGCATGTGTATTTACATACATTTTAGATTTTTTTGTATTATTAATTCAGAATTTATCATGTTATCATTTGAATTAACTAAATATTTATGCACTAGCTATAAATTCCAATTTTTTACATTATGGTTATTTTCAACTAACTTCCTCGACTTCTTTCAAGTCAATCAGTTTGATTACTGATGATTATTTTGGAGTTCCAAATGTGCTGATATTTAGACCAATGAGAAGATACAATTCTTAAGGAGTTGGAGAATTTTTGGGAGCTTAGTGAAATAATAAAATGGTGTTGTGAGCTTCCAAAAGAGAAATCAAAAGGGTTTGGGCCACAACCTGACCTACATATTGGGCTTTCAAACACCTTAAAAAAAAGAAGCTGTAAAATACAAGTCAACGCTCGCAACCAATGGAGAAAAAAAGGCAAATGTCAAGAAAAGAGATTAGAAGATGCCCAAAGGGACATTTTAGTAATTCTTTAGATGTATAAAATACTCTTTTTCTCCCTAATTCTCCCTCATTTTGGATGTGATCTAGCATGTTGCTGGACAGCAGGAGAAGGAATATTACAGAATCTAGATTGCTCAACCTACTTGATGTAAGTTTATTGAAGTTTTCACTCAATCTCAACTCTTATTTGCCTTGAAAAATGCCTGATCCTGGAAAAGTATAAGGATCCAGAATTAATAGGAAGCCTTTGGGCTCAATAGACGTGAATTAAGGCTTTAAGAAATTAAGACTTCCATTGTTTCATCATTATTTTTGCTTTAAATCCATCACTTTCTCACTCTAAATACCCATTTCCCCTACTTTCTCTCTCTATAAGTGCTTCTTTCTCTCTCCAGATCTTTATCCATATCTCTAGTTCATCCCCTCAAAATTTTATAAAAAATTTCCTTCATTTACACATTCAAATTCCATCTCAAACTCCCTGTACATCAGTTCAATTTTCTTTCTAAGTCCTCATTTTGATATTTTCTCTCTCTAAACACATTTTTTATCTCTCTAAAATCTATATCTATCTCACTCTAGATTCCCCATCATTTCATATTTCAAATTCCCAAAACATTGCCAAAAAATCAATTGTCAACCTTCAAAATCTAATTTTTCTCCCCTCACCGCTGCTGTCGTGTAGTGGTGTGCGCTGCATGTCAGCACTATAGGTGGCAGGAGCACTCTTCTTCCCGCCAATTCGTGCACGGCCAGTGTGTGTATGCACCGGGCAGAATAGGCCCCTGTTTAGAACTTAGCAAAATCGGCTAAGTCCATAACCTATTGGGCCAAGCCCAATTGGGCTTAGGGAACGGCACGTCCGGGACGTGACGCCCCGGACGTGACGGGACGGTGACGGGTTGTGACAAACGGTGATGTGATGAACATTTCATCACGTCACCGTCACGTCACTGGTCCAAGGATTTTCAAAAAATCCGTCACCGTCACATCACTCGTCCTCCCGTTCTCGTTTCGTCACGTCACCGTCACGGTGACAGCGTCACCGTCACCAGTGACGGGAAATTCCCCAAATAGAGATAGAGAGAGAGAGAGAGAGAGGGAGGGAGAGAGAGAGAGAGAGAGAGAGAGAGAGCGAGAGAGAGAGAGAGAGAGAGAGAGAGAGAGAGAACAAAAGAGAGAGCGAGAGAGAGAGAGAACGAAAGAGAGAGATAGACACTGTATTAAAATTCCGTCACGGACGTCATCCGTGACGGATTATTCGTCACGTCACTCGTCCGGACCACACCGTCACCGTCACGTCACCTCACGGGCGATCCATCACCGTCACCGTCACCGTCACCGTCACGGGCGCTCTGATTTGTCACCATCACCGTCACGTTGTCCATCACGTGGCCGTCACGGTGACGCGTGACGTGATGGATGACGATTGCCGATCCCTAATTGGGCTGACCCAAGAGACATCCCTATAGAGGCCATACCGGCCTTGCCGATCCCGAAGCCCAAACTGCCTCCATCGTGGGTCCGCCGCCACTCCACCACAGCTCTGCTGCCGCTGGCAATCGCGAGAACAGGTATTATTTATATTTTTTAGGATTTAAAAATATCAAAAAAATAGGAAAATCGGGAAAAATTATTTTGCTACAATCCCACAAAATCAGAAAAATCCCTAAAATTAATATAACCAATTTATAGTGACTTTAACAACGAAAAAAATCTTTAAAAATCTCTAACTCACGTTTTAATATTTCTATTAGTTTTTGGCGTAAATTAAATTTCATAAAATTTGAAAAATATTTATATTTGTGTGCTAATTGAAATTAGGAAGATTAGTGTAAGATATTTTTATTGTTTTTCCTTGTATTTCCACTTCACTTTAAACCATAGAAAATTATATAAGTTAACTAAAATCCAAAAAATTTTAGAAATAAATCTTTCATCTTGAAACTTATTTCCTTCATTTTAAGATTGAGAAAAATTTGGAAATTAAATTTCTACCTCTTTGTGGATCGACCACTTAGTTGCCCTTTATTCATTATAGACTATTGTAGTGGACAATTTCCATAAATATTATTGGTTAAGTCTGAATGAAAAAATGACATAAAACCCTAAATTTGGACTTATCAAAAGGCGTCATTGCCGGGGAGGAAAGTCAAATCTGATTTGTGAAATTTTTAAGGTTTATAATTTCTGCTCTTTCTATTTGCTATATGCTTGACTGAAGGTTGAAGTGCAGAGTTATTGTTGATAGTGGAAAGGAAGAGGAGAACTTGATAATCTTTAAGGTTTTCTCTTTTGATACTTTCAGCACCTATTTTTATTTTTCTTCATATTAGTTTTTTTATGCAAGGTAGAAGATCTCAGAACCCACACTTAATAGCTCTAGAATATGTGAAAAAGAGTAAGAATTTGGAAGCATCTTGTGCAGAATCTGAGGAGATATTTATGGAGGAGATTGAGGATATGACTAACATTCCTAATGATGCTAATAGAATGATGAGATTGAGGGAGTTTGATGAGCCAAATGAGAGTAACATTCATCATAGGGTCCATGGGACCATACATGTGAATGTGAATTTTAAAATAGACCCTCATCTTCATCAAAATTTTCCATCATTTTATGTAAAATTGAATGAAGATACTTATATGATTTTGTGGAGAAATGCGATTTTTATAATATTCCAGGAGTTACTTCTGATGCTTTGAAAATAAGAATTTTCCCTCATACTCTTAAGGACAAGTCAAAATATTGGTTCAGAACCATGGGTAAAATTTTCTAGAATTGGAGTGAGATGGAGATATGTTTTTTGCAAAAAAATTCTATTCAGTTGGAAGGGCTAATGCTTCTAAAAAGTCAATTAAATATTTTACGCAGGATATGATTGTTTTAGCGAGGCAAAGGAAAGATAGAAATATCTGACAAGAAAATGCCTTCATCATGGTATTCCTGATTGGCAAATAGCACAAATTTTTTATGATGGGTTGAATGACCATGAGAGAGGTAGAGTAGTGTTGGAGGTGGTACTTTTATAGATAAAAGAATTTATGAAGCCACTAGTATTATTAAGAAATTGGCAGATAGTTGTTGATATCATCATGGATTGACTCACAATTGGAGAATTTCAGGACCAAAACGTGGAGGGCTGATTGATGTTAGTGCAGTAGAACCTGATTTGTGGGAAGATAAGGTAGAGAGGGATTTAGGCAAGGTGGGTAAAGCTGTTGAGGAGCTTGCCCAAAACATGAAGAAGATGATGAACTCCTTTCCAACCTTTACTTTGCCCTCTAGTATCCCTAAACATCATTGATGTATCACAAATTATGCTTGCAAATTAACTTTCTTTAAGGGTTTATGAAATCATATAATGAAATCAACATGCCTTTTTCATGTTAAATTACATCTCATGCAATTATTCATTCATGATGTAAAATTTCCCATTTTTAAAGAAATATTGTGTGACTAAAAAATTAAGTAACTTGTTGGTAAAGTAGAAAGAAAATAAAAATAAAAAATAATTAAATAAATTTTTTTTTTGCACCTCCAAGGAGCCTTAAGGGGCTAATGGCTGCAACTGAAGCCAAACCATGGGCCGAAGGACCTGCAAGGGCTGCCAAGGCCACAGCCACATCCCCTGAATGAGGGCCCAACAGGTACACAATAAGATGCAAGTATGCACACACTCAAGGTAAGTCCTCTATTTATTTTAATTCAAATGGTTTTGGAGATTATATACTGCTCATGGTTTCTAGATAAATCAGTATGGGATTAATAAGACTAGATCTTTCATAAAACTACGGCCCAGGCCAGGAAAATAAAAGAAGAGCAAATGAGCTTGTGGGCTGCCTCATGAATAACTATCTAGAGAAGAACATTCAGGCTTCGCACAGCCCGGGCCCAAGTCCATGTTGTCACGGGCTTTTCTTAAAGCCGACTACATAAGCTTGACCATCAATCTTCTCTAAGAAGATCGAATGGCCAAGATCAATTCTGTTTTTCTCTTTAATATTTTTTTTATTTTTAGGAGACAACTCAGCGAGGAGCGCTGACATGGACAAATCAAACAAAGACACGTGGACGTTGGAGCTGACATGGGCACTGCTGACTGGGAGGGGACCATCAAACTTAAAAGGGTCCACATCTATGACTTAATCGTAGTCGTTGAATCTTCAAGGTGTCATTTAATGGTCCAGGGGCAGCTCCAACCCTTTCTTCTTCTTGCCATTGTCTTCTTCGCCGGAGCCACTATTCTGGCAACGAGAAGGCAGATTTCTGTTGATTTATCACCGGAGATTGCGGCAGAAGTGTCCCATATCGGTCAGGTAGATATTTGGACCATTCTAGACTGATAGAATGAGCTGTAGATTGCCGGAGAACTATCTTTCTCACCCAAATTCAAATTCACTTTTTGAAATAAAAAATGACGGAGGAGAAGATACTCATTCTTCTTCTCGATTCTCTTGGTCTCTCAGTCAACAGTGGTGACAGAGCCTTGACCTGAAGGGAGATCTGCGAGAGAAGTGTGAAAAGAGGGGGAAGAATTCATGTGCCAAATCAGGAAGACGACGCTACCGAGCGTAGAGATCTGAAGCCCACCGCGATCATTCACTCGATGACATAGTCTTGTAAGTCAGGAATTCCACTCATCTAAGTCTTATCTTGATTGAAACAAGAAAAAAATTAAAAAGAATCAATCAAAAATCTCATAGAAATCATTTTTGTTCATTTGAGCATTTCTTCAAACAGGTAACCTGCATATTTTTTGTAAACCAACTTTAATGAATTTTTAACAAATTTTCTTAATGTATATTATCAAGTAAAAATCATTAAAAATAATGAATAACATATAGGAATTACTACTTCCTCTTTTCCTTATCCCATAGATAAAATACCTTAAAAATCATTTTCATTCCTTATAAAATTGCATATAAATCCATTTTCTTCTTCTAGGCATTTTACCAAACACCTTGTTTTTAAAGGGTTGACTCTCAAATTTCTCCTACTGAGTGAATTCTAAAAATTCCAAAAAACTTGCCTAAAATCACTAATTTACTTCAACTACATGTATATAAAATTTGAGGTCTAAATAAAATTTATAGGAATACTTCTCTCTATAGAGCTATCTATATACTCATTAGTGGTAGTATCATTTTGGGATCTTTTCTCTCCACTCACCAACTCATCAATTAATTCTACTTCTAACAGCCAATCTTTGTGGACGCGACCCTACTATACCCTATACATTTATGAGTAAGTTTACAAAGTAAAAATATTATTTGATCAAGGTGAAAACAATACACGGACAAATTTAACACCCCATTTTCGCTTTATCAATCATTCTCCTCTTTGTTCTATTTGGGTGAGTTTTGATTACACTAATAACATTTGTACTACTCTTGACAGATGAATGTATATGAGGGAAATGACCTCATGCAAGGAGTTGGGAATCAGAGGGGCAATTATGGAAATCAGGGATGGAGTAGAGATGGGAAAATCAACTTCTAGCGACATCCATTCCATCATCAGAACAATCAAGATTATCAGAAATTTGCTTCTAACCCCATCCTAATTTTTTTTTGAATTCTCTAGACATTTTCTAACTCCATGATGGATATGTTGAAGCAGATGATGCTGAAGCAAGAGTAATTATTGGGAGTCAAAAAACAATGGAGGCCAGAATGGAGAATTTGAAGAGGAAGAATGCTGGACAAGGAGGGTAAATTCTCAAGGGAGCTTCAGAGATGACAATAATAAAGGTAAAATGAATGATTTTGGCACCACTAGTCAAAATTCAGATCTACTTCCAACCCAACCCAGTGTTAATCCTTGAAAATTTTCTTTTATTGATCATGATTTTGATGATTCAGAACATGCTCCATGTAGTGAAACATTTGAATCTTATGAATCTTAACATAAACATGTGCATCTAAGTGGAATTTATAGAATAAAGAATGGGAAGGAATTAGCTGATCCATTTGAAAAAAAACCTTCTGAGGAGCCTGATATGGAGGAGGAAGATAGATGTGATGATGATTTAAGAGAAGATCTTGAAGAATATCTAGAGAAAAAGACCACACTAGAACCTAACCCAAAATCCTATGCACCCCCTATTCCTCTCCCTCAAGATTTAAAACCTTTAAAGTTCCTCCTAGTGATAGTCAATTGCTTAAAATTTTGAAGGAAGCCACTATCACTATTCCTTTGGTACATGAAACTCATAATATTCCTTCACACTCAAAGTTTTTTAAAAATATTTGTAGTCCATCTTGGAAGCAAAATAGGATTCAATTATCTAAGAATATTAGTTCTATTCTACTAAATCAAATTTGTAGGAAGAAAATGGACAAAGGTGCTCCATTGATTAAATGTGAAATTAGGGGAATGATATTTAGTAAATCATTTTTGGACAGAGGGGCAAGTGTGAATATTATGCCAAAGCTATTTATGATAAGTTTAAATGTGGAGAATCAGAGCCAACCACGATAAAATTGGAACTAGCTGATGGATAAATCCCACAACCCTATGGGAAGCTAAAGGATGTGATTATGGGAGTAAAGAATTGACATCCTCTAAAAAGTTCATGATTTTTTGATAGTATTCTCCTTTCCTGTAAATGTAAATTTCAGGAAATATATTCCTAACCATATTATGAAGTACTCTCATTCTGAAAATACATTTATATTTAAATTCCTCGCTGTACTTCTTAAAATATTCTGTTAAATATTGATCACTTTCATCCGAATCATCAAGTTGTGAAATTCTATGTTGAATCGATGCATACTCATTCTCTTCAAAGTTGTTCCCTCTAGTATTGATTCCAACCCCTTTTTTTAGGTTACTTCTCCTCGCTCAATGAAGACTTTAATTTCATGATCATGTGTCTCGTCAATAAATTCATCAAAAACTTCAAAACTTTTACTTATATTGAGAGGTTTATCACAAGATTGATCGATTGAAGTATCATCTTGATTATCCACAAATAATAGCTGAATATCAAAATTATCATCAGAATTACATGAACTATGTGAATCCACATTTTTCATCTTTTCTTGAGCATGTATCTTTCCCATGATATTCATCCTTAGAAATTACATTTTGATCATCAAAAAATAACACCTGAAAATTATGAGTATCACCAAAGGGGCACAAAATATTCTCATAAAAATATTCTTTTGTTGAACATATATCATTTTCATAAGTTTTATCCATAGAAGGAACATCTGAAAGTAGAAATTGAATGTTCAAAGTTTCGGCAAAAGGAGATGAAATAGTTTCATCTTCATGTTCACATATTCATGCATTTGGCTATTATGACAAGATCGAAGATGATGACAATAAGAAGTTTCATGATTTTCAAAATCTCTATGGGCATTATTAAATTTTTTTTTAGTGGAATGAAAATCAACATGAAATGGTTCATGTAAACGTAGATCCAAATTTCTTTCATATATCATGTTTTGAAATTTATATTATCGATTAGGTAGATTTGAAATCAGAACATGCTATCAAACATAAAATTCCAAATAGACATCTAAGAGTTATCTTTAGCATTTGGAAAAAAATTCATACCTAAGAATGATGATTTCCTCGTCCTTTTCAACTTAATAACCCTTAGAAGATATTAGTCTAAAAAAAATTACTAGAAAGAAAATAAATCCCTAATGGCCACCATTTCCCAGCAATGACGCCAATTGATAATCTCAATTTTAGGGTTAAAATTCGTCATTGGTGATTGAGATTATTCAATAAAATATATTTGACCGTACTTGAAAATACTTAGTTAGTGATGAGTACGGATCATCTCCACAGGGAACGATGATTAAGGAATTACTTTCTTATACTAGTGATGATGGATGAGAGGATCGACGAAAGCAAGATTTGAGGACGTGAGCTAGTGATATAGATAAAAGATACGTAATTATAAGCTAATTTAACTTAAAGAAAAGAGTAAATGATTGTGATGGATATGACAATGAACGACAGTATGAACGAGGATAGTGGTTGGATATGGAGTGGTACGATGGCAAGGATGGAGAGATGAGAGAATGGGAACATAAGTAAGTGGAGTGATAAATGAAACGTTGATGAAAAACTATAACTATGATAACAATGATGTTGGGAGAGAAACGTAAGGCGAAGACACTTACCTTAGATCCTTACGTTCCGCTAGGATCATGACGAATTGCGAGGGCCGGTATGCTCCCTCTCTTCTCTTTTGTCTCTTCCCACACACCCAAGACACCAAGAACACTCCTGATGGATCTCAAAACTCACTCTCTTTCAATAAACCTACAAAAGTAGGAAGCAAGTTCAAGATGATTTTTGCAATAATCCAGGCCTCTATTTATAGATAAGAGGGTAGGGATAGAAAGAGGAGAGGAAGATCAAAAGTTGTGGCTGTTGGAAGTTAAGAAGTCAAAGGACTTGGTATTCTGTGGCTTTTCGTATTCCCTGGCTTTTCATATTCCATGGCTTTTCGTATTCCATGACTTTTTGTATTCCATGGCTTTTCGCATTTCGTGCCACATGTACATGATAAAGGACAAAAAAACAAAGAAAAAATCTCTTTCTCGATGCTGAGGTGGCGGCGCATCGGCACGCCACGTCACCCTATGCCATAAAAAAACCAAAATACTTAAAATTTCATATTAAATAAAATAAAATCCCAAAAAATACGTATAAATATATATATTTTGACTCAAAAAAATCATATCTTTTCAAAATTAATATCAAACAATTCCAGAAAAATCATATTATGTTTGAAAAGTTGTATTCTTTTAGAATATATTGTTAAAAAAATCCAAAAAATACAGAAATTTCAGAGATTTGTTCTAAAAATAGATTTAGTCATTTTAAACTTGATGACATACAAATATGAGTAATTTAATGCATAAAGACACATAAATATAATAATATAAGGCACTAAAAGTGCATGTTATCAATGGGACTGCCTATAAAACAACCTTACGCCTATCCCCTATAGAGTAGTCTATGGGAAAGCTTGTCAACTTCTTGTTGAAATTGAACAAAAGGCATATTGGGCTATTAAGAAACTTAATCTCTTTTTAGATGATATAGAAAAAAATCGCCTTTTCTAGCTACATGAGCTTGAAGAGTTGAGTAATGAAGCCTATGCAAAATCTCTCATCTAAAAGTCCAAGATGAAGCACTTTCATGACAAGGTCTTGAAGAGGAGGAACTTGCATGAGAATCAAAGAGTTTGGCTTTATAACTCTCACTTGAAGTTATTTCTAGGTAATTTGAGATCATGATGGGATGGACCTTACGTTACTAATTAAATTATTTATTCTGGTGGAATCATTATTACAGATCTAAAGAGCAAGAAGTTCTCTACAATTGATGGCCAAAGGTTGAAGCCCTATCGTGAAGCAGATCAAATACAACAACATCTAATCACCATCCTTTAAGACACCCAGCTCTACCCCCACTTCTTGATCCTTCCATCAATTCTTTGTTTTTAAAATTTTCAAGCTCTCCTTTTTCATAGCTTAATTTCCACGTAAGACATTTTAATTTTTCTTGTTTTTACTTGGACAATTAAGGCCACGGAGGCCATTTGTTTTTATTCTTGTTTAATTATTTTCCTCTTTTATATTTTCCATTAAGAAGCATGACAGCTGAAGCACCATCAACTAGTCCAATGTCAGCCAACTCCTAGGGGATGATCAGCACCTACTCCATTTCAGTTTGCATTTTTGTTTCCCTTTCCTTGTTTTACTATTATTTGCATTGGGTCAATGCATATAACGGTTGGGGCGGTTAATCTAAATGTGAAACTGAAAATGCATTAGGTGTTTATGCATGAATGTACAATTCTTCTTATTTTTGAATGCTTTAAATGTTATTACTCTTGAATGCATGCATCCCAAATAATCAACCTCTCTGAGAAGTTGTCCAAACCATGATCCCAAAGGTATGAATAGAGAAATAAGGCTCTTTTAATGGATCAAAAGCATCTCTTGATGGTATAAAACATGAATCTACACGCTCTTGGTCAGCTCCTCAGTGGTTAGGATCTCCAGTAGAGTGAGGAGCAGACATGAAAATCAAAGGGTAGAAGTACTACCCTTGTGGAAAGGAGTGATGAGTGAAGTGATTGGATCCCACTCTTTGTTCAAGGATATGCATCGTGAATAATTTCATCTGGAAGGAGAGGTAGTCATTTCTTCAAGTCCTAAGCATAGAATCACCTGCCCTTGAACCACCAAAATCCAATTTGAGAACCATGCATACTATCCTTATTTCATCACCTACCACCCATCTTTCCCCAACTATGTATTTGTGAACTTTGATTTTAACCTTCTAGTTATCTTCCATGTTAGTTAGAATATGCCCAATATGATGAAAGGTTTTCATTTTTATCTTTTTCTTTGTTTCTTCTTCATCTTCTCATCTTATTTCATCTCATTCTAACTAGCATTGGATGATTTGCTTTCATTTGAATTTCAAGAAATTCATGCTGTGTGATTCTCTCATTTCTATTCCTTTCTTTTGTGGAGAATCAAATTAGCAAGGGGAGGGAAGTTTAAGGGTCTATATCCTATACAATTGTTACACTTGCCCTCCCCCCCCCACATATCAAGAACATCTAGCTAGAACAACATTTAATTATTTTTTTTGGTGAATATGATCTCATCTGTATTGTTCTTGGTCGTTCACCCCTTCAAAAAAATCAAGAAAAAAAGAGAAAACTAATTTTAAAAAAGAAAGAAAAATTACTAGTATGGGGTTTTGTATGTTTATTTATCATACCCATTTATCTTTCCATGATGTGTTGGTCATTTTTATTACCCTTGCTTATGTGGATACATGCCTATTTAATCCACACCCTTGATGAGACCCCACATGTTCATTTTAGTTCACCTTCTTCTTGTGAATTATGCTCATTCATGTATCATTGGGAGTGGGATAGTTTAAGTCCATCATCACTTTACCTTAACCCAAAACTCCTTATCTTGATGGCACTCACCTTTCTCATCTCTTCCCCCCCTATAGGTACCCTCATTTGAGTTTAACCTCACCAAACCTTTATTTCTTTGGTACCCACATTTGATATTCTTCGCATGGATGAGAAGAATGATTGAAATCAAATTTCAGATGGAAGAGAAGTATTATGAGAGTGAGAGGAGGACAACTTTCTTGAGAGGGTGAAATCTTTTCATAGTGATAGTACCATATCTAGAGAGAAGTAAGGTTCACTCCTCATGACCAATAGCTCTTTCCATCACCACATAAGACTTCATCATTAGTGCTTTAGTATTTTATGGGATATTTATGCTTATACAGGTGATTGATATAACACTTCATACTTGAGTCTTTTTGATTCTAGGGATGGATGCACATTGCTAGGGGACTGGCGATGAATCAAGTTGATGGGTGTTGATAACATGATAAATGCATGTGTATTTACATACATTTTAGATGTTTTTGGTATTATTAATTTAGAATTTATCATGTTATGATTTGAATTAACTAGATATTTATGAACTAGCTATAACTTCCAATTTTGCAATTTATGATTATTTTTCACTAACTTCCTTGAATTCAATGCAGTATGATTAATGATGAGTATTTTGGAGTTCAAAATGTGAATAAATTTACTGGGATGAGAATATACAATTCTTAAGGAGTTGGAGAATTTTTGGGAGCTTAGTGATTCTCAGAATTGGCTGAAATGATGAAATGGTATTGTGGGCTTCTAAAAGAGAAATCAGAGGGGGTTGGGTCACAATCTGATGAACCTATTGGGCTTTCAAACAACTTAAAAAATAAAGAAGCTGGAAAATAAAAGACAAAAGTCTCAACAATTGGAGAAAAAGAGGTAACATGCAAGTCTGATAACATGCAAATTAGACTTACTTTATCACACCATTATATGATGACATGGATACAAATGTTATCATGATATAAATTTATAAAAATATTCTTAGTGTGACTTTATGATTATTCAGATGCTCAATTTTTTTATATTCCTCTAACCTTTGATTTATTTAATATTTATTTTAAAAGTCACAATATATGTTTGTAGGTACTAAAGGCTGTTATAACTTTTTTCTGGATTTTCTATTTTTTACAATAATTTTACAACGAATAAAACATTAAGAAATTAGTTTTAGTAGACATAAAAGATATTTTAGATTTGTTAAATGAATTAATACTCATTTTTTTTGTTTATGTGTTCTTGCCAAGTGTCACCACATATTTGCCCTTGTTTGGGCTATTGGTTGGCTCTGCCAATCATTGAATAATAATAATAATGACACAAAAATTTGTGGTGCCATAATTACTCATCGATTCCCTACCTTTTTAGAATTGCATGCTGAGCGTGGCACGAGTAACTTTTTATCCTTTTTTATTATGAAATTCAGTCATTACGTCGACATGGATGAATGAAATAAAGTCAGCTCTTTTTTTGTAATAAATGATTCCTGAATAGTTTGAAATATTGAAATTATGAAGTTTAAAGTTTTTGTTGTAGTTGTTATTCTCCCAGCCTACGTGCACACATTTGGTGGCCAAACGAAGTACACTTTCAGTGATGAAATTAATGACAATAAGGCGTTTGGATTTTTGAATCAATTATGATAGCTCTTGTTTCAGCGCTGATGATAGGTGGAGACATGTCTTTTGATGGAAGAGAAAACAGAAAACCCCATCTGTCCAATCCAAATGCGGATTTTCATATATCTCATGCCCAAGTACATGACCAATAAAAATTCATTCAACGGTTTACATTACTCGAAATTTAAATCAGGATACCTGGATCAAGTCTAAATTTTGAGGGAAGTCTCATTTTTGAACCTTCTATCCATCCTTATGTTTTGATTATAAAAATAACATTTGGAAGAGGGGGAGCAATGCAATCAAAGTTTCCCTCATCCCTTGTTGGCCTGAAAAAAAATGAATAGCTTCTGGAGTAGAAAATTCCCTTGAATCATGGACTTATATTGTAAGTTTCTTCTTCCTCTTGTAATAAGTACTTGAGTATTTGCAAAACACCAGGGCATGGGAAAAATACAGATGCCTTTCCAGCCTGTTGAATACTCTAAACCCAATATTTTGAATTCATTGATCTACTTCAGTTCTATCGGAAACCCAACTTTACCCAGTTTAATCCACTTTCAGTAATTTTAGATACATTTTGTAATTAGATTTGGAAATTGATTTGTATATAATTCAATTCCCTATCTACCCTATAGCTCAGTAAAATTTCACCAAAAAAATCATTCATCTTCACCCTCACTTTGGATTTATTCTTTTTATTCTTATGACTTTTGAATGGATACTGTTCAAAGTTCAATGTGCTCCTATTCCCTTCTCAAATCCAAGTTCGGTTTTAGCTGAAAATTTGGCATAATTGCAGTTTTGAATGTTTCTGAACAAAAATTAAAATTCATAGTATAGGTTTCAATTACTTTTTAAAAATTACAAAAAAATTATATAAGTAAATATTTATTTATATGCTTTCTTTAATAGTTTTAATAAAGCTATAAATTTATATCTTTTTGTATAGTTTTGTTCCAATTTATTGAAAGATTTTATAATCATATACTTTTTAGATTTTTTAAAGGTAAAGTTTTAAATGTAACTACGTGTGTAAAATCTAATGCCATGATGAATTCACACTAAAACGCATCATTTTTAGGCTTATCAGATTATCAGCCATAGTTCGGTTTCAATCTGTACACTTCATCAAGAGACCATGTTTTGCTTCCTCTTCTCCAAGTGATAGGGTTTCGACTAAAATAGATGGAGTATCCTGTGGTGAAATTGCAATCTCCTCTGGGGCGCCTAGCATTCCAATGTTGGATTATGCTTCAAAGTCAAAATATCAGTTGCACTTGTGAAAACGTCCTTTACTTGGTGATCACATTACATAAAACAATGCTTGTAGCGATCCCAAATATGAACTTTTCTATGCGTTTTCATGAACTGAGTGTGAAAATCAACTGCATGGGTGATGTCGAGACAAATTCTAGTGAGATAGAATAGCTTCATTATCAATTGTCTAACTAGTTAGTGTCTTTAAGTACAATAGAGTTGGTACCCGAAAGGTAGGGAGGAGATTCAATAGTAGATGGTTATGTTTTCATGCGAGAAGTCTGATTATGGTAAGCATCAATTCCAGGGGTTGGTAGTCAAACTCCATGGCCATAAAGTATGAACGATTGCGTAAATCCTTAGTGAGAAAATGCGCGTAAAGGTAGGGCTTTGTTTCCTCACTTCCTACCAAGCCTCTATTTGTAATTAGAATATCATCCACATAGACTTCTACAACTATGATTCACATCTCTTTGTTCTACAACTATGTAATGAAGCCAACAAATGCCAATACTTCACTGAATTTGATGAACCATGCACATGGACTCTACTTCTGGCCATAATTCCCAGGTTCAAGGTGGCACACCTTAGAGGTCTCCCCTTGAGCAGCGTACCCAAGAGACGGCTCAATAAACAACTGTTATGTGAGATCCCCATTTAGTAAGGCCTTGAAGATGTCTAGTTGATGAAGAGTCCAAGGTTTATTAAGACTGATTAAAATGACATGTGTGGAGTTTAACCGGGACACATGGGAAAGGGTTTTGGTATAGTTCACTCCCCATTCTTGGGTGAAGCCCAATGCGGCCATGCGTGCTTTGTGATGGAAACTACTGCCATCAGTTGTATTTGATAGTAAAGGCCCACGTTCAAGTAATAATGTTGGCATCCACTGGATAAGGGGCATGCACCAATTTCTAGCAGTCTACCTAGGTACTACATTTTGAGTCCATGGCAGCTCTGTAGGCCAGTACCTGCATTGCCTCATGAAAATTTTTACGAATGACTTTGAGGTTGCAAATGTACATGCGTATAGAGAGGATGAATATGGTCTCTGGAATTTGGATGCTACATGAAAGTGCTACCTTTTTCAACCATGATGTCCAGATGAAGCTTGAATTCAACTAATAGTAGACTCTGCTTTTGGTGGTTGAAATGAGTTTACAGGTGTGGTAGCTTGTGGAATGACTCCATCAGAGTGATAAGCATAATTATTAGGTGGATGGGAGTAGGACTAGATGATTAAGAGAAGGATCTAAAGGGAAAGCATGGAGTTTCTTCATGAATAATGATATCAGATGACACAAAATACTTACAATAATCGGTTGACAGATATTATATCCTTTTTGGGTGTGACCATAGCCAACAAAGACACTACACATGACACATGGAGCTCATTTAGTTAGTGATGGTTGGTGATTCTGAATTAAGGTGACAGTTCTAAATACTTAAGAGGAAATGAAAAGAGTTGTCTTGGGTTATAAATGCCAAAGAAGAACCTACCCTCCCTGTGGTGCTAAGCGGATATGGTTTTGTATCTCGTATAGAAGTCTATGAGTAATGTCCTGAAGGTGGCTATGTTTGCACTCAAAGACCCTGATAAGAAAAAAATTAAGGTGTATATTAGTATGTCCTTGTAATTTTAATTTTATGAAGTGAAAGAAAATTTTAGAATTGTATAAATTCACTTTGGATGTTTTGCTGTGAATGATGACATTTACGCAAAAATATTATTAAGGAATATCTAGTTATAGGTTAGAAATAAGAACAAATCTAGCATATGAGAAAACTGTTAGAATTGTAGATTAACATAAACTGTGCAGAAAAATGCCTCAATGAGGTTATTTTAAGAAATCTAAGGCAAAACTTCATTCCAGATTTGGTTTTAATTGAAATCAAAGAACTGATCTAAGATTAATACATATAAATATCTACCATTAGAAATTCAGCTAAAAATAAAATTTCCCTGATTCAAGGAAGCTTAGGGGTAATGATTGTTGCTCCCTGATTGCAACATATGTGGCTGGTTTCCTTCCATTGTGCTGGCATTATATGGTCTTCCTAGAGTTTCATTGGTGCCTTCTCAACCATGTAGAGCCATCAAGGAGCTATCAAGACTCCTTAACGAGCTGAAAAAAGCTTCATGGAAGGTTTCCTATTGCTCCTAGAGTTTTCCTCTCGAGTATATGTAGACACATGCTCAATATTAATTCTTACGGGGCAGGATTGAGCTCCATGCACTGTTCATTGGATAAGTCTCATCTAACAGTTTCTAAGAGAACTGTAAAATAAATCTTCATTAAAATAAACCATCTATGAATATTGATGGCTTTCCCCTGCGATCTGATATTCCCAAAAGAAATGGCAATGACTGTGATTTAATCGCGACCAAGGACCCTGGTATGATCAGTGCTCTCCAATTCTTGTCAATAACTGCCCAATCATAGCCGTCAGAACCGTGTAACCCAGATTGTTCTCACCAGACACTGACCACTCATGACCTTAAAAAAGAAAAAAACCTGTATAATATTAGGTATTTTAGTTTTACAGAACAATCATTATGACATGGACTTTGGGCTAAGCTGGTCTTTTGAGCTGGGATCATGTATTCTTTTCTTCCTTGGCTCAACTCACTCAGAAACTTAAAACAACAGCAGGTTAATCCCTTATCAAAATTTTGAATTCAGAATGCCTACATACATCCCAAACTAGATAATTTTAAAATTAAGTGAAAGGTTTTCACCGCTCATGAGGTTGGATACTCCCTACTTGGGCTCTATGTGGTGAGGCCTATTGGGTTGATTGAACTGTCTGTGTGTGATGTGATTAACATTCTATGTCACACCTGCTTGAGTGCTAGTGCTCCATGGCCGGGGGGCTCTCTCTGCATGTTGGCCATTGGCTGTTATTCCCACCCTCTATTGTTTTCTTTTATTTATAATTTTTTTTCTTCAACCTTCCTTTCACAATGAGCAATTTCAATTTCCATTCATTTTGGTATTTTCCAATACCTATGGATCTCACCATTCAGTCAAGAACGCCAACTATCACCCACTCTATATGAGAATAGTAAATGAATAAACTTTATGCCTCTAATATATAGTTTTGTTTTTTCCTTGTATTGGATTTTCTTTTGTATGTTTGAAAACATGAGGCATATAAATCACTCTCTTCTAAGAGTATTTCTCCATTTTTGCCTTTTCGCGGTGAATCATTACATAGTTTTTAAAATTGGTCCATATTTTGGCAGCATGATGTGTAGGATGAGAATTGGAATGTGGGGAGTTAGGGCATGGGAAAGTAGCTTTACCATATCACTCAAGAGTAAAGGGTGAGAATCAATGGCCAGAGAATAGGCTTAGAAGATTTGGATTTGCCATGTTAATCTACCAAGTAATATGGTGGAATCAAAGACAACCTCACCATCACCGTCAAGTGACTCAACAAAAACTTTGGATCCTGACCTATGTGATATATTTCCAGCTTCAAAACTCTCCTTTTTCAGGCTATTCATCACACCATTCAAATTTATTACCATAGTATTTGAGGAGATACACCCAATAAACATGGTTATGGTCATCCATAAAGGACATTCAATAATGATGACCAAGAAAGAGGTACTCTTAGAGGGCCTTGATGAACACATTTTATGGCCATTTTAGTATCACTCTATTCATATGGCCATTTTAGTATCACTCTATTCATCTTTATATGAATTTTCATCTCCTGCATTAGATGGAGCATTTGGTTAAAGCAATAAATTTTAATGTAATTTTTGCATGATTTATAAGTCCAATTATTTTCATACAAAATTAGTTTTAAATTATTAATTTTAATGGGTTAAAGTCTCCTAAGTGGTTATTTTATATTTTCTAGGGCAGAGATTATATGACTAAATATAAAGAAAAATGGGTTTGTAAGCATGACATCACTGATAACTTTCAAATTATAACGTTAAATTGATGTATATTACATTACATGTGTGTTTTATTGGGCGTATTTGAATGTTAGCATACATAAATGACTTGCACTCTGATTTTATGATTTTTTTTAATTTTTAGTATTTTTTACATGGTATTTAACCTCAGTGAATTGAAGAAATACTTTTTACAAGACATAAAATATTTGGCTAGAGGTTGGTAAGTGTTTTACTAATTTTCTGGAATTTTTTTTCATATATTTTTATAATTTTCTGACCATTATTTAGCAAAGAAATTATTTTTAGAATTTAAAGAATATATTTTATTTATTTGGCATTTTAAAAAGTACTATTATATATATATATATCACGTGGCATCCACGTCATTCGCCCAAAATTCGTGCGAATGAGTGGATGCATTAAACGAGCACTTTATTGGCTCATTATGGCATCACAATCCGCGATGCCATAATGAGGAAATTACTATCCCAGAAATCATATGGCGTGGACGACGAGGTAAAGTACGATTTGTTTTTATTTGAGTTGGAATTTTCGTGTAATCTATGCACGCGGAGAATTGATCTCCGCGTGCATTTAATACATGAGACTTTTGGCATAATTAATGCATGTGGAATTGATAGCCACGCTACGTGCATTGATTGCACGGGGAAATTGATTTTGCATATATGTATGGTTTAAATGATTCCTCGTATGTAGAATCGATTAGCCATGTGCTTTAATTGCATGCGGTAATCAACTCCACGTGCATTAATTGCATGCAGTAATCAAATCCACGTGTAGTGAATAGCGATAAGCTCATCATATTTTGCCTTTTTATTTATTCCAAACGACGCTGACGAGGGGCGATGTGGCGCTTTGTTGGCCGCTCAAATGGAGATCATTCTACAATGATTTCGGACTATGGAAGCCCCCAACGACGTGCCAGAATGTGATCCGAGGGTGGAGAAATCAAGGCAACGAATACAAAAAAAGAGCATTTCATATTTTCTTGAAGGAGAGATAAAATATCCAATGCCCACAATTAATTGCTAGTAAAATGGCGATATCTTGAGATCTAGCTGCCCAATTGAGCTCAAATTTTGAGGGTAGGTTTGTATTTTCACCCTCTACAATCCAGACATTTGGATTTTTAAATGGAGATTTGGAAGAAGGGAAAATTCACTTTTGAAAGCTTTCTCCAGGGAATTGGCCAGTAAGGGCACAGATGGTACTTTGGAAGTCGACAGATCTTGGTTCATCATTGAAAGTTGTAAGTTTCTAATTTGCTTTTTGAACTTCTTCTTGAACAATTCTAAAACGCCAAGGCATGGGCAATAATTTGCTTTTTGAACTTCTTCTTGAACGATTCTAAAACGCCAAGGCATGGGCAAAATGTACATGCCCTTAAAGTTGATTTAAATGGTGATTACCATTACATTTTTATTTTGATTAAAGATTTGACTTTTAATCCTTAGTTCTACATTGATTTTCATACAATTTGGCATCTTAGATATCTAAATTAGGGTCCAATTTCACCCTTAACTCATTTTCCCCAAATTCTTCTACTTTCTCTCTCAAGGTTTATTCATATACTTTCTCTCTCTAAATTTAGAATTGGTTTTTTGAAAATTCAATTCAACATATAAATAACCTAAATACAAAATTTCATCAAAACATTCGTCCATGTTCAAGTCCATTTTCCAAAATTCCTTTCTCGATTATTAATTCCCAATTTAATAAATAAAAATTGTCTCAAAAAATCATCTTGATTGGAACATTGGTAATCCGAATAATCTGATCTAAGGATAAAAATTATCCTATCTAGATTGTCTGGACCGAAAATATTAAGATCAAAATTAAGTTTTTGCTTAATTTTAATTAGTTACAAAAAATAATTAAACACAATTAAGGCCCATTAAATGAAAACTTAAGTTATTCTTGAATTACTTTAATTGAAATAGGATAAAACTTCTTACAGAGTGCCTTCCTGTGGTTTGACCCCTTGCTTTCTCCATTTTTTTTATTGAGTGATTAAGGGCTATTATAAATTTTATTGCATAAGTCTAAATCAAAACAACATTTTTAAACACCAAAATCTAGGCCTTATCAATCACTCAAGGTGGGCAAGCGCAAAGCGCTCAAGCCTGCCTCAATCTGGCAAGCACCAAGGTTGGCCGGCACAACACAAGGAGCCACACAGAGCCCAAACACGTAGAGGCCCAACAAATGCACAACAATGCCATGCACACATACAGGGAGGGAGTATTTAATTTGGTAAAAATAACTAGATAGAAATTATATATTTATACATGTCTTAAATTTATTCCATCTTGGATGAAATTTTGTCTCCTTTCTAAATTTCAGGCGGGGCAGACCAAAAAACGATAATAGAAGGATTGCGGCGCAACAAACTGCAATCTTAAGAAAAGAGAGACTATGACCAGGCTTCAAGTTTACCCGGCCCGAGTCCACATCATTGTGGGCTTCTTTAAGTATTCTGACACAATCTTGACTACCTGATGAATGTAAATTGCATATGTATTTAATTTTTGTTCTAATTTAAATTTGTCTGAATCAAAAAAATAGAAACTCACTCAATTGTATACTAGGAGCTTGGTTCTTCTGCACATGGACTGGCCTTTCGATGTGAATTTAATAATCAATTTATAATTAAGGAGAAGTAATAATAGTAATAAAAACAGTGAATATAGAAAATGATAAGTAACTAGTAGGTATGGAGTGGCATCTAATGGATTAGAAAATTTAGATACTCTTCAATAATAATGAATAGTAATTGATGTGAGAGCGAACTAGAAGAAGAGAGACTATAAGATGTTATTTAGAGAGTTCTTTTGGATTAATTTTATTATATTTATAGGTGATGTTAATTCATTTAATAAATAATAATAGAAGATTAATAAGATATATATAATAGTAAAATAGTGGTGACATAAAAGAGGAAGGTTTTTAATTAATAGTATCATATATCTTAGATAGGAGATAAGTATAGGAAAAATGTATATTAAGATTTAATAAGATAGTGAAGAGTAATTTTATTCTTAGTAAGATGTAAGGAAATAATTAATGGGACTAGTAATTTTAATAAGAGGTTAAGAAAAAGAAGAGGGATGTAGAATTTCGATTGATAGGAAGAGATTATTTAATTAGTAATAGATTAGTGAGCTCAAGAAATATTATATATGTTAAGAGTTTAAGAGTAAGATTAAAAGAGATAGGGGCAGGAGATGGAATTATAAAGTAGGAGGATGAGAGAATTTAGACAGGGTTAATAAGAGAGAAAGATTAGTATTTATATGATGTCCTATGGTAAGGGGTAGTTTATAATGATAAGATGTGGTTCATATAAGTTTATATATAATAAGTAATGTTAGTATTTTTTATAAGGTAAAATATGGAGACAATGACATAAATCGAGAAAAGCTCCTCAACAATTGGCAAATGTTTGTGAAAATGTCTCAATGAAGCTAAATTATTCAACAATATTCAAAACCAGATTGCAACATGGATCTCTACCAATAATCAGCATAGAATCACAGATATAAACTAGATATCTACCAAAGAAGTTCAAATAACCAACTGGAATGCCCTGAGTGGGGTGATTGATGATGGGAATGCCGTTCGTTGTCACCTGACTTTGGTGTACGTCTCAGCTGGTGTGCCCCATGCTGGCACACTCTTGAGATATTCTACACCTCCTTCGACATTGCCTTGAGAGTTTGGAGCTGTTGGGGAGGTGTCATAGCACTCCCCTGGCTCATCTCGCTGCAAGAAGGGTCTCGCGCTACCAACAAATAAATTTTAAGATGCACAAACTAGGGACAATGGAGCCCCTTGAAAGGCTTGGGAAGGATCTCCTCTCGCAGTCGATGCAGCGGGATGGCCTTGGGGGTCTCCCAAGCCCATGTTGAAATATTTTAAAACACATAATGATATATAAATCCAGTTTGATAATTTAGATAGAAATAAATAAAAGACTTCCTTCTTGCAAGCATGCAAGAGCTCTTGTGGATCAAAATATATATAAATCCTCTGTGTGGGCTCCTTGGTGGATTGCTGGGGCTTGTGCGAAGCGCGCCAATTGCCAACGGCAAGTTGTCAAGAGGGCCTAGTGTTCACTCTCCTATGGCTGATTTGGCTGCTATACCCTGGCTCAGCCCTTGCTACTTAGTTAGAACCAAAATTTTATTATATATATATCTCTTTATCTTTCCATCCTTTATTTCTTTCTTCAACTTTGATTTCCTCCCTGCCAAAATATAGATTGGCATACTAAAAGTTGCATAAATCTCATTAATGTTATTAATGCTTGAAACACATTTTTACGAATAAATACTTGGACTTATAAAATATGTTGAAAATTAATTAAGATGCATTGTTTTATCACTTGCTCTGTTTAGTGCATGAGATGAAAATTCTTGTGAATTTGAAGTTAATACAAATAAAATAATCAAAAAATGACTTTAAAACGTGTATAACTCGTGCCACATTTTCAAATTTTCACTACCTGATTTTCTTAAGGAAGATCAGATAGTGAGATATTTTTATTCTTATTAATTTCTCTTTCTTTTCTATTGTACGTTTTTTATTGGCTGCAGTTGCAGTTAGGATGACGGGCCCCCCAAGGAGCGAATCAGAATGGAGAGAAAAGCTAACGAGGCTGGGGGTACACCAAATTTAAGTTCCACCAAATTTAATGTCAATTGTGAACCCTTGATCACATGAGATCCAACAGTCAAGGGGCAAAGATGTCATCTAGTACCCTACCGCCATCCTCCTTTGACCAGACGGCGGTTTACGACCGAGGGAGACTGCCATAGGCAATCAGATGGCTTGGGAGGGCCCCCCATGTGTAGTCCACTGTATTTACGGCCATGGGAGATCCTTCATTGGGCTAAAAAATGTCACCATCACCCCAATCTTCCTTTCTTTCGATTGAGATTCAGAATATCGATGGGAGATCCTTTCGGCCGAGCAAGAGAAGGGATGTGACATCCCCATAATTTTTCTCAAAGCTTAGGACGGCAGCTGAGGAGTTCCAAGACGCACCAAAAGTGTGCCAGCACAAAGGAAGGGGGTGAGCGACAACCCCTCATCCTCAGCCATTACAGTGATGTTATGAAACTACTTTGGTAAAATTTTATCTCTATATCCTTCTTAAAATCTTAATATTGATCTCAATCCAATTAAAAATCTGATTTCGAAGTTTGGTTCATAGTTTGGCCTCTTGGAGACATTTTTATAAACACCTATTACATTCCTGATTTTATCTATTTAAAAAAATATATATATCTTTTAAATATAAAAAGTATATAAACAGTAATATGATATTATATGATATTTTAAAACTATTAATTAATACTTTTATTTAACTCCATAGCTCTCTAATTTCTCCTCTCTCTTCTCTTATTATTTGCCCCTCTACTTAAGTTCTTCTTCTAAAATACACAAACAAAATGTGCAATAAATACACAGACACATAAATACAAAAACAACATATACAATAAATACATAAACAACATATAAGATAAATACACAGATACATAAATACACAAATAACATATACAATAAATACATAATGCAGATAACATGTACAAAAAATATATAGATACATAAATGCACAAATAATATACAAAAAATACATAGAAACATAGATACATAAATATACAAATAACATATTCAAAAAATACATAGATACATTTATATGCAAATAACATGTACAAACAGTACATAGATACATAAAATATAAATACACATATAAGATATACATAAAATACATAGATGTGTGAATACATAATAGGCAAATAACAGATTCAAAAATACATAATTACAAAAATAACATAAAAATAACAGAATACATTAATACATAAATACGTAAGTACACAAAATGTAAATACCTAGACATGTAATTTTGTAAATATCTAAATATAGAATTATCTATATCTATTAATATGTTAATGTATGATTATCAAAATACATAAAATTCAATATAAATTAAAAAAATCATTCAAGATATATGCAAATATATGAGTATGTGCACAAATACAATTTTGCCTTTGATTCATTATTCAATCCATGACAACAAATGGATTTTTTACCTAGTACAATAGTTTATTTGACTCTTTGAATTAATATTCAGACTTTGACTTTTACAGTTTCAATATGTTTTTTTCCAGAGGCATGAACCAAGACCGTATAGAACATAGAGGTTTTACCAAACTGAAACTGATCTTTGACCGAACTGAGACAGTATGAACGTTAGGAAAAGTATAGGTATTTTCCAAAAACCAAAACTGAGATCGACACTATCATTCCCTATTAGTGAGTTATGGTGACATTATAATACAGCGATCAATATTCTTTTAACATGTGTTCTAAAAATTCTTATTCAATGGATACTCTAGAAATAATAGTACTATTTGATTTCACTTATACGATGCAATGGTTGGGTCAGTGTCCATTAGTGTGGAGACATACACTAGGAACAGATGGTGGATTCTAGTTTGGAAAGAGTTCACAATTCATCTCTATGAGTCCTTGAAGGGTATTATACCTACACATCAATCTAGTTGATTCATGTCATAGTTGTATAAGTGGACTTTAGACTTAATACACCAAAGGCATCTAGGAGTGGAAAGCTACATTTTGTGCTTTATTTTTAGTCCATTCAAAAGGGATTTCAACAAGTCTTGGATTGGATATAGAATAAATACTCAAAGATGACTGAGTGGTCAAGATTGAATCAACAACCCTTAGTATTTGATGTCGGACGTCGTCTAGGACATTGTCCGGTCGACACCGACTATGTTGGCTCAGTGCCGATAAAGGATGATGGTATCGAACGTCGACGGTGTTGTCGTCCGATGGATAAACCCTAACGGGTAGATGTAACTACGATGCATGAATAAATGTCCTACATGTCATACGTGCATGCTCTGACTCGTGGGAGGTGCCGAGCTCCAAGTTTGGCCGGGGTCGCCGGGTGGCGGCGACAATGGCCTCTTGAACCTCGCCGGAGCGACGAAGGAATCTACGGCCGAACGGAATGTATCTGTTAGGCTTGCATGTAACGGACGTGCTCGTTAGTACCGGTAAGACACTCACAAAGTAATAGTTTTCTCTAGATTTTCCTCTCTCACCTACCTAGCCAGAGTGCGGTGGAGTCAAGATGAATGAGTACTACAAATGGTAACTAAACGAGTGGCGGGAGAGGGCGACGTACCTTGTCGGCGCGTGGCTCGTCGTGCAGGGTCGTCGACTCTCAACAGCGGTTGGAGCGGTCAAGCAGAGAATCGCCAGAGAGATCACGGCAGCTCAACGAGCCAATGTAGATGCCAAAGCTATAATTAAAGGTCGGAGGAAGTGAGTGTGGGGGAGCCGCAAAGAGCCAGCTCAAGCATTGGCTTCGCTGGCATTCACGTACAGCGATCAGCGAAAACAGGATAAAATTGCGGGGCTGCGAGCAGCGGCATTCGGTGTGTTGGCAGGGGTCAATCAATCAAGCTCTTGAGGCATGCGATGGTCGGTTGTCTCAGAGGCTTGCAGGTGGCGCACAACATGCTGAAAGAGGATTATTTTTCACTAATCTCATGCAGCGCCAGACTTTCTTGCTCGATCTGTAGACCACCAGTCATCGGTAGCGGATTGTGCCCAAGTGCACGGCAATGATCAAGAACCCCGTAGCTGGTGCAAGGAGCGATCAAGCCGATCAGTGGCAGTGGGGCTGATCTCACGTCGCCAGGCGTCTTGTTCGATCGGTGGGCCACGAGTCAACGGCGACGGATTTCTGGTCCTCGGGCGCACGTCAACGATCATGAACCCTGAAGGTTGGCAAGGAGGATTCAATCAGATTGGTGATGGTGGATGAGGCTGATTTCACGTCGCCTGATATGCAGGGAGACTGGAATTTCAATCCAAGACTAATATACTTATCAGACCAGAAAATTCCTTAGATTCTGCCCGGGCAGGGGGGGGATTCACTCAGATTGGGCGTTCGCTAAGGAAAGAGGGAACGACGGATTAAATTCTACCGGAGAGGAAGATAAGGTTCCTCCTTGCCTGCCCAACCCCATCCCTGTCTTCTCCTCTGCACTCTCTTCTTCCTTCCCTTGTGGTCTTCTCTTGAGCGAGGAAGGGAGACCAAGATGAACAAACAACGAGATCCTTCTTTTCTTCTTCCTGGTCTGATTCTTTAGAGCGCCCCCTCTTCCCTTTTAAGGGGGAAAGGAAATGGGCCCCCCAAATTGGGTCAACCAAGGGGAATAAGGGGTTCATTAAGGGGGGCCCTTATAAATTGGGCCCCCCTCATTAAAAAATGAAAAGGGGAAAATAAACAAACTTAAAAAGAAAAGAAACAAGAAAAGAAGGGCATAAAGGGGGATCCAAATTGGCTATGGACCCCTCCCCGTGATGACGAAGAAGGACATAGAGACGCATTGTGCACACGAAGAAAATGCAACGGCAAGACGACAATGAACGAAGAAAACAAAATGCAATACTTTGAGCAATTTCACCTAATCTTCGACAACCGTGGCAGGCGGCGGGGACGGTGTCTTCGACGATCAATGATGGTGTGTGCCATCAGTATAAGAAGAGATTGAATCAACGAAGAATATTATATGATGATTAACGTATCAATTAATTCATTTATATGTTTTTTAGTTTCAGCCTATACGTATTACTTTGTCATTTAATGTGTTAACTAGATTGATACATAGGCCTAGAGGGTCACATACATAAGATCCATGAATATTTGTGGATATACTCAAGTTATTAGGGATTTGAGAAAGGCTCCAAAAGTATAAATAGAGGGGAGGACCAATTTAAGGAGCCGATGCCAGCCAGATATGAGCAGCCTCTTTTTATTTTCTCATTTTCAAAATTCTTCTCGTTATAATAAGTTTTGATGGTTGGAAGATCAACTAGATCTTCAAGAAGAGATGAATAAGATCAAGGGGATATCTGTAACACATCAATTGATTGGATATATCTAGAGGCAAGGCATGTGAAAAACGTAAAGAAACCTTTTTGCAGAGCAAGTCACGAGAGGACATAATTTCAAAAAAGGTGATGAGATCATAGAGGGCTTAATGGATGAATTATGAGTTGATTTCCATTTTCCCTAGCATCAAATATGTTTTCAACCAATTAATCAAAACTGTAGATCTGAAGAAAGGGATGGGTGGGGTTGAGGGAAACTGTCTTGTCCTTTAATGACACACACAAAGGCATCTTTAGTACAACATTTTGATGTGGAGAAAGGGAAACAAAGAAATAAAGGAAGGCTTTTTAAACATAAGGGGAGAATACTCTAAAGTCCATTATCTAGGATTTGGATTTAGGGGCAGTAAGAACAATGATACCTAGATTATAATGGGGTAGTGATGAGGGTGAGTAGTTGGCTTATTACATAGTTGTCTTCATGTGCTTGAGGGGATTGTATTCCTCATGGCTCGAGGACTCAATCAGTGGGGTGGTGCAGTTAGAAGGATATGACATAGTTTTGGCCCATTGGAACTTCTTGAATTTTTTCCAACAAGAAACATAAGGTGTGGCATGTCTTACTACAATGCTCACTAAATGGATACTTCTGATGGCTAGTTCCACTTTAATGTTGATGGCCATGCCCGCTGCCATGCCCTCATCCTTGCCCTCTAGAAGATGTGAAAGCTAAGATCTTGGAGGAGATGGACTAAGGTGTAGTGGTCCTCATTGCAATCAAAGTGAACTTAGAGAAGGTCTCGTCATGTATAGGGAGATACATGAGGCTGAGCTAGAGAGATACATGGATATGAAAATGATGAAATATACATAACGACCAAGTCAATCACACACTCTGTATCTTGTTATTTGTTCATTAATGCAGTGAAGCTTACACTGAAGTCCATGAATACATGAACAGCCTTAGTGCATTATGATGATATCAAAATATAGAAATCACTAGTCTTTAAACATGTGTTCTAAATATTCATATTTGAAGGATACAAAATAATGACATCAAATTATTTAAATAGAATAACATTATCTAGTCTTGCTCATAGAATGAGTATAGATGGTTCCATAGCCATTTGTGTGGAAACACAAACAAAGTGCTGCTCTTTAGTAAAAACAATTCAATGAGTTTATTTTGAATATACCAAATTTTTTATCGAGATGATGTATGTCATGCTTCTATAAGTAATTCATAGCCTTGAGACACAAGATGTATTGTGTATGGACGATTGTACTTCAATTTACGACCAATGAGTTACTAGCCATGGAATTATAAACAATCTTAGGTTGCGTGCATCAATAAGTTCACAAAGATGATTGTGTGGTTGTAATGGGATCATTCACCCCCAGTATAAGAGGAGACAAGTCTAAAAAGATGATTAGATGAAATCTTTGGCCAAGTTAGTGGAAATCAAAGATAATTCTTTGATGATTTCTAAATGCATCGGCACTAACTCGAATGACTGAATAGGCTTTGACAATTGACCATACCCTAAGTCATCATAGGAGTGACAAGTGGACCAGGGGCTATAAACAGTAATCCATCACACTCCTTTGTATCTTCTAGAGCACAAGGTGTAGCTTGACACTCACAGGGATGGAGACTTGACCTGTCCATTAGGCCAACTTGATCCATCACTATTGAACATATATGACTAATTAGTTGACTAACTTGGAAGGCCAATACAGGTTATTAGGTCACTAGAGTCATTAACTAGACTTATACATGGGTATAGAGGGTCACATACAGATGGTCTTTTGGATATCACAAGATATTCTTAATGTTCCATAGTTTTTGATCCAACACTCTGATTTAGTATAAAAATAGGAAGACTTGGAACAAAATTCATTGGGGCTTGAATTTTTTTGAGCCATACACTTCTTATGATGTAGCCCAAAAGCCTATTTTCTAAATCCCATTAATAACTTGTGGCCCAAGAAGAAGATTTTTCTAGAACTGACAAGATCTGAAAAAAAGTACCTAGAGCCCCTCAGAATCCTCTAACAGATTTTCTTTGGCAGTATTCATTAACAGATTCATATCTCACAGAATCCTTTGGCAGATTATTCTTCTGGTCTAATTTGTCAGAGTTGCATATCTTGTATTTTTTCCCATCAAGATCTTCTTGAGCCACACAAATATCTCCTAACAACTTCTATAGGTCACAAAATCTATAGGATATCTCCGCTCAGGCATGTCAGGCTACTTATCCTCTATTTTAGCTTGTCACAATTGTTTTTCTTAATGTTTTGAATTTTCCTTTCATGGGTACACTCATTATGGATGACCATGCCCTTGTTGTGGCCTATATAAGGCCCCCATGTACCCTTGAAGGGTTATTATTGAAGTCTATTGTTTTGTTGAAACTTTTGTTCCTTCCCTTTGAGTGTTCTCTTTGCTAGAGAGTGCTTTAGTGTTTGTTGATTCAAGCACAACCCCGTGTGGACTCAAGGATTGGAGAAGCTAGTTCTGTGGATTCAGGATTTGGCTACTTTAAGTAGCGCAAGGCTTGTCAATTCAAGTCATGTTCCTAAACTGTTCCTCTACTAAGGCTGCGTCATCTTCTCCTTATCCCCTTTGCTCTATTCCATTCCTGATGTATTCGAGATGGCATAATGAGAATGGTGGAGCATGAATAGAGCTTTTCATAAGGAAAGAGATGATTCAATGTGCCAGGGATATGTAGATACATTTAGAGGCTGCACACTTGAGCCACACAACATGTATCGTTCGAGGATCTAAGAATCATGGATATGTGTAAACTTTGTTTCAAAGTCTTTCACTATAGGAATGACTTGTGTTTCATCCATATCAAGGCTGAAGATCCTAAAAGATTTTGTTCAACCAGAAGTTATGGTTAAATATGTCATTTAAGCAGTCCGGTATACCGGTATCCATAGGGAGAAAATGTTGTATAAGAAAATTTTTATCTATAATTTATTTTTTGATTTTTTATATTAATTATAAAAAATAATTTAATTTAAATAAATAAAAGCAAGGGAAATTAGTTAAAAATAATTATATGAATGTCAAAAAATATTAATCATATTTAACATAATTTTGTTAAGATTTTATAAAATATTTTTATGAATTTTAATATAGTTTTATAGCAGAAAAACACTAATTAAATCTGATATAAATTACCTTATCCAGCGCTTTGGGAGCGTCAAGTGACGATATATGGAGATGGATATGAGTCGAGTGGACAATTATAGAGATACCATGCCAATAACAACGAAGATGACGGGTACATACTCGACGACAAATGGTGGAGGGGGTGGCGAGTGATGACAATTTTATCGTTGCTGGTGCAATGGAGATTTAGACAAATACACGTGGATGAATGGTGGAGTTGAATTGGACTATGTAATGGTGGAAACCTATGCCACTGATGACAATAACCTTGGAAAAAAGATGTAGATGTAAGTTACAAAAAGATGAAGATCACACTACCTCGTCGTCACGTGCCCAACAAGCCAAAGTGGCTTTTTCTTCGCGTGTCTTGATCATAATGTCTCTACTTCAATCCTTCACTCATGGAGTGCAAGGTTGGGGCCAATATAGATTTTGAATGAGAAAATCACTCTACTAATTGTAGTTAGAGCAAAATGTATCGGGGCCTTTTTTACAAGGATGGATGGTTCTAAATATTACAGATAGAGGAGGGAACGTTGGAACTACCCTTAAAATTTCAGCATGAAAATACTTCTGAATTTTTAGATATTATCATTTCAATGAGGAGCAATCTTAGCCTTCTAGATTCTCTCTCTCCTTTAGTTTCCCTCTCCTCCAAAACTTTATGCTGGCTAGTGTGGCGCACATTTCTTGGAGTAGTAATTGTCAATTAATTTGTGAAAATATTTAAATAAATTTCAATTTCTTTCTAACTTATTAAATTATTTTTATTATAAATATTACATCATAAAAGTCCGTATAAATACTAAAAATATAGAACAATCTGAATATTAATTTAAAATAATAATAAACCCTTAATTTTTACATAAATATAAATAATATTTTCTTTTTTGTAAAAACTTATTTTCTTCATGAAATTAATGTCAGAATTTTTTTTTAAAGCCCAATAAAATCAAAAAAATTGGAAATTAATTCAAAAAGTGAAAAATGATTTAACCATCAAGTTCATGGATTTATGATAAATTCAATGAAAACATGCACATAAGATAGATTGAATTATTACTAAAAATAAGATGACATTTTTTATTTTCGGATATTCACTTTTTGATTGGAAGGTGACAATGTCATCAGTGGTGGCTGATACAATTAGAACTCATCCAGGAATTAGATAACTTCCACATGATTTGGTTGAATCACAAATCTCCTTGGTCCAGCCTGAACAACTGCTCATATAGTTCAGATGCACTTGAGATCTTCAGGTTACCATACATTTGTACAAACATGTCTCATATTTTGTTCAGTGGTTAAGGTTCAGCTTGTGGCCTCCAAACAGAAACTTTCAATATATCATTACCCATGCAGTGATAACTCCTTCTGAAACTTAGTTATACAGTATTTCATATCGGTCCCTATCGTGTGGTTCATATTGAGATGGACTTCCTTGTCATGGGATTTTAAAAAAATCATTAGGGCCCTAGACCATGGGACATAGGTGGAGCCATCCAACATCTTAGAGGCACTAAAGATATTAGCTATAAATACAAATAGAGACACCATAAGTAGAAGAAGGTAATGACTAACCAGAGCTCAACATTTAAGGGCCAAAAGAACAAAACAATAAAGAGGCTGATCATGGTGGGCCATGGTAAACAACAGCTACGACTAGCACAGGTTGGCCATTGTAACTGGGCATGGGAAAACTCCTAGAGTTTATAATAGGGTTGCTGGTGGAAATAACAGGCCACTAGAAGCTAAGGTAGCTAAGAGTAGGAGACCATGACAAAAGGCAGTTGGGGTTGTCCAAGACAAAAAAAGTAGCAGGCGGTGTGAGGACTGGCTTTAGGGCTAGCCATGAGGGTAGCTGCTGAGGTATGGCACGATGAAGGATACTAAGCCTGATCACAAGAAAGACAACACAGGTTGGATGTAGAGGTAGTCTCTATGGCTAAATGTGACAATCGCCATTAAGACTGGCCTCAATGAAAGACCCAAGGGATTGTAGGTGATATGAGCAGGATGTGTTGTCAATTTCTACGGCCAGAAAGAACTAGATTATCCCCATGTGGTTACTATTGAGCTGTTGATGGCTTGGTTACCCAACAACTACTGATCACTAGGGTCCAAGGCAATTGATGATCACAGGAGAACCCAATAATAACTTTCAAAATAATTATAACTATTTTTAGATGTGTTTTAATATTGTTGTGATCTTGTATGTATTTTGTGGGGAGAAAAACCACTAAACTGAAAGAAAACTAGTTTTTATTACTTTCAAATATGTGAAATAATTTTATAATTTATTTTAAAAATTATTAATAAATGTATAAAGTTGTTAGAAATTTTTTGGATTATAGATGAGGAAATAAAAAAACCAAAATACCTTTGAGCAGTGCAATGTTTTTTGGTGGCAATGCATTGCGAGCAGTGGAATGGGGTATTGATGGTTGGAGGAAAAAAATGATGTCAATTTTGTCACATCAAGAAGTGTTAGTGTTATTGATGTCCTAGAAAGCTTGTCGTCTATGCTATCCACTGAAATTTTTACCTAGAGGAAAAGGTGAGAGAATTCAAATCAGACATGCCAGATATCACAGAAACATCATTGTCACTTCCCTTAGGGTTGGGTGGTGCTTTTTCTTCAAGAATCATGATGAAACTTGGACCTTCTCTCCCGCACTCTTTTAAAATAAGAATGCATCAAATAAGTCTGAGGAACTAGGCCACAAAGAATAAGTTTGAAACATAAATCCAAGAGGGGATACAAATTGATGGGAGAAGACACTAAATAGGAGTGCCCTAACTCTCGAAGCCATTATATTTAATTCCTAGGTTTTATAAGTCTTCAATTACTTGATTTCCGAGCTTGACCCACATGTCTTACTTCCCCTATTTAAAACTATAATTTTCAAATTCAAATTTTGGGTTAGTTTCACTATTCTTGCCTTTATTTGACCCTAATAAAAAAAGAGGGCTTAAATGAGCTTGAATAATGAACTTCTTGTGTATTGAATCTCTTCTAATGATTTGGGGTTGGCTTGGGTTTCTTTTCGTGGTTCATGATGTGTCTTGGGCTTCTATTTCCTTTGTATTTGCATCCAAAATCCACCATTTTACTCACATAAATCATGTACTGGAAAGACAACTCCAAGAAGATGTGAGAAAATTATACTTTACTCTAAGGAGTCAAGAAAGGTTACTTTCAAAAATCAATAAAATAAAGTTATAACTTTGGAAAATAAATTAGAATTGCCTCATTTTAACCACAAATGGCTACTAATGCAAGTACAGACGCAAAATAAGAACGAAAAGTCAAATATAAGAGAACATTTTATTGACTTAATTTTAATTTATTAGTCAAGAGGCGTCTTGGGGAGTTCATGCTAGGGTATTCCCTGAGTGGTGATGGCAATGCAAGAAAAATGATGATGATAAAGTGAGAGAGTGAATCGTACATGAGCAGCACTAGATCTGTCAGCAAAGGGGAAGTGGCATTAGTTACCATCTATAATAGGGTAGCAGTAGTAGAAACCTAGAACCTATCTGATTGGCTCTGATACCATGTGTTAACCAAAAGAGTTCGTAAAAGAAAAAAGACTCTCTAACACATCTATGTGGTAATGGATTTATTCAAGTGGTAAATAAATATCCTTGTCTAACAATTGAATAATCCTATTTTTCAGAGTCAAGGTATAATTAAACTTGGGATATTCACAGGTTCATCGCGTGTTAATCCCTTCTATTGTTAGAAAAACTTGTATAATAAAATTTTAATTAATTTTTACACCCCATATTTGAGTTCATTAGTGAGACTCAAGCATCTTCTACATGTCCACTGAAAATTCAAAGAGGCCTACTTTCTTTGTATGTTTTGGAGCTATTTTTTATCTTAATAATAATAACCTGAAATAATAAATATTAATTAATTATCTGCAAATGCACATCATTTAAAAATAGAAAGTTAAACAATACGAACATTTGTATCCAATCCCAGAACATATATGTTATCTCCTAGTTTTTTTGGCTTCGGACAACAATCCAAAATCAATTATGCATCAGAATAAAATGGATCTTAAAAAAATAAATTATGCCTCATTATATCACCAGACACATCATCTTTGAAAATCACTCCATTCCTCTAATAAATTTCTTCCATCCCTTCACATTCCATTATCTAGACATATCCATAGGATCCTTAAATTGTGCAACGAGAAATTTGAGTATCAAAATATTTTTGACAACTAGATCTCATCTTCATTCCCTAAATTTTGCTTCAAACAATTAGAGATAATTTCATTAACATCCGTTCCCATTTGAAGCAACATTGAAGAAATGTAAAAAAAAGGGGTTCACTCGAGAATGATTATTATAGATAATAAAAGAGGATGCCCCCTCTATTTATACTCTCTGGCATAATTTTCCAAAAATCCCTCATAAAAGTTTCTAATGGTTTTGAAACTTCTGGCATTTAAAAATATTATGCATGTGATTCTCTACGCCTATGTAAAATTTTTGTAAATCGCTATAAGGCCAATTAAACTTTTATTGGCCAATATTATTTATTAAGTATAATAACTTATCGAAAAAATCCGTCTATTCTGGTGTGGATGGCAGGGAGTCCTTTATTCCTTGGTTTCACTAGCCCTCCTTAAGAGAGTTGTTTCTATCTAATATTACCTCAAAATAATCAACTTATTAATGAGTGGTCAAAACCAAGAAATAACCCCTCACATGCAAACTTATTAAAAACAAATCCACCTTAAGATGAAACAATTCAATCAAATTGAGCATGATTGTATGTGTGATAGCATCCACTATATCAATGAACCTAATTGTTTTAATTTCTCAGGATACATTCTTTGGCCGAGATCTCTCTTACTAACAAGAAAAAAAGAATTAGGATCTGTTTCACCTAAAAATATGAATGTGCTGGTGTTATAAACATATATTCATGGAATCAACTTGGTCATCAGATTATTAGTTCATTCCATACTGAGGCAGACCTTAACAAGGTTATGTACATTTTCATCATGCAAGAGAGGGTGTTTACATATGGAACTGATGGGGGACCATCCGCAAGCTGAAGCACCAGGTCAACCCGCGGCGACACGTCAGCAACCACGTTGCGAAGCTCGAGCTGACGAGAAGGACCCGGGGTTCAAATACTCGGCGTGATGAGAAGGCTTCCCCTATTCATTTTCCCTCGCGTTTTCCTGAACTTTCTTGTTGTGTTTTGTTTGGGGAGGGCCTTCGTGTTTTGGCCCTTCCGTCGTATTTCAAACCGCATTTTACGACCCGATTAGAGGTTTTTCCCTAATTACGAGCCGACCCGTAGGGTTTCCTCTCTCCCACTATAAAAGGAGAAGAGATGCCCTAGATGAGATTGGAGAAGTTTGAATTGTGTTTTGCAGTTTATTAGAAGGAGCGACCCCTTGAAGGAGAAGAGGAAGCCGCCGCCGGAGTTCACCGCCGCCGCCGCCGCCACGATCGCTGACTCCAGCACCCTGTAGCTGCCGCCGACGCCCAACCCGGGTGCCCGCCATAGCGGCCCATCCGACGTCTTCAAGTGCCGCCGCCAGATCCCGCAGGCGCCCTTGCGCACTTGTGCCCGCCCCGATCGCCGCCGCCCTTTAGCAAGCGGCCCCCCAGGTGTCCGTCGCCGCCGTTCGGCCCCGACCTCCCGTGCGCCCGCCGGCCCAGCGGGTAGCTGGTCCATCCGTGGGTGTCTGCCCGTCTGCCGCCGGGCGCGACCCCTCGGCGCATCCACCCTCCCATCGAGGAGGAACAGCTCCGCCCCGAAGCCCTCACCGGCCCCCCCCCGACTGGCACCGCCGAGCACCGCCGGCGACCCAGCCTCGGACGCCCATCCCCCCTCTAACTAAGGAGGAACGGTTCCGCCCCGAAGCCCTCACCGCTGCTGAACACTGCCGGCAATCCGGCCTCGGACGCCCGTCCACCCTCCACGAGACCCGCGCCCAGGCTGGCCGAATCAGTTTGCCCGATCGGCGCCCCCGAGCGCCGCTAGCGATCCGGCCCCCGATGCTCGTTCGCCTTCTGCGAGGGCCGTGCCCGTGCCCCGATCCGTGGCCGCTTGCCCTCGCCCTTTCGACACTCCCTAGGCCGCCGCTGCTTCGTGGTGGACGGCTCTCCAGGAATCGCCTGCCCCCTTCGACGGCCAACGCCGCCCGCCGTCGGTCGCGCTCCTCAGTGTGGCTGCCGCCCAACCACAATGCCACCTCAGGCGAGCTGAGTCTGGGCCAGACGCCCACCCGAAGCCCTCCGAGCTGAACCGGACGTCACCGACGCTCCTGCTCCTCGTCGCTCTGACGTCATCGGCCTACCACCTCAACTCGTCTTTCTTCTTGCCACGCCGGACCGCCACGCGAATTAAAACTCTGCTTCGACCACCGCGACTACCGGACCTTAGTCCGCAGGTCACAACGCTAACCCCTCTCTTGCGTATTAATACCTCTTGCAATATTTTCTCACATGCTCCACCATCGGGCCTCGCCTTTTGCCGTTTCTTGTACGTTGGGTCTTGGGTAGCTACCTTCCGTCGTTATCCTGTCCATCACTACTTCTGGGGATAGATAGTTGGACCGAGGATGCCCACTCCTACGGCAACCTTCGATTGATCTATCGGGTCATTGGGAGTCAGATCGTACGTGACACGTACGGGAACTCTTCTAGGGCGCCGCCCTATTTCGGTTATTGCCGTACTTCTCGTTATCTTTACAAACGTGCATTCACGCATTACATACCGATTTTCACGCTCGTTCGTCTCCGCCTTGTGTTGCAACGCGCACCGTCGATCCCGGCCGTATGTGTTGCATCAGGAACCCTATGTTGTAACATTACATTTAGGATTAGTAATGGGTGTAATCTAACCTGATTTTACGTATGTATCATTATTTGGGTACCTTATTAACTTCTTTTGGCTCACATTGAACGAAGAAAAAAGTTTAATGGCACATTTAAATAGGTTTTAGAAATTTCATTAAGAATCTAATATTATGTTCTTTTTAGTATTATTTTCATTTTCATATTATTTATATTTTTTGGTATTGATTCATATATAGTCAAGATATGCTGTGGATATTTCAAATCGAACTAATTGATGTCAGACTTATATTATATGAATATGACCCGTTGTTAGGCCCCTAACTAGGCGGCATTCCCCCAGAGGCCTGCGTGCTTATTGGGAGGGCGTGTCCGTGTAATTCGGTTCATGAAATTAAAGGACTGAGTCATTATGGGTAGTGATGCCAAATACCTGATCTTTCACGCCATTGCCACTATTCGTGGTGACACACAGCAGACTGTGCACGTGCCCATCCACGCCACGGTGAGATGGATCAGTTACGGTCCGCGCGTGCTGGGCGCGCGGGCTGATCAGTGTGTGCGCGCGTCATGGCGCGCGCGCCAACGCCAGCGCCAACACCAAGCGCCAACACCAAGCACCACGCGCGGCGTAATGCTATGCGCCAGCGCCGAGCGCTGCGCGTGGGAGCGGGAAGCGCTGCGCGTAGGTGCGGGACGCGCAGGCCAGGCGGCGTGCCGCAATTGCAACGCGCGGACTTGTGCGGGGTGCCGCGCGGGCAGCGCGCGCATTGCGTGTGCGGGGCGCGGGGTCGGGAGACATCCCGCCAAGAGACTAAGGCATGTGGCGCGCTGCGAGCGCCGAGACGACACGGAGGGCATGTAGCGCTCTTGCAATAGTGATGGGCGTGCAGCACCCAGCTTGGGAGCGTCGAATGCAGCGGCGTCGCACAGGCTGCGTGCGAGGGTGTTGACACGGGTGCCGGTGGCGTGTGGCGACGTCGCACAGACTGCGCGTGAGGGTGTTGACACAGGTGCCGGTGGCATGTGTGATCGTCAAGGCAGGGGTGGCATGTGTGATCACCCCACGCGCGGGCGCGCGGCGCCTGGCCCGACACACTTGGTAGCAGCAGAGCAGGTGTGCGCGCGCGGAGCGGCGGCCCTGAGGCGGTGTGGCGACACTACCTCAGCGCAAGGCGCCTCGTCTTGTTCCTTGTATCACCCCTCGTCTTCCCCCATGTAACAATGATGTACTTTTGATGATATTAATGCAACGACCCTATTCCTTAACGGTGCTGTGCACCACCATCTCCTCTAACCCCTTCTATGTGATCTTAAGCAATTGCAAAAGCTTCTGCTGCAAGAGATCAAGGCTGCTCAGTGTTTCTCCCTGAACATTGAGGCCGGCACACGCCAAATTTGAGTAAGAGTCCTAGCTCGGGATTTGACCGTGTGACACCAGTAGATAGAAATACTCCAAGATTCCACCTTTGTCTTAAAATCCGTATATCACACAAAATAGATATCATAGTGATTGAATACAATTAACTTTCAAGATGCCCTGATGGTGAAATGAAAGACTCCCAAGACTGAAAATCCTGTGCTAAAGAGCATAGTGATTCAAGTCCTCTTCAATGTATACTATTAATAATGTATATTGAATGAGAAATTCAACAACAGATGTTGGATCTAACCAGTATTAATATACCTAGTATATGTATTGATACAAGGTACTCCGACGAATCCCCATGATAACACCCAAATTTCTGTCTTTATTTCATGTTATTAGCACAATTTTATGCATTTAAAGAGCTTAAAATGGGGTTGTTATCATATATTTGCATGAAAATAGTGCTTTCAAGTGATTTCTGATTTTTCCCTAATTTTCTGTTAATTCTATGAATTTTAAAGGATTTATTGAAGCTTGAAATAATTATTTTTGAATTAAAATGGAAAATTTAATATTTAATTTTGACATTTATCAGCATAGGGATGAATCAGTGAATTTTCTAGAATTTTCTTGAATTTTTTACGAATTTTTAGGATTTTCTGAGATTTATTTGAAGAGGAAATGTATTTATTCTAAGGAAAAAAGGTATATTTATATAAAAAAAGTATTTTTATCATTTTTGAACTTTGAAGGGCCTTTTTTCAAAGTTTCGTTGCAAAAAGACCCTGAAAACAGCTCTCGATCGCCACTACAGGCGTAAAGATCTAATTTAAAAGCTTACAGGGTTTTATTGCAAATAATTTACTAATTGTTTTAATGTTTTAGAAAAAAAGTGGAGGAGAGAGAATGCGGGAAGGATATATACACAATTATTTCAGGGCGGTGTCCATCTATGATTTCGCGTTTTATCAAGGGCTTCGCCGAAAAAAAGGGCCAAAGAGTCTTTCACGGGCGACGTGGCGCTTTCGTGGCCGTCGGATGAGAATCCGACGGGGCTTAAATATGAGTTGGCTCCGGGTGGTAAGTTCACTGCCTGCGCGGCGCGTACGACGCGCACGCACAGGCGGTGACGTGGCGCTTGCGGAGTTGCCCCGAAAAGAAAGAGCCATGCGCCACATGTGCGCGAAATGTAAACGCATAATCGATATTACCTTCTTCTTTTTGATTTTTCAGTTTTCGCCAGGGGGTACGTGGCGCAACGACAAGACGCGCGCCCAGAGAAGTTGAAATGGCGCTACCAATGGAAAAGTTACACATCAGCACACGGATTAAAGAAGAAAAATAGTGAATAAATGATTTAATCCAACGGTTAATATTGGGTTAAATTCATTTATTCATAACTTTCGATCCCTAAGTCCGATTGTGATGATTTTTTATATTGATTTGCTCGTCTTTATCCCCTCTTTCTATATGTATGGTTGGATTATTGAGATCAAGCCTGCATTGATAGATAAAATTTAATTAATCATTAGGGGTAAAATGGTAATTTTTGCCATTTTACCTAGGTATAAAAGCCAAATTTCGAGAGGAGGGTGTCATTGTTGATGGTTCTCTATCACAGCTGCAAGATAGAGAGGAGCCCCAGCCTGGATCAACCTGTTTGGTACATTTCCCTTCCATTGTGTTTGGATTTTGTGCATTTTGAATGAAATTAGTTCAATTTCTTGTTTCTTCTTCTTGATTCTGATCTGAACTTCTAAATCTCTTGGCTTGAGCGGCATGTACAAGCCTTGATTAGGATTGAGAGGAAAATTTGAGAGATTTAACTAGGCATTCAACTGCATTCCCAAAGAAAAACTCTAAAAAAAATTAGATTTAATTTTTAGGAGATTAAATTACCCCCATTTCATTTCTGAATTATCAAACTTGCAAAACCAACCAAACCCAAATCAAAACTTCCCTCTCAACCTCTCTAATTGACCTCTTTGACCCTTTTATTTGGATCAAAGAAGCCAATTTAGAGCTCCCTATTTCTTCTATTCATCTCATCTCTTCTACCCCCCCTTTCTAAACTTCTCATCTAATTAGGGTGAGTTGATCCTCATTGAAGATCAAATTCAGTCTAATTAGGGGTTAAACTACCAAGAAGATCATCAAATTGAATTCCTTACTAGCTTCCCTTGGACGACACTCGTACTTATCACTATACAACTTAACTAGAGTTTTTATAAATTTTATTGCATAAGCCAAAATTCACAACGACAAGGGCTAAAAACTGTATAATTTTTACCCCTATTTTTGGCTCATCACCCCACAATCAGAGCTGAGGAAATTGGAATAGGTTTGACAGCCTATCATGAAATCGTGGCAATCTTTTATATCCATTTATTTAATGATTCTGTTAAACCAATGATTCAATACTAGTGCAGATAGCACATTTCATCGGACATGAGTATTTTTTTTCATGGTTTCATTCATGGAAGTTTTCAGATATAGTAAGTAATATGCTCTGGTTGTTCACCATTCAAGAAATTCTTGTTGGGGCCGTTCATGTTGTCATTCAAGATAGCACATTTCATCGGGTATGTATATTTTTTACCGATGGATTTACAAAGTTTCATTAATGCAAAAGTTTGGACAAATAGCAAGTAGTAGGCTCTGGTTGCTCACCATTCAAGAGTTCTTGTTTAGGCAGTCCATATCATCAATTCATAGTATTTAAATGATTCCTATTTCATTAATGAAACTTTGTAAATGCTTCCATGCTTCAGCAATAGCATATTATTCCATGGAGCCAAGGTTAAAAATAAGGAATAAACAAGTTTCCACGACTCCACTGCCCAGTCAATTCTAATACACTTAATCTCTTTCTCATGTCCACATATCTTTAAAGCCAAGGAATGGGAAATATGTTTCCTATTTCATTCAGAAAAATGCCACCTCCTTCTCAACAATGTCTTTGTGATTTGAACCAACAGCCATCTGTTCAATAGGAACAGATTTGTTAACTGTACTAGAACATAAAGATTTACGAGATAATGAACTATGAATCAATAGTTACAAGTGCTTTTCTTTCGTGTCTTTGATGAATCAGCATTTACATATAGACGTAGAAGGATTAACACAAACAAGGGGCTGATCTTTGAATATGAAAAAGGAATGAATTGGCTTATTTGGAAAAAAAACCTTATTCTTTGGAGGTATATTGCAGGGACGCGGACGAGACAGTAATATCTTCTGTGGACGAAAAAATAATCTTGTCCAGGACTTCGGACGATGGACAGGACGAAGAATCGTCCGCCCGTCCCCGGACGGGATGATTGCTTCGTCCATGGACGGAATAACTGTCCCATCTGGGGCCTTGGATGGCGGACGGGACGGTTATTTCATCCTGTGTGAGTGGTCTAATGCTGATGCACTCCTTGTTTCATCCCGGGACGTTGAACGAGACTAGAATTTCTTGGACAGAACGGTTTCAGACGGGACGAACCCTGGACGGGACGCTTTAGACGAAACTCTAAAGATTGGGATGTAGGACGGGACGAACCCTGGACGGGACGATTCAGATGAAACTCTAAAAATTTGGACTTAGGATGGGACGAACCTTGGATGGGATGAAGGACAACACGATTTAGAAGAAACTTTAAAAATAGGGACGTCGAACGAGATGAACTCTGGACTGGATGATTTAGACGAAACTCTAAAAATTGGGACGTGGGACGGGACGAACCCTGGACGGGATGAACCTGGACGACACAATCTAGACGAAACTCTAAAAATTGGGACGTACGACGGGATGAACCCTGGACAGGACGATTTAGATGAAACTCTAAAAATTGGAACGTAGGACGAGACGAAGCCTGGACGGAACTCCAAAAATTGGGACGTAGGACTTGAGACGAATCCGAAAGTATATTTGGAGGAGGTTCCAAAACTGCAAAAAGGGCAGCAAGAGAGAAATAGAAATATATTTTGTCCGGGCATTAAAACTCCACCCAGCTTCATTTCTTTCATTCCATCTCCACTTCCGTGTAGACTTGGGGAAAATGTGCAGCTTGGAGAAGCGCGGGGGGGTCTTCGTCCTCACCCTCACCGGCGACGGCGAGCACCGCCTGGGTCCGGCCCTCATCGACGAGCTCCGAGCCGCCCTGGCCAAGGTCCGAGCCGCGGCCCGAGCCGCGGCCCGAGCCGAGCCCCGCGCCGGGCTAGCCCTGGTCACCATCGCCGAGGGCAAGTTCTTCTCCAACGGGTTCGACCTAGCCTGGACCCAAGCCGCCGACTCGCCAGATGGCTCGCACCGCCGGCTCAGCAGCCTGGTCGCCCAGCTCAAGCTCGCCATAGCCGACCTCGTCTCCCTCCCTCTGCCCACCGTCGCCGCCATCACCGGCCACGCCGCCGCCGCCGGCCTGATCCTGGCGCTGGCCCACGATTACGCCTTCATGCGGAAGGACCGCGGAGTATTGTACATGAGCGAGCTCGACATGGGTATCCCAATTCCCGAGTACTTCATCTCGTTGATCAACGCCAAGGTTTCGAATTTGGGGGCCAGGCGAGATCTGGTGTTGAAGGCGGCGAAGATGGCCGCGGCGGAGGCGGCCGAGAAGGGGGTTATTGATGTGGCGGTGGAGGGATCGGAGGGGACGGCGTTGGCGGCCATCGGGCTCGGCGAGAAGCTCGCTGGGAGGAGATGGGATGGGAGGGTTTATGCCTCAATTCGAACTGGGATCTTCTCTGAGCTCGCCCGTGAATTGGGTCTTGAGCTTGAACCTCCTCTCCAGATCATGCAGAAGATCATGTCCAAGATCTAGCCCAGGTGAATTGTAATTCTCTTGGTGTTGATCAGAATCTTTGTTTCAGTTTCTTCTTAACTGGGTGGTTGTTTTTTTTTGTTGTGATTGAAGGAAATTCTTGAAGGCTGCTGCTGAATTCTCGCAATTGATTGTGTGTTCTGATGCAAGGAATCATAAGATACAAGGGATTGGAGGCAGCTGATTAAGTCTGTCCGAGAATAAATTTATGTTTATGTGATTACATGATACCAAGAGAAAGGAGATGATCGACGATCTTAATGATTATCATTGCTTGCTCTAGCCAGGTGATTTTGTCTCTACACTAGTAGTTTATGTCTGCGTGCTTAAAAAGGCTCTAAGATTAAACAGATGATAGGCACGCTGATCAGCCGCCTTGATGATTATCACCACTGACTATTACCAGGTGTTTTACTTTATCTCAGAGTAACTACGGGATGTGATTTTTCTACACTATTATTTCATGTTTTTGTTGTTGAATGACTCTAAGAGAATAGATGATGATCACCGATAGCTCTAGCCTGGTGAATAGATGTTCTTTTTTGTGATTAAAAGATACCAAGAAAAAGAAATGTTTGGTACTTCAATGAGCTATGTTAATGATGAACACTTCCGACTCTAGACAGGTGATTGAAATCATTTTTGAACTATTAGCCTGTATTTTTTTCTGGATAATTAGCCTATATTTCGTGACGCACACAAGGCTAAGAGAAAGATGATAAGCAACGCCATAATAGTTGATAATGATGTAGTTGCTTTAGAGCACATTTTAAGCAAGGACGACAGAGTTAAGGAAGCATAAATGCCGAAGATGGATTTAAATGATTGTAATCATAGTGTATAAAAATCAGTAGAGAGATACTGAGACAGAGACACATAGAGAGATGGATATATAGATATATAGAGATAGAGAGAGAGAAGAGAGAGAGTGAGAGGTAAGAACATGATTTTAGATAGGATTAAATTGATAAGTGATTTGAATTTTCATTTATTAAAGAGATTTAATTAATTGGGTTTGTCAATAAAGAGTTATAGGGCTCATCGAGTCACTAACCAGAGTAGTAAATTAGAGGTTCACATACATAAGGTTTGTGGGATGTGGAAGAACATACTGTCATGGCTAAATGAAAATTTATGTTAAGCATATAAGAAAATACCCAGGTAAATTTCTCCTGGTGTAGACCCCTTCTTCTCCCTTTCTCATTAAGTATCCCATGTCTGGGAAAGATCTCCCCTTGGGTAGATCTTCTTACCATTTAATTGTGTTTGAAATGGTAAGATGATCTCCCTTGATCCCTTGGGAGGCTGATCTAGTAGAAAGGAAGGGACCCTAGCAGCCGGGACTCATAAGTATGCATTTAGAGGTCCGACATCCATGTGGCCTTAGATAACTAAGTCGTGGAATTAATAGTAGCATACTGATTCACAAATAAGGTGATTTGATCATTTACAGTTTCTATTTCGGGCTTAATGGTCTGATTTCATTTGTTTATTCTGTTACACGAGTTTTTTCTCAGATTGTGATGCAGGATGACAAGGACTAACTTGAGATGGAACATCAGTTAACGTCTCCCGATATTGGTCCAAAAAGAAAAAAAGATGAGTCCACCAAGGATATCAATTGTAATTTGGGAAACCTTATCTATTTCACTTGGGTACTGATCAGATCTTACGACATTTTATCCTAACAAAGGGCAACAAAGCATTTGGAAGATGTGTCACTCATGAGCATTTTGAGGCCATTTTGAAGCACACAAAACTAATGACAAGGCATGCCAAAGTGAGTTCTTTTGGCCAGCTTTCTTCAAGGATGCCTATAAATTTTTCAATGAGTGGTTACCATGCCACGTAGCACTCAACGTCTGCCAACAGACAAGATGACTGTGCAACCCATCCTCAAAGAAGAGATATTTGACTTATGGGGAACAGATTTAATGGGGCCATTCCCACCATCGGAGGGCACAAAGACATACTTGTAGCATTCGACTATGTGTCTAAATGGGTGGGGGGCATACCCACAAGGACAAACAATGACACTGAGTGGTTGTTATAGATTCATTACATCTTTGGTGGGCCACATTTGTGCTCAATTTTTATGTCCTCGTTGTTTCATCAGTAGTGGTGGGCCACATTTCAGCAACTCCCACTTCAGATACCTATTTAAAATGGTGAGGTTGAGATGAGGAGCACAGAGATGATGAACATCTTAAAGAAGATAATTCATCAGGATGGAAAGGATTGGGCGTCCATACTTTCTGATGCTCTATAGGCTTACTGGATAGCCTAGAAAAAAGAAATGGATATGTTACAATACAGACTTATTGATGCAAGGCTTTCCTCCAAATCAAATTAGAGTACCATGATTATTGGGCCATCAAGCTCTCATTTGATGATGTAGGAAAATGAAGACTTCTCTTGCACCAGGAATCTCCAGAGCAATGAAATACTCTGTATGAGAATAAGTAGATCTATACAGCCAAATCCAAGGCCTTTTCATGACAAAAATATTCAATGAAAAACTTTCAAGGTTAAAAATTTCACTGAATATTTTTATAATATAACTCCCACCTTAATCTATTTCCTCGAATGCTACGCACATTGTGGGATGACCCTCATGTAGTTTTGGAATCATTTGCAAATGGATCACGACTTATCTCTTATGCAAAATATGGCAAATAATGGAAGGTTAATGACCATCGATGTAAACTTTACACTATTTCAGAGCCACCTGCATCCAAAAACCAAGTTAATCTGCAGCTGCCTGAGAGGATGGAGTAATTGAATGCTGTCTTCACTCTCTCCCATCCAATATTTTGAATCATGTTAGTTACATTTGGCTGAATTTGTAAAACTAAACACTTATCTGGAGGCAGCCCAGTATGGATCGTTATATATGCTTTTATTTTTGTGTACGTTTTTTGCTTCATGGAAAATGCCACAAAGAAGCACCTCTAGTTTCTGTAAAACTTCCCACAACCACGAAATGAAAATGCTCGATAAGTTTTTGAACACCACTTTCCCATTTATTTTTTAATAGTACACCTGGCCTGCATCATCGTGTTCATTATCAGATGTGCAGTGAGGCTTTTTATGCCAATACATGTTCAAGTTGGGGTGTGTGGGAAAAAGTCTAATGTTCATATAATTTTTTTCTATCAATTATTAAAATGAGCTTGGTATTATTTTTTCATTAATCTCTTCTTTCTTGAAAAATCTAAGTGGATTATACTTAAAACGTGCCACAAAATACATCTTATATCTTTTAAGCATGTATATTTGCAACTAGACATGGCCCATACTTAAACTAGGGAGTCTGTCTAAGATCTTGAAATACATGGAAAGATTCGTGGGTAAGAAACCTGAAGGTGTTGTGCCAAGACTGTGTTAGTGTAAAAGTTCTAACTTGCATACGAATTGGAAACTGTCAAGCACATTAGAATGACATCATAGTTAAAATTTATTAAAATAGCATTTTACCTGATTATATAAAATTTGAAGTTTTTTTTGCGCATTTACATATTTTTCTGACGTATATTCCATTAAGAAATTAATAATTTTAGCCAGAGAAATATTTCCCTTGAATTACTTAATTATTTTTTGTGGATTTTTCCACAATTTTTTTTTATTTTCTGGTGACTAAACTATTGAGAAAATAACTTGAAATTAAAAGGCATGTATTTATTTATTTTAATTTTATTATTTCATTAAACGTGAGTTGCATGTTACACCACTATGTGTCTATTTTGATTAGGCACTCAATGAGCTCAATTATTTGATCGTTTGATCATTACATGCCATGCAATTTTGATCTCATGATTTGTGAAATCAAGCAAATAAACGTAAGTCGCGGTAGAGGAAAATTAATACACAAAGTTCAAGGGGTGAGGTGGACAAATGAGAAAAATGGTACTAGTTTTTTGCACAATAAATGCACCCATAAAAATCGTAGTGTGGCATTAAAAAAATAGAGGGGAAAAGTGTTGCGCATTAAATTTACCGAATATTTCATGCATACCAGGACACATAGCACCTCCGTACTGAAATGGTGATGAATATCTCATATATTATTTAACAGTTATGATTTATTTATTGCTTGCATGGAGAAAACTGGGGATGATGAGACGCACATTGATTACATGAATAATATTAAAAAATCACCAATGATGGCAAGAAGTTTTGGACAACTAACAGGCACAGACTGCCAAATGAACTGCTGGTGGATGGAGGAGAGAGGAAGAGAAATCTTATGATAAGAATATGATGATGCTCAATGCCTGATATCTTGGTATCCAACCGTCAAGTTAAACTGAAATTTTTAGGGAATTTTTGTCTTATACCCCCTTTCCATCCATATAGAAGGATCATTAAAATAAAGCTGAGAAAGAGAGGAAAACACCTCACACTTGCCCCAACCCTATTTTTCCATGACGGACACATCAAGATGTTTTCAAGTCAGTTTTTTTTGCAACTGTGCAATTCATTTGAGGAGTTTGTTTTTCCCTTGTTGTCTTCTTCTTGTCTTTTATCAAAACTCCATGCATGGGCAGCATATTAATGCTCTAGGATAAGTTTGATAAGGAAATAATTACCTTCACCTAAAAGTGTATATTGAAAATCTTAAAAAACTGAAATAGAGTTTTTCGATAGCATCTATCATAGGTAATTTGTCATTTACTTTCTCACTGGACATATTTTTGATTCCCCTTTAAGATACTGCCATATTCAAATTAGGATGAAGATCTAAAAGCGGTAATCATCTCTTTGCTTTTAACTCACCCTCTAGAACTTGATCCTTTAAAGAGGATAAAGCCCTTACCTAGTTATGCCCCCCCCCCCCCCCACACCACCACACCTGAGCATCACTAATTGGCCTAGAGCCTCGACAAAATATTTTGGAACTTGGATCCCTGTCTCTCACCTATTTCACACTCTTCTCTCCAAATCTTAATTTTATGTATCAGATTTTAATCCTTTTTCTCATCCTAGACTGTTATGCACTGAAAAAAAGGACTTATTAATTTCATTCAAATAAGCTTGAACCCCTAAAAACACGATTAAAGTTGCATTTAATCACAAAAATTTTGGGCTTATGACAAGGACGCTTGGGGTTTATTATTATTTCATGGAAATATATTGGTCAGAAAGGAAATTACACATTCCTTATCTCATTACAGGTTCATTAATATAATGTATTCATTATAGTCAACTTCACAAATACATGATCGTCCTTAGTTAATTGTAATGAGATCATACTATGGAGATCACTATTCTTTAAGCATGTGTTCCAAATAATCCTATTCTAAGGATACTCAATAAGGAGATCGAATTATGTGGATAAAATATCATTATTTAACCTCACTCACATAATGAATATGACCGATCCCATAGCCATCATTGTGTAGACACCAAGGATACATTGTCGGTTCTCTTTTGTGGAAAGAGTTCTCAAATTTGTTGGTACCCATTCATGTGTGATGTTATACAACATTACCTAATACATTAATTCATGTCACAGTTATGTTAGTACTCCTTAGACATGAGACACCAAATATATCTTGAGCATAGACAATTGTACTTTAAGTATGACCTATGAGTTCCTAATATTGGAATTCTACATATTGTTAGTTCAAATGCATAAGAAAAGTTCACATATAAGATTGAGTAGTCAAGATGGGATCGTCTGCCCTCTGTACAAGAGGAGATACCTCCAAAATGATGATGTGATGAAGTTATTAGCCAAGGTGGTCTCTGGTGACCGATTAGGGCTTGGTAATTGACCATACCATAATCCAAGTGGATCAGGGACTATATGTACAGAGCAGTTGATGCTAACAACTTCCATGACTAAGGTGATAAATACTTCATTGCATCTTCTAGAGCACGAGGTGTAGCTTGATACCACATGGGCTGCAAACTCAACCTTCCAATTGGATTTAATTTCTCTGTCATTAATTGATCAATTTGATGATATAATTAATTAATTTGGAAGACATATAAAGGTTATTGGAACATTGAAGTCATTAACTAGACTAATACATGGACCTAGAGGGTCACATAAAAATGATATTTTGGACATCACGAAAACATCCAATTAATTAAAATATAGGGGAAGGCCCTGAACAAGATTCACCCATTCCCAATTTTTTTAGGGTACTTCCTCCTCTTCTCCCTTCTTCACATAGCTTATCTCCATTCTTAATGTGGTCGGACGGTGTTATGATGAACATTGAGCTCGTCAAGGCAAAGGATGACATTCAATGTGCCGAGAATCACATGTATACATCTAGAGGCTGAACACAAGAGCAGCTAAATAGGTCTCACTCTAGGATCCATGAAATCACAAATGTTCCCATGTGATTTGATTCATGTTTTGTAGATGTCATTTTGATTTGATTATCAGTCTTCAAATGCAGTAATCATTTGTAGTTCATCCAGTTCAAGGTCAAAGAAACCAACATTATTTTGGTTATGTGAGATTTAATGAATCAGCTTGGACTTAAAGACATAAGGCTTATCATCATCTATGAATAAGACTTATTATTATGTACGAACTGTCACTCTTTAGGCACCTTCACCTCTCTTTTGGATTGGTTGGCTTTTGTGGAGAATGAACTCATTTATTGTGGTGTAAAACTAGCATCAGTATTATGAAATATAATTTTATTGATGGAGTGAAGCTTCTTGAGTGATCAGGAGATACCTTTGGGAAAATCAGCTGCATATCAACTATGGATGACACATGGGAAGGAAGAGCACCATTTATGAGCATGAGCTTGTGTGTGAATAAGTTACACAAATGGAAAAGTGAACTGTGTGAATGAGAGGCACATGCAGCAAAGCTAAAAAAAACAAAGAGTAAAAGTAGTGTTGGAGTTGTTGGAATGCTTCTGACCATGTCTTTTAATTAACTGCAATTTATGGCCACTGTAAGTTAATGTAAAAGTATGCAACTTGTTCTTCTTCGCACATACCCTCAGTAATGCAGCTGGAACTAACCTAACTTGTAGAGAGATGAAATTTTCATCATCTACATACTTTTTATAGTATATCTTGTAGTATGAAGAGCATCATCACCAAGTGTACTAATCCTCCTTGGCATCAGATACATGTTCGATTGCAGGTCTAATTGAAATTATTATCACCGAGTGTACAAATCTTTGACTATATATAAATGTATTCAGTTTTTTCTCCTTCTATTTATTATCATGAGGGTTTTAATTGTAGTTAATCATATAAATATTTATATCCTGAGTCTTACAGGTAATTTAATTCAAATTGTGTGCCATTTACTTATGTCCATTAATAGAAATTATAGTAATGATTTGTTTTATTTTTTATTACAGTTATCAAATCCAAATTTCACTTTTATGTCAATAAACAAATAATCATTGTGGTACTCGCCTTGATTATGATCAGGTATTTACCAATCTCTATCAGATATTTATCTGACCCCCATGTTCTTTTCTTATGATCTAAAAAAGGGGGAGAAAGCAAATGTTAAAAGGTTGACTACAAAGTTGTTGTTAAGCAGGAGATATGATAAAAATTGAGATGCAAAGTCTCAATGGGAGATTCAACTTTCTGGATTTAAAATATAAATATGTAAAATCATTTTAAAGAATCTATATGAGAGATTCACCTTTCTGGATTAAAATGCCAGATAATTTAAAATCAACCTAGACCATTTGTAAATCATCAAGAAAGAGGGAGATTTTTGAAGATGATATCATTGATTTTTATATGATTTGGTTGATTTCATGGATTATTTGGAGTATCCCATTGCACGTACTCCTTTGTTTTAAAGAATGAAGATATCGAAGCTCATTTTAAAGGAAAAGTTAAGAAGACATCATGAAAAATATTAAACACTTTGATAAATGCAGTTGTAAGTTTTTGTAGGGTTGTTAAGCCATTTGAATTTATAATTCAAATGGTTATTTACAAAATGACAAACCATTGTCTAATGAACTGAATATTTGAATACTTTAAAGTCTCTTATATAAATAAGAAAAATAAAATGACCTCTTCTTCTAACCTTTATTCTTGAGATCTTTATCATTCTATGTGATTCTTGCAATACAAGCGTGAAGAATGAGCCAGCTCTCTCTCTCTCTCTGTGACTCCTAAAGAATGACCCAGCTCTCTCTCTCTCTCTGACTCCTGAAGAATGAGCCAGCTCTCTCTCTCTCTCTCTGTGACTCCTGAAGAATGACCCAGCTCTCTCTCTCTGACTCCTGAAGAATATCCCAACTCCCTCTCTCTCTCTCTGACTCCTGAAGAATGACCCAGCTCTCTCTCTCTCTCTGACTCCTGAAGAATGACCCAGCTCTCTCTCTCTCTCTGACTCCTGAAGAATGAGCCAGCTCTCTCTCTCTCTCTGACTCCTGAAGAATGACCCAGCTCTCTCTCTCTCTCTCTCTCTGTGACTCCTGAAGAATGACCCCGCTCTCTCTCTCTCTCTCTCACTCCTGAAGTATGACCCCGCTCTCTCTCTCTCTCTGACACCTGAAGTATGACCCAGCTCTCTCTCTCTCTCTCTCTCTCTGACTCCTGAAGAATGACCCAGCTTTCTCTTTCTCTCACTCTCTCTCTGACTCCTGAAGAATGACCCAGCTCTCTCTCTCTCTCTCTCTCTGTCTCCTAAAGAATGACCCAGCTCTCTCTCTCTCTCTCTCTCTCTCTCTCTCTCTCTCTCTCTCTCTCTCTCTCTCTGACTCCTGAAGAATGACCCAGCTCTCTCTCTCTCTCTCTGTAACTCCTTAAGAATGACCACGCTCTCTCTCTCTCTCTCTGACTTCTGAAGAATGACCCAGCTCTCTCTCTGTCTCTGACTCCTGAAGAATGACCCAGCTGTCGCTCTCCCTCTCTCTCTCTGACTTCTGAAGAATGACCCAGCTCTCTCTCTCTCTCTCTCTCTCTCTCTCTCTCTCTCTCTCTCTCTCTCTCTCTTTCTCTCTCTCTCTCTGACTTCTGAAGAATGACCCAGCTCTCTCTCTCTCTCTCTCTCTCTCTCTTTCTCTCTCTCTTACTCTCTCTCTCTCTCTCTGACTCCTGAAGAATGACCCAACTCTCTCCCTTCGATCCCAACTCTCCTGAAAAAAGACGTAGCTCTCTCTCTCACTCTCACTTTTTGGTTCCTGAAGAACGACCCAGCTCTCTGCGTGTAATTCCTGAAGAATGACCCAGCTCTCATTGCGTGTGATTCTTACAGAATGACCTAGCGCTCTGTCTCTCTATGATTCTTGAAGAATAATCTAGCTCTCTTTCTCTTTGATTTTGAAGAACGACCTTGCCCTTCCGCTCTTTATGGTTTTCTGAATTTTCGCCACCATCCCATTTCTGAACAAAAGGACTCTGCTTCTTGCTGATGATGATGGCTCCTGATCTTGTTCGCAACTTTTGTTGCTCTCAATCTAGCTCTTATGATGGTCTGCTGCTTCACACACAATATTTATCTCTCTCTTTAGCTGAAAAAAGACAACGAAGAGCAAGAAAATGTTTATTGTCCTAGAGCCCTGATTTGTGATAAACTTGGACTGCATTATTATATATGTGCTTGATATCTCTGGGTATTTTTCTCTCTTTTAATTTTTCTCTGAAATTCTCATTTCAATTGTCTTTTATGAAATCAAGGATCTGTGTTCTAGTGGTTCTTTTTTTCTTTTTCCAGTCTACATATCAGCCTTCTGCATTGCTGTAATGACTTCATCCATTTAAGAATGTTATTCTGAATATTATATATAGTGAAAACTCTAAATCTGATATTTCTCTGAAACTTCTCCTACTGTAATTGTGTAATATCTCTCTCTGAGCATTATCTACCATACAAAACCTTAAATCTGATGTTTATCTGAAACTTATACTGCTGAGATTCTGTTATATCTCCTCGCTGAACAGCACACAACATACAAAATGTTAAATCTGAAATTTCTCTCAAAGTTTTACTGCTGTGTTTCTATAATATCTCTCTCTGAATAGTATGTTCAGTAAAAAATCTTAAATCTGAAATTTCTCTGAAACCTTTATTGTTGTGATTCTCTAATATCTCTCTCTCATTATTTTTTACAGTACAAAATCTTAAATCCAAATTTTCTCTGAAACTTCTACTATTATGTTTCTATAATCTCTCCATCTGAAATTATGTATAATACAAAATATTGAATCTAAAATTTCTCTTCAATTCCGTTCATCTTTCAATCTAAAATCTCTATGAAACTTCTAATATTGTGATTCTTGAATCGCTTTATCTGAAAATTATCCAAGTAACCAAGACAATTTCTTGAAGAGATTTACGAATTTGATAAATTGGTCAGTATTTTTCAGAAATTATTCTTCAGAAATATTTTACTGCACTAAACATTTTTTGAAGTTTTATTAAGCACTGAACTAAAAAACAGTTCTGTATTTTTTCTGGAATTTTTTATTAACAAGTTTACTTAAATTGAACTACCATATTGTGAAAGAAATATTCTGATACATCATTGGAGAAAAATAGGGTATATGTAGCAAGGGATGAAATTAATTTCATTTCATGATGAAGCACTGAAGTTGAGAAGACCTAACTGGTCTCCGACAATGTTTGGAGGCGTACGATATTCAGGGCCTGTTAACATTCTAACGAAGAAAGGATCAGTTAAAGTGAATTTCGGAGAAGACTCAAAGGAAAGAGTTGAGGATCTCTACATTCTACAGATCCTTAATGTTGTGAAATGAGAGTGCGTAGGGTACAGATTGAGTCTATAACACAGACGGTGTTTTGGTTTTCTAGTGAAAGATTTTCCAAGGTCTTCACGACCTTTTATCGGGATTAAGGAACCAAGTAGTAAGAGATTCTCTCAAAGTGAGAAGAGTAGTGAGTGTTAATCCGGGAATATAAAATTCAACTTACAAAAAGATAAGAGGTGATATTGTCAAAACACCTATTCAAAACTCCTTGTTAGTAATTTTCACTATCAGTTGTTCACAACAGCGCGCACGAATCAAGGAAGAACGATGGAATGAGTATTATATGGAAAACATCATGGGCCTGCATGGGTCTACTTATGTCTGCATAGGTGATGGTGGTGGTTTATGGCGCGTGGCCAGGACAGTAGAAGTGTGAGCATGGTGGAGGCGCACGGGAAGTGGCTGCCGCAGCGATGAAGAGTGACATGCTGATTAATGGTCCTGAGTCTAGTGTACCACTTAAGGAAGGGGGTAAGTGGCACAGTAATAGTGGCTATGATAAAAATGGAAATAAATAAGTCCCAGCCATGAGGTCAAGATCTGATTGCGGATATCCCTCTCAACAGATGTTTCATCTTCTCTTTTATGTCCTCCCTAAAATAGAGAGCGATATAGGCCCAAATCATGGATTTCACACTCTATATAGGGCAGACCAAGTTTGTAGGAGTCACCACAAGCACACTTAAACATGTATCCAATTCTCTTTATGGGGCATTTGTGAAACTAGGCCTGGATTGTGTTATAGCCGAGTGAAACAGCTGTGGTGGTGATCCTGGGGTTTTTTTTGGATGATTCTGAGTGAAAAACACTTTAGATTGTGTTGATTTAAGTACCAGAAGCATGATATCTAATAGAGAGCTTTGTACGTAACCTTAAAGATTAGTAAAGTCGTCAGCATTCATCCTGATCAATTACAAGGTGGATCAAGGTTAGAAAAAGATCTCACTATCTCGTCACTTGATTACGTACTAGACGTCTAAGATATAGGACTTTTAATTGCCCTATTCTTTTCTCTTCATCAGATCCTATTTCTCTCTCTAACTTCTCCCTACGATATCTCCTTCGTTCGTTGTCAATTTGCTCTCATTAGGGCTTGTTAGAATTCTATTTGTGTCTACTCTACAAATAGTAATGCGTCTTCCATCAGACTTTCCTTCATCATCTGAACTTCATAAAATTGAAAGGCTTTATCCATAGATCAGACGTCGTCGCTTCTAGTTTCACAGAGATTTGAACTTGACTAGCTCAGTTAAAATAGATAGTATTTGTATTAAAATATAATCATGAGTACTGAACTCAGTTAGATTTCCACTGACATGTTCTTTTTGCTCTTTCAATGGATGCCTGCAAATAACATCAGCGACAAACTTTGGCTGCTGCTAATAATTTTTAATCATAGAGAAATAGCATTTTGTATAACATTTTTCTTGCATAATTATTGGATACAGAAGTTTGAGGACAAATACTCTTTAATGTTAAGATGTGATATCACAAAATAAATTGTTTTATTGGATAAAGTTTACATTTTGATTGTAATAGTATATTTTCCTATGAAATCATAAAATACCTTCCGTTTATACAAATACATAAACACCAAAATTCCATTTATATCTTAATCATATTTTATTCAGTTAAAATTTGAATCTACCACCCTAGTTATAACCTTTCTTCTCCAATATTTTTATCTATGATTCGTAAACACAATTCCTGATATCTTTGTCATATTTTGAGCGCACTTTGGGCTCATGCTCAACTCATTCGTATCTTAAATATCTGAGTTTATTTCAATAACCATATAGCTATTATTTATGCTATTCACTTAATTTCAGGAGTTAATTGGTAACCAGTCTGGGTTATCCATGGGTACACGGTGATATTGATTAAGTATTGAAAAAAATACTAGATAGAAGTTATTGAGATCATTCACGTGGCGACGTGATGTAAAAATTTCATAAAAGTGAAATTGTATATTGTAGATAGAGAGGGTATCTTTGAAAATATGAGTAGAAATATAATTTCATAGTTGCATTAAATGAATTCATGATCATTATTATTCATATGTAATATTTACAGTGAAGTCCAAGGGTATGTGCAATGAGGATTGGCTTATAATGAGATCATAATGTGGTGTTTATTTATAGAGCCATCCCATACACTATTATTTGTATGATATCATGGAAGGACTCAGAAATATCAGGATAAACTTAAACAAGCTACGCTTGCTTGTAGGATGACGATGCTTCATACCAGAAAATTTTGTTTCAAGAAACTAATGAGGGATAATGAATGCTTGTTAGCCAATAAGCTCCTCAGTAGACATTCATGCTTAATGTTAAGAGGCAAAAACCTTTATTCATGAACAAAACTACATCACTGATACTTCAAAAACCGGATCCATCCACACTTCCCAAACCTGAGCTCCGTGAAAATATCAAATGGAGACTTCTTTCTTTGCAAGTTCAAGGATTGAATTCCGAGAGCCTCAGAAATGGTTAGTGAGATAAACAGATAACGGAGGAGAAAGATAAGGCAGAGGAAGAAAGGGACACCCAATTCACTCTGCATTTTCATCAAGGATGATACAGTCCTTTCAAACAGTGGTGATCAAGGCGAACGACCGCCAAAGGAAATCATCAAAACAAAGAAACCCCAAATGGAAAAACGACACACAAAAAAGAAAGAAAACAGCCACAGATAACGTCCTTATCTCATACATGGCAAAGCGCTCAGTTAGCCCGACTACAGACGCGCCTGATCTCCCCATTGGAACCAGAGAGCGGGCGAATATTACCCATCTTCACCATCGCCGCAGCAAAATCCTTGTAAAAAGCGTTCAGATCCTTCGCGTACCGGCGGACAACAACGTCAGCGGAGCCGTTGTTGAAGAACTCCTGATCAGAATGTAAAAGGCCACGCCGGGAGAGAAGATTAACGTAGTAGGAGTTATCAAATCCCCTCGGCGTATGTTCTTCGAGAGCTGCGAGGTTACGATCGCCGCCTGACCGTGGGCAGGTTCTTTTCTTCAACGCGGCGAAGGCAGCGTTGATGTTGGAGTCGTTGTATAGGCGACTGCGGAAGGTGGTGCAATGGGCAAAGCCGATGGTGTGAGCGCCGGAGAGGGCGACGAGGTCTTGTTCATCGAGTCCCTGCTTTGAGAAGCTTGTAATAAGAGCGGAGAGCGTCGACGATGGTGGCGGAATGTTACTGTTCGCTGCCGCTTGACTCGCTGTTCTCGCGTCCCCTCTTCCCAGCGGCACCGTCCACGAAGGTCCTCCGCTCTTCGAAAATAAGACATGCTCCCGTGTAAGATACGTAGACGGATATCGAGAAGAAAGATAAGCCCCAAATGATCTATAGAATACTTTCGATACGTTACTAGAACTAGAGAATATACGAAGATAAGTTTGAAGCGAAGAATAAAAACATGAAATATATGTTTTCATACTGACCAACACGACGGCATCGCGTGCTGCGATAGCGAGGATGTCGGCGCAAGAAACGGTGTTTTTGCAAGAGGCTTCCACGGCGGACTTGATAGTCTCGATGAAGTCCAATCGGCGGATGGAGTTGCGGTTCGGCAGCGCGTTCTGTTCACCCTTGAACGTCGCGTTGTCGGCCAGAAGAACGGACGCGTCGCAGCCCTGAAAAGCAGGAAATAAGAAGCGATTACCACGAGCAATCAACGATGTAGTGTTATCATCATGCACTATCATTATCGTCTCCTGCTGCAGTTTATGGCAAGTAGGATGATGTTCTTCAACAATCCCCTTCTAGAACTCCACGTGCTATAATCTGCTTGCTACCTGGCCATGATACCATATTAAGATGCTACTCTTCCTCTTAAGCTGAATGTCGTTCATAAAAACTTCCGCAGAATAACTGTTTGAGATGGACGGAACAGAACCGAACGGGCCTTCCGTTGAGTTACCCGTCAGAGGGCTTCCATTCTCATCTCACGAGTCGGATGTAAAGGATGACGGGGGGAACCAGTAATGGGTTTCGTTGCATTTCCGTTTCAAGATCATGATGAATGACTGATAACGAGTTGTATAAGAGCGGTAGGTATTGGGTTTTACGTTGACAAAGCAGTCGTGGAAGAAGAGTCGGAGGATTGAGGCGGGCAGGCGGTGATCCTTCTTGACCTCCTTCTGCATAGCGTTTAGGACGATTCCTTCAAGTTCTGGGCAGCTCGAGGAATAGAAACTTGAGCTGAGCTGTGTGCGCGCCGTAGACGAACACATGAACAGGATTAAGAGATAGCAAGCAGCGGACGACGAAGAAATCGAGGCCATGAGATGAATGGGCAAGTGACACTCCGTTAACCTCCGTCGCCCAAGTCTATATACATATCTCCGAGCATTGCACTATTCCATTGTGATGTTTGGAAAGTTTATTTTCTTGTTGATAGCGACCTTGAATTCCTTGCGTAGCCGATTCCCATCTCGGGATCAAACAATATTTTCCTGAAATGCCATCCTAGTCAATCTGCATTGTATGATGCTCACATTGTGATCGGCTACTATACAAAATAAAGGGCGTTGAAGGAGTAACAAATATAGTCGAAGAGATGTGACGGATGGGCTAACTGAGCCTTCCGGGAGCAGAGCGTATCCGACAAGGGAATTCTTATGAAACGCTAACGTTACACTTTTGTATCTCATTTCATGCTGCTTTCGATTAAGGAATTCTTCTAATAATTCCTCCTAATTCCATATTGCGTCTTTCTTTCTCCGTCCTCAACAAATCCCCCAAGTAGACGGCCCCTGTAATATTAGTGAATTCATAATTCTCTGAAGTATCTCAGTGGGTTGATCACGCTGAGCGAGCGTTGTTTTCCATCGTAAGGTCAAATTTGGATGAAACTGAGAGAATTGTGAGTTAGGGATGAATAATCTTACGTATTTTCTATCATTTCCTTCAAAAACTTACAATCAGCCGCGCGTCAGGTGTGGACGGTAAGCATATAAAACATGCTTTTATCCAGAAGAAAAGGATCGTCTTCTTCAATTTTGCGGAAGTAAAATCTACACAAGCATATCGATCAAATTCAAGTCAAGGTGAAGGTTTTAAACGTTCGGTTAGCCGGTCACATCGTAGACAACCTCTACTCGTTCAGCTGTTAGCTACTTCGTCCCATGATGTGACTGTTCGACTGAACAAATAGGCCCCTCTGTGGACTAATACGGGGGGTCAAAGAGTGCAAACCGAGTCTATAAATATATACCTCCATTTATAAATATATACATATATAAATCTTTGTTTCTTCATATGATATTGTTCTTTGTCAACTAAGATCGGCGGCCAGCCAGCTAGTAGCTATACTTGATTTTATGTCAAGTATACACCTCTCTTCAACAACTCAGAAAGTCTTACTATCTGAGTCTAGGATTGCGCCTACTTAGCGCTTCAGTCCTCACTTTCTCAGCTAAAATTTAGGATTATGTTTGTCATTAGTGAATAGAGGTCTCAAGGCCAGTAAGACAACTCCCTTATTACAGGACCAACAGGTAGGTGGAGCCGATCACATGACTCTTTAAGTAAAACGACTTGCCGCTCTTTGCATACAGACTCTGAATAACGACACCAAGGAACATTCGATCAATGGAAAGGTACATCTGATAAAATGGCAAATAGATAGACAGACCGATCGACAGATAATATTATATAGAATGAATTGAACCTTCCCCAGCCTCTCCCTGATACCCGTCTCATTTCCATTATGCCCAAAAGACTCAAATTCTAAAAATACTGCTAGCTTGAGTGTTGCGATCCAATCTTGGGACATCAGATTTCATGAAGTTTTGAGTAACCAAATCACATAGGGAAGGCCATGCAAAGGCCTTATCATGAAATTGCATGCCTCAACTAATTGGGAGCAGCTGTCTTGGAATCGACCACATTTTATTTAAAAAAATATAAACCTATATTTAATGTTTGGTATGGTCTCCATAGGTCAAAAATTGGTTGCGTTAACATAATTATTGTCTTGCCTTCTGCAAAAACAAAAAATCAAATCCTTTGCCGTAGTCAATAGTGTGGTTTGATTTAAACCTACCATTTTATTTAAGAAATACTTAAATATTATTCGATGAAAATAAGTTTCAAAACACAATTTAAAATTATTGTTATTGTCCATTGTTATTTACTAAAAAATTGGCGACTTGAGAGTAAAAAAAAGTGAAAATCTGGAATGGTATCATTTTGAAGGCCATATTATTTGTGGGTATTTAGGTAATTATCTAGTTTGATGACAGTCACATGCTTTTTTTATTTTGAAGTTTCAAAAAGTTATTAATGTCTGGAAGTTTTGAGGGTCCATGTTACTTAAGTTTTATTGTACTATAAGAACTATAAAATTTCTGCATATAAAAGCCAGTTTAGGTAAACATGATTTGAACCTCATTTGTTGCTATCATGCCAAATATTAATAATGTAATAAATTTTAATAAATAAACATATAGCAAAAATGGAATAATCATGTTTTAATTGTACTTCATGAATGCTAATATCCATGAGTTGATAAGCCATTTGGTTTTATAATAGAAATTTAAAATGTTTAACCTGGACCATGAATCAATCAAAACAAGTAACAAATATGTACCATTTGGAAGGCTGTGACCTCAATCTGTTCATAAACTAAGGGTAATAGGTCAGGACACTATAAGAGGGTAATGTATCACAAAGGTGTAATCCGATCCAATTTGAATTTAATTGGCATAAAAATATTATAACATAATAGGAGGTTATACTTAAACTTCAGGGGCTTTTATGAAAAATTTGCATCAAGTAGAAAAGGACAACATACACATTTGAGATTAAACCCATGCAATTTTCTCTTGGATTTCTCCTCCTTTATTTTTTAGCGCACTCATGATCTCCAAGACATTCGAATGATGAAAGAATCTTCAAGGATCTCTCTCAGGGCTTTTGGAGAAGATTAGTAGGAGATTTGACATGTTGAAGATCAAGACAATACATCTGGAAGCTAGACAAATGTATGGCTTGAAGAGATTTGTTTCAAGAATAAATCATTTACATATTTGACACTAGTGATTGTCCAACCGATATCAGGCCGATATCCGATATCGGACAACCGATATCCGATATCCGGGAGAAAAATGGGACGGGGTCTGATATCGGATATCGGATATCGGTCGATATCCATCCTTTACGTTTAGACGGATATCGATGACGGATATTGGGGGGTGAGGACAAAAACGGTATCGGATACCAGATATCGGATTTTGATATTCGGATATCGGAACTGGTATCCGGATATCGATATCCAGCATCGATAGAAAAAAATAAGCTTTTTCATCACATTCAATGACTTATGTACATAAGCGGCGTATGGTTTTGATGTATTTTCAACCTCAGTGAATATATAGAATGCAATATTTTTATTTTCTTCCATATGGGATAACAGGATTTCGGAGTTTAATGTGAACTCGGAATCCCGTTATCCCACATGGAAGAAATTAGAAATGTTGCTATGTATATATTAAATGAGGCAGACTATATATTAAATAATAAAACAAGATTTTAATCTACAGTTGCTATATTTAAAGCCCCATAAATATGTTGGTTAATTAATATATTAACATATCGTCCAATAAATAGAGCTGGAAATTTCTATTTTCTTCCATATGGGATAAAGGGATTCGGAGCTTAACATCAAACTCTGAATCCTGTTTTCCCATATGGAAGAAATTGAAAATATTCAGCTGTATATATTAAATGAGCCACTTAATCAATCAAAAAGCTCTCCTATTACTCTCTTGCGCTCGCTAATCCATTCTAACCGCTGAACACTTATCGGTTAATTATATTTTTAAGTATTCTCTCTAACTTGGATATCAAAATCCGATATCCATGCCCGATATCCGATGTCATCATCCTCCCCCCTGAGACGGAGGCGGATGACGACATGGAGACGGATATCCGTATCGGATATATCACTATAGCAACCGATATCTGATACCGGTATCCGATATCCAGATATCGAGAAAAACAGGTACCGGAAATTCCCTTTTCGGTATCTGATACAGCATCTCTTCCGATACCGTCATCCGATACTGGTATCGGGATAGGCAAACCCTATTTGGCACTAACAGGGTGATTAGATCACTAGATGGTTTTATTTTTGAGGTTCGGTTCAATTGGTTTATTCCAGTGCAGTAATATTTTGGATATTTTATCACTGTCCAGACCCTTAAAATTTTCACCTCCTCCTTTTTCTTGTGATGATTAGAAGAATTTTAGTTTCAGAGATAAATCATAAAGATAAGTGATAATCCCATCTTGATGCATGAAAACACACATATTTTAAGGCCATTTTGGCATCATTTTATTGATATTACCCTCACTTTGATATCAACTCTCTTTTGATAAATTAATTTTACCATTTTTGAAATATATATTCTTATTAATATAATTCCTAGTTAATTTGCAAGCCTATTAATTCTCGTTCAAAATATGGTTTCACATTATTACTTTTATCTGGTTTAATTCTTTTCTTGAGTTTGTTATTTTATACTATACAGGGATGAGTTTAAATAAATGTTTAAAAGAGAGAGATATAAGAAGAATAATAAAAAATGGTTTTAGTGAAAGTGCTAGCGGTCAAACAACTCAGGTGCAGCAGCACTCAACCAAGACGTAGGTTTTGCAAGCACAAAGTGAACAAGCCCAACCACGGTTGATGACTGCAGAGTGTTCAAGCCTGTATACAGTTGATGATCAGCGGTGTGTGAGCAGCAGCAGAGCATAATGTAGAAGGAACCCATCGAGCCTACATCGACAACATTGCAGAAAGTACACATTCGAAGGCAAAGGACATGATTAAGCATGGCCCATGCATGTGCACTAGAGGGCAAGTGTTTTATTATTTCACATTAGAGGCCCGCCTGAGATTTATATAGAAATGTGTTTCTCAAACATTTTAAAATGGTAGAAAAATATGTTCCGCATAGAGCCATCCAGGCAAGAGGAGACAAGGATCGCAGTCCAATTGGCTGCGATCTTAAAATAGATAAAATAAAATATGATAAGGTTTTGAGCCGACCTATCCCAATGCCCCTGTCGTAACAGACTGTCTTTAAATGATGACATCATTGTAACCATCTGACTTTATGAAAGAAATAAGAAGATTGGACAATTTAATTCAAATATCTGTTGTATCTTTTTTTTGTTTATTCTGCCTATCTTGATTGGTAAGGGATGATGTGGAAGGTATTCAGATTATAAAAGCTTCTGATTGGGTGGCAGATGCTAATGATGATGATGAGTACCGATGGAATTGGGGTGGACAAGGAAAAAGGATATCAACAATAAAAGGTCCATAGTTGGGATTTAATCACAGGTTTTGAACTTCTGCTTAGAGAGATCACGGCCAAGTGTAACGTGTCATTCCCCACCCTTGGCTGTCAACTCCTTCAGCCGAATGGTGGTTTCTGGCAAGGGGACATGGTAATTTGATTGGGTGGTCGCCAGAAGAAGTCTATTTAGTGATCCATGGAAGCAATGGCATGTGGGGGCTCATTCTTGACCATAAAAGCTCATTTCAGCATCACATTTTTGCCATTTTTTGTCGATGAAGTAATAGGCAACAAGCAACCCTTTCAGAGCTTGGAGTGGTGATAGGTGTTTTGGAGTGGTGAGAGGTCTACAACGGCCCACCAAACTCAGGGAGGCACGACAAGGGTTTCAGATCACCAGGATTTGTGCGAACACGGAGGACACATTTCAGAGAAGCATACTCATCTCTGAACCTGGTATCTTGCTAATCTTCTTAATGACTCTTAGATTTTATTTCTAGTTAAAGATTATTTTGGAAACCATTGGTACCAAAATCTGAATCAGAATTTTAGGATAATATTGTTGAGGCATTTCATCAACACTTATGGGTAAGCTACCCAGATGACCATTCTGAGGGAATGAAGAATGTGTCAATGGCCTTTTGGAACAAATACAATCTGATGTATGCAGTATTGTGCCTATAGAAGGAAGAATTCAAGGGACATTCTAAGGTGTTTTACGCTATTATTGATGTCATTGATGAAGATGGTATTGTGGTTGAAAGGGTTTCATCCACCAACAATATATCATACCCACTAATGAAGTCTATACATCATGATATTTTTAGCATCATTCTAGACCTAGTAGTTTAAATTGGTTTTAAATGATGAAGAGGAGTCCTAGATGACAGATCTTGAAGTAAAAATCCAGATTTCTTATGAAAGGATAAGCAAAAAAATTTGGAGTTGAATGTTATGAAGTTTTTACTGATGTTGCAAAGAGGGAGACAATTCAACTTTTGGTGGTTCTAATAGCAAAAGAAATGTGGCACTTAAATCATCTAGATGTCAAATTGGCCTTCTTGAATGGGGAGATATAAGAAGAGGTCTATGTAACACAACTAAATGGTGTCATTCAAACGAGCAAAGAGTACTTAGTTCTCAGAATGAAGAAAACATTGAATGGGTTAAAGCAACCACCAAGAACATAGAATTTCAAGTTGGATAACTGTCTAATCTCACTTGGATTAACAAGATATTTCCAAGACCATGTTGTTTATACAAAACATTCCACTAACTCATTATTTCTAGTTGGCGTTTATGTTGATGACTTAACTGTGACAGGGACCGAGTATTATCTTATGGAGCAGTTCAAGGAGGAGACCAAGAATAAGTCACAGATGAGTGACCTTGGGTTTCTCAGCTCATACCTTAGTATTTACGGAAATCAAGAAGATGGACAAATAACTGAATCAGAAGGCCTTTGCTTTAAAAATGCTAGAGCAAAATGGAATGGAAGACTACAATCTACAACAAACCCCTCTTTAGGCTATATAGAAGTTTTGTGAAGCTGGATATTCTCTACCTGTTGACCCCACAAATTTCAAGAGTTTGATTTAGAGTTTAAAGTAGCTAACATATACCAGAACAGACTTAATATATTCGATTGTAATTTTGAGAAAATACTTCTGAAAATGATGGATATTATGTGGCCTTCAAGCCAATCACACCACTATGTTTATTTAAGTTCATTGAATAAAATATTATGTTCATTATTATTGTAGTGAGATGTTTATAATGAAGTCCATGAATACATGCAATGGCCTAGAGAATTATGATGAGATCATAATACATTGATCACTAGTCTTTAAACATGTATTCTGAATATTCCTATTCGATGGATAGTCAAGATGGACATCGAGTTATCTGGACAGAATAGCACTAACTGATCCTACTTTTACAACAAGTACAGTTGATTCTGTGGTTATTTGTGTGGCGACAATAAGGACAGATAGTGGGTGCTCTTTGGAGAAAGAGTTCACTGGATTGGCAGATATATTTTACTTTGTAGGGTTTTTGAGAAAAACTTAAGTAAAATATAAATAGGGAAGGTGATGGAGGACCATCCGGAAGATCAAGCCTATGCTCGTCACAAGCCGTATTGGGAGCCCGAGCCAACGTGAAGAACCCGAATTTCCAATATCAGTTTTGACGACAGCTTCCTAGCGTCGTTTTGTTTTCTTGCACATGTCATCTTTTGTTTTGTTTGATCTTATCAAGGCCCTCGGGTACGGGCCTCCTCCACGTTCGCCGTTCTGTATTTATTTATTTTTGATCAAATCCTTAGGGGAGGACCCTTGTTTAGACCTCCTCCCCTAAGGTGGGCCATTAGGGCAACCACACCCCCCCCCCTTTACTATATAAGGGGAGGGGAGATCGCACACTAAGTTTGGAGATTGTTTGGAAGAGAAAAACTTTGTGTTGCACCATGGAGTCTCCACCCTCCCCTCTCTGGAGGAGTGGATTTCTTTCTATACTGTAGTTTGACTTTTCTATACTGGAGGGTGACCCACTTGCACGGCCGGTGCCCTCGGTGTTTTGGCTGGGACCCTACACGTTGATTAGTGCCGCTCGATGCACACCTGTGGTCGCCTCCAACCCGACTCCAGCTTCACTCATCAATCGCAAGTTTCCCAACCCCCTATCTCCGTCCACGGCGACGTTGCGTGCTCCTGCGATCTCCGATGCAACCGTGACCGCCCGGTCCCCTTCTTCCCACGTATGTGACTCACCCGTGGCCTCCTTGCACTACAAGTGTTCTCTTTGGTGTGTTCTTGTAGCCTCCCTGCGGCATCCCCGACTCACCCCGCCGTCCACGTGTTCTCTAGCTGTGCCTGGCCAATTACATTGTCGCACGTCCCCGCGGTCCTCCCGTGCGCTCAGCGATATGGGAGCGCCCTTCAGCGCATCATCATAGTCTACCTGCGGCTTCCCCAACCAATTGCACCAGCCAACAGCAGCCCTTTTCCTTGCTTCACATCCACAATACCCGCCGCACTGAACATGGTCGCGGCTGCATCATTCGCGATCTAGTTGCATTGTCTGCAGCCTCGGCCATGTGCAAAGACGTCTAGTCCATGGTTGTCAACGCGGACGTGACTATAGATCTGGATCATCCTGGACGGGGAAGATGGACGAGACAGGATGAATTTTGTCCCGTCTGACGTCCAAAATTTTCCCCGGGATGAAGGACAGGACGGTTTTTCATTCGGTTAAATAAAAAACCATCCCGTCCAATACTTCCCGGACGGTTTTTTCATCCTGTCCGGAATAAAAACCATCCCGTCCCTCGTCCGGGACGAAAGTATATGTTTTAAATAACTTTTTATTTCATAGTCCCTTTTGAAAGAACCAGCGCGCCCTAAAGGTTTTCTTCGAAATCAGAAGAAGAAGACCTCCCCAGCTCCCCCTCCCGCAGTACAATCCTCCCCCCCCCCTTGATCAACCAGGTTGGTGGCCCTCTACGCCCATTAGCATAGTTGAAGACCGCTTCCCTGACGTCGAGGTATGTGCCATCCAGTTTATCATCTATCATTATCTACCTATCTATCTCAATATCTCGATGTCTACTTATCTATCTAACTGTCTTTCTATCGATCTCTCTGTTGATTTATCTATCTTATTGTCTACCAATCCATCTCCCTATCTATCTATCTATCTATCTCATTGTCGGTCTATCTATCTTACTGTCTACCTATCTTTCTCACTATCGATGTATCTATCTCAATGTCTACCCCAGTTATCTCAATGTTGATCTATCAATCTCACTATGTATCTATCTTTCTCACTGCCGATGTATCTATCTCAACGTCTACCCCTGCTATATCAATGTTGATCTATCAATCTCACTGTGTATCTATCTTTCTTTCTCACTGTTGATGCATCTATCTCAATGTCTACCCCTGCTATCTCAATGTTGATCTATCAATCTCACTGTGTATCTATCTATCTCAATGTCTACCCCTGCTATCTCAATGTTGATCTATAAATCTCACTGTGTATCTATATATCTTTCTCACTGTTGATGCATCTATCTCAATGTCTACCCCTGCTATATCAATGTTGATCTATCAATCTCACTGTGTATCTATCTATCTTTCTCACTGTCGATGTATCTATCTCAATGTCTACCCCTGCTATCTCAATGTTGATCTATCAATCTCACTGTGTATCTATCTATCTATCTCACCGTTGATCTAGTTATCTAAATGTCTACCCCTGCTATTGGAATGTTGATCTATCAATCTTACTGTGTATCTATCTATTTATCTCACTGTCGATGTGTATATCTCATTATCTATCTATCTATATGTCTCAGTGTCTAACTATTTATCTCATTGTCTACCCCTGCTATCTCAATGTTGATATATCTATCTCCTGTCTATCTATCTATCTATCTGTCTGTCTCACTGCGTATCTATCTATCTATCTCATTGTTTACCTATCTATCTTTCTATCTATGTATCTATCTATCTCACCGTCTACCTATATATTTATTTATCTCACTGTCTATCTATGTATCTTAGAGTAAGATTTGCTGATCCTATGCTAATTTTGAATGCTGGAAAATGCCCTATCTCTCTATTTCTCTAATTAGTCTACTTATATATCTCTCTGTATCTATCCATCTATCTATCTGTTTATCTTGCTGTGGAACTCTCTCTCTCTACCTATCTATCTCTTTATCTCACTGTCGATCTATCTATCTTACTGTCCACCTATCTATCTCACTATCGATGTATCTGAATGTTGATCTAACAATCTCGCTGTGTATCTATCTACCTATCTCACCATCGATCTATTTGAATGAGTTGTCATCTTCTCCCCCTGCAACTCAGTGTTTACCGAAACAGTTCTGCTTCCGTATCATGTAGCCCAATGTACTAAAGTATATGGTTACTTTTACCTTTAATCATGCCCTGATTATTTCCACATAACATTAAATTTAAAATTAGTAGGCCCCAATATAATTCAATTTAGCTGTTTTCACGTATTGTTCAGATAATTCCTACACATCTTTTCCGGAGCTTCTTGATTTCAGGCATATTTGTCGTCGACCCGAAAGAAGTACGTCTATATCAACTGGTCACATATATATATATCAATTGTTCGTACTTTATCATGTTTGAGTCCGTTAGAATGTTTATCGAATTTTTTCATTGTGTACATATCATTCTGTAGCATGTGTTAAGTGATTATCATGTTTGAGTCCGTTAGAATGTTTATCGATTTGTCGATCTACTTTTAGTCAATTGGTTAAAGATTTGAGATTACTGTCGACGGTCATCTCCAGAAGGATTTGACAATATGAAGAAGAAATGGGTGCTTTCCACCCATACTCCTTCGAATATGTACTACTGTAATGGATCCATCAGTCCATTCTACTAAGTGGACTACGAGTCGATCAGTCGACGGAGTTAATATGATTGATGGATTGTCTGCTCTGATTGGTGTAATTGTCCTTCAACTGACGTACTATAATAGGGCAGCATTTTTTATTGCGTTTTTGTCTTTTATGAACCAGGACTATTGCAAGCAATTACTGGAGTCTCCATTAATTTGATTATACTTGAATGTCAACCCAATACGGCATTCAAATTGCATGTCACACACTTTGTACGAATGACTGCATGTTGTGAACAATTTTGATAGAGATATGGATTCCACATCTGCTACCACTCCTAAATTAATGGCTAGGGCTACTCCGTCGGCGTCCGCGGAGTGCTATGCCGTAGAGGTCGGTGATAACGCGTCAACTCAAAGTGCAAGATGCAATCGGTCTAAAGTTCTAGATCGATTTGTTGAAGTTGGCCTGGACGAGTACTAGTGTATGCTCGGTCAAGTGCAAAACCCCACCCATAAGGTCATCATCAAGCGGAATAAAGATAAGAGCACAAATGTATTCTGGAGACATCTAGAGAAATCTCATCCTAAATTTCACAATGAACTTAAGGGTGTCCGGACGAATCAGAGTAGTATAATTCATTATGAATTAGTATCCCACAAGCTGTACTTACGCGGCATCACCACATAGCGTACGAAGGAGGAATTCGTCAGGTTCATTTGTGACAACGACCTTCCTTGGCAACTTGTCAAGAAGAAGTCGTTTCAAAGACTATGGTTCTACAGAACACATGTGGTTGGGGACATCCCTGGCCCGAAGGCGGTGAAAGCAACGTCTTCTAACATGTAGAGAGAAGTCCAAGGGAAATTAATAGAGATGTTTGCTGACGTTCATAGTATCTCCCTTACAATGGATGCTTAGACATCACAAAATAATCTCGCCCTTTTAAGTGTCACTGCCCACTAATGGAAATATATGTGGTCGGCAAGCCAATCACACATTCCACATCTCCTTCCATATTCATTAATAGAACATATTCATTATAGTGCACGTGTGATGCGTATAATGAAGTCCACGAATACATGATCAAACTTAGTGAATTACGATAAGATCGTAATACGGAGATCACTAGTCTTTAAGCATGTGTTCTAAACATTCCTATTCAAAGGATACGCGAGAAGGACATTGAAGTATCCGGATAGAATAGCACTATCTAGCCTCACTCATATGATGAGTATGGCCGGTCCCGTAGCCATATGATGATTAGTGTGCCAACACTAAGGATAGATAGTGGGTGCTCTTTAGTGGAAAGAGTTCACTGAATTGATCCGTACGAATCCCTGAATGGTATTATACCGAACTGTCAATCAGGTTGATTCACGTCACGGTTGTGTAAGTGGTCCTTAGACCTGAGACACCAAAGACGTCTTGTGGACGGACGGTTGTACTTTGGCTATTGCCAACGAGTCTCTAATCATGGGATTCTAAACGGTCTTAGTTCGGATGCATCAAGAAGTACACGAAGGCGATTGAGTGGTCAAGATGGGATCGTCCACCCTCGGTATAAGAGGTGACAGCTCAAGGAAGATGATGCGATGAAGTCCTTGGCCAAGGCAGTGAAATATCGGAGAAGAGTTCTCCGATGATTTTCGAATGCATCAGTACTAACTCGGATGATCGATTAGGGTTTGACAGTTGACCATACCCTAAGTCATCCAAGGAGCGTCAAGTGGATGAGGGATTATACATACACGATAACCGATGACGAACAGGTTCCATGAGTGAGTCGATACACACTCCTTTGTATCTTCTAGGACACGAGGTGTAGCTTGGCACCCCACGTGTCGGAGTCTCGACCTATCGATTGGGTTAAATCGATCCGATGTTAATTAATCTATATGATGATATAGTTAATTAAGTTGGAAGGGCAATAAAGGTTATTGGGCCGTTGGAGTCGTTAACTAGACTGATACATGGGCCTAGAGGGTCACACGCAAATGGTCTTTTGGACGTTGGAAGATATACTTAATTTTTTGGGGTTTTTATGAAAAATACCCACTTAGTATAAATAGGGGAAGGCCCTGAACGAAATTCACCCAGGCCAGAATTGTTCAGGGGCCTTTCCCCTTCTTCTCCACTCTCCCCTCACCCCTTCTCCATCCCTGATGTGATCGGGACGACGTAACGACGCCGACGGAGAAAGAACGGGGCTCGTCAACGAGAAGGAGGAGATCCGACGCACCGAGGACCGCGTGGATACGTCTAGAGGCTTCACACTTGAGCAGCTCGACTCGTCTCACTCCGGGATCGAAGAAATCGCGAATGAGATTCGTGCAAAGGTACGTCGTTTCAATGTTTGGGTTGATGCCGTTCGATTCGCAAAAGACTTCCGCTGCACATCGTTTTAGATTTATTCATCCAAGTCAAGGCCCCTAGAACCCAACACCCACTGGATTAACGCCAACTGGAAGCTCTGTGAGCTACTCCTTGCTATCCGGCAGATCAAGGGATCCCATTTCGGCACCAACTTGGCGAGGATTGTCTTGGAAGTTGCATATGAATATGGAATCGAGTCGAAGCTTTGTGACATCACCACAGACAATGCATCTAACAACAGAACGATGCTGGTCTCTACTGTAGACCAACTGAAGACTGTAAACCCAAAGTTCACTGTCAATCGACATGTACCATGCGTTGCCCATGTACTCAACCTCGTAGTCTAGGTCAGATTGAAGATCATTCGTAATCTTGAGACACCAGCAAGTAGTATGCTATGATGTCGAGATTTTCACACATATGCAGCATTGGACACGGATGAACCAACTGAATCACTAGTCGACGAATATAGTACAACGACAGCTGCACCCTTGGGAATAGCCGTTTCACGTGTGCAAGCCATCGTCAATGCTATTCAGGGGTCCGCGCAACAAATGGAGAAATACGTTGATATGTGAAAAATGTTTGAGCTCCCAAACTCAATCAAGATAAAGGTTGACTGCCCAACGCACTGAACTCCACCTTCACTATGTTAGAGAGCGCTCTTGCCAAGAGAGAGTTACTGGACCATATGGCCGTGAGGTTCCTTTCGACGTCGTTTAAGGATTATGCCCTATGTCAGGAGGACTGGGAGTTGATTGAAGAATATCTGTGTATCCTCAGGCCACTATGTCAGGGTTCCAACTATGTGTGTTCTGTGAATAAATTGCCAATCACTGAAGTAACATCATTGATCGCGGACCTGAAGACTCAGCTTGAGCAGGCTATGTGCAGTGTTGGGGCAACTTTGGATGTCGAGCGGAGGGATGCATTGCGCTCGGCGTGTAGTGCTATGCATAACAAGTTGATGTAGTATGCAATGGTACTTTGGGGCAATCATACTATGGCGACCGCAGCGACACTAGATCCATTCTCCAAAATAGACGTTATGCATCCGTCATATCGCCAAAATGTGCTTTCTTATCTTGGCGGTCTTTTAGACCGCGCGTGTAATAAAGATGCAACTGAATGTGAGTCAGAGCAAGGCGAACCATCTGAAAGACGTCGTCCACAACATTTTGTATCCTCCAGGTGACAATATACATGTCCATGCAAGAGTCAGCGACCACACTCAACCCCTAGATAGGATCTCGAAAAGTATCTAAATATCCCGTGTAGTGAGGAGGAAGATAGTCCACTAAGCTGGTGGAAGAACATCGGAACTCGATACTTTCCAAACCTGACAAAAATTGTGTCCCAATTTCTTGCCATAAGCCCGACCAGTGCACTAGTGGAGCGGCTTTTTTAGTTGGCCGAGGCATCACCACGTATCGAAGAGCACGCCTAGATGCAAAGAGCATTGAGATGTTGATGATGCTTCCTGCATGGTTCTGTCACGTAGAGCAGTACTCATTGACTCTGATGATGACGATGACGATGATGACAGCTCCTGTAATGGTGAGTTACGTTTTATCACTTTCTGACCTTTGGCTGAGCATGCTTATTTTTCTTATCTCTCTCCTTTCCATGTAATAGCGTAAGCGGAGAAAAACACGAAGGCAGTGGACGGGTTTACATCCTTCCTGCTTTATTGTAAGTCGTGCTTCTACCCCATCTATGAATGCAGATATTTGTCTTCCATATGCATGCAAAGAATCTCTTTCTAATGAGTTAGTTTGAATTTTTTCCCATAACTCTTATCTTCCGTCTCCAAAATTCCATTTCTAATGAGAATGTAGGACTTTGTTCTCGCTCAACTTCACTTATCCGCAATATCGACTACGTCTCTCAACTTTATTTACCTATTTTAGATTTTGTTCTCGCTTTGAGACTTTTAATATTTCTGAGGTAAACTTTTGTCAAAGAATTGTCTCCCAAATTGTTGCTCATAGATATTTGTCTTCCATATGCAATGCAAAGAATCTTTCTTAGATGTGTTATGTTGGAAGCTAAGAGGGGGGGTGAATTAGCTTATCTTCTTTTTGTTTACCTAGTTAGCTTTTAAGATTCCTTGATTTGACACTCACCTTCTTTCTCTCGAACACTTAGATTTACTTGGTTCCTCGATCCGCTTAGTGATCGAGTCAATCCAAGGCCCCCTTTCGAGTCCAAATTAGGACTCAGGATAATCTTACTAAGAATCCTCCCTTGTAAGGTACCCTAACCCAACTTACAGAGTTGCTTCTGCAGAGGAGTCTTCCGATGGCACGTCACGTTCTTTGGTGCACGAGCTTCAACCCCGAACCGCCTTCGGGTAGACCGTCACGAACTCTTCCTCGTACGTTAACTTCCCTCGTCACCGTCACGTCCTTGGTGCCACCAACGTCACCTCCCTGCCTTCTTGATCTTCGTCACCTGTTCAGATTAGTGGAAGAAACGATATGCCGCTCCCCGTGATTGATCAAAGGTCAATCACCGCTCTCAATGATGTATGAATGATCAAACAAACTAAGATTCAAATGTAATATCAAGATAAATTCTGAAAACCTGTTTCATAAGTACTTTGAAGATCAACAAATCAATTCCTCTTAATCACTTTCAAAAATAATATCAATCCCTTCACTATCCTTCACAAAATCTCATAAAAATCACCACTAACTCAATGATTGTGGAGGAAACTATCACCCTATTCAGTAAATAAATGAATGATGAAAATTAAAAACTTCCCTTATCAATGGAGAAGCACAGCCACACTAATTGCAGGGGAGAAACTTCACAAGAAGCAGCACTTTCTTCTTCAAGAGTAGCACAATAGAGATGTTTTTCAAAAGGGATACCTCAACCCTTTCTCTGAAGGGGTATTTATAGGGGCAGAGGGGAAGATTGTAATTTTCTGAGAATTTCGAAAAAAATTCGAGCTCGAAAGGAGCTGTAATTAATTTTTTATGATTTTTCAAAGTTTTATAGAAAGTTTTCTTAATTAAAAAATTAATTATAGTAATTAATGCTAACTAAAGTAGTTAGGTTTAATATAGGAATTTCAAAAGTCAGAAAAAATACGATTTTTAGAAATAAGAAATGATTTTGGAAAGTCAACCGTCGGACCCGACCTTTGGAATAAATCAAATTTCCTAATTCGATTTTTCGGGTCCAAAGTACATTATATATAAATAATTTATTTCTACACTAAGAGATGACTTCTGGCGCAATGGTAAATCGCTTCATTACTGAGGCGGAGGTCTTGGGTTCAAATCTCGTTCTCCCCATATATATATATATATATCTAATTCAATCTTTAGTAGCGGACCCGACCTCAGATTTAACTGGTTAAATCCGCCCGTCGGGTCCGCCACTAAGGCTAATGGGCTCCGCCCATTTAGGCCTTATTGGGCCCTTCTTAAATGAACTAAAATGCCAGAAATTTATTTAGAAGTCAATTTTTCACTATTTAAAATACTTTTAATTGTTTAAAAAATTCAGAAAAATATTTATAGTATTTTTAAAGTATTTAAAAATATTTCTAAGGCTTCTGAAAATAATTTCAACATACATTAAATATGAAATGACTTTTTAAAATATTTTAAAGTATTAAAATAACATTTTAATACTTTAAAACTATTTTCAGGAATTTTAAAAAAACATTTTTCATTCTCCCAAGTACTTTATGATTTATTCTAGTTTATTTTATAGTTTTAACACATTTAAAAAACATAATCTTAAAATATTTTAAGCTCTAATTATAAATTAATTTCTTAATTATAAATTCATGATATTAATGTAATTTAGTGTACATTAAAACACAAAAACCTCAACACGTTACTTTGAATTTATTTTTCTTAGCTCTTATCTTCATTTCTGAAAATTCCATTCATAATCTGAATTTATACACTACCATTTAAAATCCACGATTTTGAATGCGTCACTCATCTTCACTTCCGTAATTTAGAATTTCGAATGTTCTCGCTGTGAGACTTTGAAAATCTCTGAGGTAGATATCACTATGGCGGGAGATAGTTCTCTTTCTTCTACTTTGGTGAAATTGATCCTTTATCCTCTTGTGGGTTAACCTTGAAGCTCTATTTCCCTCGATCGAGCTGTAAAAAATGGCAACACCAGTTCATCATAGAGCATTTCTCTGGTTTATTTTTGGTGGGTTTGCCCATTTTGAGTGGTATGTCGCTCTACTATTTTAGTTCTATATATGGGTTCGAAATTTTTTTTGTCTTTCCTTTCCTTTTTTCTCAAATTATGAGAAAAGACTGTGATTTAAGTTTTTCTTTATAGTTTGTAGGCGGAGATGACCTTGTTTTCTTGGATGTGATCAGTTTTACAAATTTTGGTTATTGTTTAGGGTTGAATGCTGTTGTTTGTATCTTCTTATCAAGACGAAGGTGAAGATATAAGGGTTCAAGTGTCTCGAGCATGCAGCGTTTTGTTACCCATTAATCACATTTGATTTCTTCTTTTCAATAACATTTTTACATTGTTTCCTTAGGACTTTGATTTGATTTTAGTGTGTACAGAGTAAATGTGCGAGATGTGAGACGGCCATCTCAACACCGTCACTCTACACCAAAAGTGAAGGTGATTTTGAGCGAGTTGGATGGACGGCTGCATGAACTCTACATCAATATTCTGTCTCAGATTCTGAAAAAAACGCTCCCTACTTTCTAGTTCACCTTTGCTGTGATTGATGAACACCACATGCCCACATCTAGCACTACTCTGAATTTCTTTTCCATTTTAGTTTGTGTGTTATCCTTTTAACTCCAATGGACATCTCGAAGGGTAGTCGTAAGAAATATATGGAATTTTCTATTGCTCATCTCATTGTAAGATGGAAATAAGAGTACTTAAGAAGACTGATCAATTATGCACACCATCTGGCATATTTAAGCAAGGAAATTCCATGATGGAGTACCCATCTTTTTCATTTGTTATAGACTTTTTAATAAACTATTTCATTAGATTGATATATTTGGGAATCAACTAATGAACTATCAACATTCATCTGGAATTTAACTAATGAATTTTGAATTCAAATTCCTACTACGTAACAATCAAATGAATTTTTGCAAAATAATTATTTCACACCTTGGTGGGCTTTAAATAATAAAACTTTTACATCTGCCAAAAGATTTATTGCATTCTTCGTGAAATTAACTAAAGGATAAAGTGTATATGAAAATCAAAATTTAGGCTACTTATCTGGCAAAGTAATCAAATATCGCAATTAACTACTACAATACAATTATAATTTCATGTATGAAAGATATTTTTATTGCTAGTTAATAATGGATTAAATTTCAATTTTTCAAAATTTTCAAATGTAAGCAAATATTTTTATTGGAATTTTGACAAATTATTAAATTCAAAATTCATCCACCTTTCGTCCGTCCACCGTCCGAGTCTTCCGAACGGATGATTTTTTTGTCCTATGGTACAAAATACGTCCCGTCCGGTCGTCCAGTAATTTGTCCGTGCCCCTGGATGGGAATTTTTTTGTCCCGAGATGAAAAATTTGTCTCGTTCGCGTCCCGGATCTATACATGCGACCATTTGACTAGAACGCCGCAAGTGATCTCCTCCTTCGGTCGCTCGGATATGACCCGGGGGTCCCGTTGCCCCCTTGACCACTTCTTCCCACTAATGTGACCACTTGCCCCACCGCTCGTGCTCGGATGTGATCTCTGAACCGTCCATCTCCGAAGTCGGTCCATCTGTCATGCCACCACTGTTCGCACTCAAGATTACCCTTGCCTCGGGCCTCCTCATCAGCTTCACGATGGCTGCGACTCTCTTCTAGTGTCCAAAACACAATCCACAAGTCACATTCCTCCTCCTTTACAGTATTATTACCTTCGTTACTGCTGGTTTCTTTTGCTCCTCTACCGAGAGTTTCTGAGTCATAACAATAGCCATCGAGTTTGTGTTAGGGAATTTATTCGTCGGGGTGGGATCTACATCGCTCTTGGCGACAGATGTAGACCCTCACGAACGGTGCTCATCCCCCACTCTGTCGGCCTTCGAGCTGATCATCTAGGTCATTTGGAGCTTGTCCGTTGTTAAGACCTCTCGTGTCAACTATTGGGGCGATCGTCTTGGGTGATTCAGTTTCTGTCACTCTTCTCGTTATTTTTCAAATGAACGCATCATTTATCCACGTTGCATCACGCATTCTCGCCTGCTCCCATGTGGTGTGACACGAGCCGTTTGATTCTGACACGTCATGTTACATTAGAAAGGGCACATATTTCAAGCACCTAGAGCAACCAGATTTGAGAGCCCCCCATTTCTCCACTCTCTTCTCCACTCAACCAAAGAGAGTGTCTTCATGGTGAGAAGATCTTGAAGATTTTCAATGAGAATTGAAGAAGAAGAAGTGGAGACCCAAGCGCCAAGTGGTTGCATGGATACTTCTAGAGGCCGGGCATGTGAACGGCTTCAAAATGATTTAGAGTGGCAAAGTCAAGGGTGGAACAAGTTCCATAAGGCACATTTAATGAATGTTTCAAAGATCGATTTTGAATCGATCAACACACTTTCGCATCCATGGAATCATGTTTTTCATGGATGAACGAAGGCACATATCCCAACAGAACACAGGAATGGAGTCAAGAGGATCCTTAACCACATCGAAGGGACCTTGGATTTTGGGCTCAACTACAAGAAGATAGGAGACCAAGAGCTGATTTGGTACAATAACAATGATCATACTGACCATATAGAAGATAGAAATAGTACTTTAGTAATGGCTTATTTCCTTGGAGGTAATATAATATCATGGACATCACAGAAACATAAAATGTCATCATGTGAAGCTAAGTAGGTATTTGTCACATGAGCAGCTTTCTAGGGGATCTGACTTGCACGATCGATTGTTGAGTTGAATAATGAGAATGTGATGGTAGTGAAGCTTATGGTCGGCTCTTGAGTTGTTTTCTTCTCTCATCCACTCCATTTCCTTCTTGAATTCTTGGAGCATTCCAATCATTTGAGCGTTCATTTGCTCCATTTTATCTTTCTTCTCCTGCACATTCCTATAGAACTCATCATATGAAAGGTTAGTAGTTTGATGAAAGTTATTGTGGTTGAGACTTGGATAAAAACTTCTTTGTTCTTGTTGAAAAGGTAGAGAATTTCGATTGGTATTCCTTGGCATGTTATTCTTGGGATATCCACTATCTCTATCCCAAGAATTTTAAACCATAGGTCTATTCATCTTGGATTTCTCAATAGCCATAACTTGTTCATGCAGTAGACAATCTAGTTCTACATGATCACCACTAGAGCAACGAAGGCAAAGGGAAATATCTGTTTGAGAAGGATGAGAAGAATTAGGTGATTTTAAACTATCAATACATGTAGTTAAGTCTGAAACAATTTTTATTAGTTGTTCAATTCACATATGAGGTTCAATAGCGCTTACATCAATCATCCCACCTCTCTTAGAATTTTCATTTTTCCTATTGTGATTAAGAGCAGCATGATATGCATCATTTCATGCTAGTGTTTCAAAAATGACAAGTGCTTCATTTAAATATTTATGCATAAATGTACCTCCATTGGTGGCAGCTATCATCTTTCTGTCCTGATCTATTAATCCTGCATAAAAATATTGAAAAATTTCCCAATCTTTTATAACATGGTATGGACATTTTCGTGTTAAGCCTTTTAAATTTTCCCATGCTTCGCCAAAAGACGCATCAGGCCCTTGACAAAATTCTCTTATCGCTCATCGATATGAATTTGTCTCTCCCACATAGTTAAGTTTTTTTAAGAATGTGATTTTACATTTCCTTCCATGAATCCAAGTTCAGAGATACAGATGTAAACCAACTTCTGGCTTTATCTCTAAGAGTGAAGAGGAATAATCACATTTTAATAAACTCACTCATAAAATTATGAAAGTGAAATGTTTGAAATCAAAGTGAATTCTTCCAAATGTTTATATGTCTCTTCCTGAGATAAACCATGAAATTTAGGGAGTGATTAAATCATATGATGATCAATTTTCAAACTTGCGCCCTCATCTATAGGTGCATTAATCTTAGTAAGTGGCTCATATCCTCGAGGAGCAGGATATTTATTTAATCTACATCGTCTATTTCCTGCATTTTCATTTATAACAAAATCCTGAGGGTGATCATTTTGATTATTTGAAGCCTCTCCTCTATCTCCTTCACTTTCATTCTCATTTTGTTTTAGTGATCGTCTACATTCATGAGGAAATATGTCCTAGAGATCGTAATAATTAAAGAGTGTTCAGGATGAGACCTGTACCTTTTCTTCGTGTCTTCATTGGTCTCATGGATCTGATTGCACTACTTCAATCAAAATTAGTAGTACCAAAAAAATCACCGAAATAAAGAAATAAACTTTTAATGGATACCGTGTCCTAGCAACGGTGCCAATTGATAATCTCAAATTTAGAGTTTTAATTCATTGACGATAACTGAGATTATTCAATAAAAAATATATCTAACTGTACTTAGGAATATTTAGCTAGTGATGAGTATGGATCGTCTCCACAGGGAAAGATGACTACGCATTTAATTTTCTTACTATATTCATTAAGGTTTCAAGAAAAGATAAGGATGAGAATATAATAAGTGAGATAGTGAAATTGGGTAAAGAGGTTGTGATAGTTATAATTCAAACTTAAAATTAGCAAGGAAAAGAGGAAGTAAAAGTAGAATTATGAGATGTGTTACTAGAATAAGGTAGAGGATGCGACGGATATGATAGTGATCGAGTGTGTGAATAGTGTAATGGTATAGCAAGAGACGAGATAATGGGTACATAAGGGAGTGAAACAATAGTGAAAAGAGGATAACAAATCATAATTAAGCTTACAACGATGTCGGGAAAAGATTAATGTAAGGCGAAGATGCTTACCTTAGATCTTTATGTTCCAAGATCACAGGAATTTGCGAGTGTTAGTAAGCTACCCCTCTTCTCTAATGCTTCTTCCCACACACTCAAGACACCAAGAATACACTTGATTGGTCTCAAAACTCACTATCTTACAATTATCCCACACAAGTAGTAAGCAAGAGATGAAATTCATAGTCATCCAGACTTCCATTTATAGGTCAGAGGGAATGGATAGAAAGAGGAGGTGATGGCGCACGCCATCAAAGATCATCGATGCCGTCCACGCCACTCGCCACCGTCGTCGAAGCTCGGATGAAAATTGCTCGATTATCGCTTTTCGTTTTCATCGTTCTTTCTCTTGTGTTTTATGTTTTCACATCTCATCGTTGTGTTTTCGTCGCGTTCGCGACGTGTCCATACATTCTTCATCGTCGACACAGGGAGGGATCTTTAGTCATTTTTGGACCCCTCACTTGTGCCCTTGCTTCTTCTTTTTCTTTTCTTTTCATTTCTATTTCCCCTTAATGTGTAATTGGGGGCCCATTTATATAAGGGCCCCCTAATGGACCCCTTCTTTCCCCCCTTTTGTTTACCCACTTAAGGGCCCATCCCTTCCCCCTTTACAAGGGAAGAGGGGGGGCGCCCTAATCCTTTAGACCAGGAAGAACAAAGAAGACTCCCGTTATTGATTTTTTTTCTGGTCTCCCCCCTTCATCCAAGTGAAGAGATCTCAGGAAGGAAGGGGAGAATACGAGAATGAGAAGGGCTGGAGAAGGAGTCTCTCTGTCTGCAGATCGATCCAATTCCCAGTTCGCTCTGTGTGTTGACTATTGATTCCGCTGGACGATTCTCCACCCCGATCAAGCATTGACCGATCTCAACGCCAACGAACCGATTGATCGATTGAGAGCCTTCCCACCCCACAAATTACCGACAGGAAATCTCCCCAACTGTGCTCTCTTGCCAAAGAAGGTGAAAGAGTGCCCGATTGGATCCGACCGCGTACGTTCATCGGGAGGAGAATTGGCCGGGCCGCTCAAGCCTCAATTTCTCGATTTGAACATTCACCGCTGTTGGAAGCTGGCGGCGGTGAAATTGGGATCGTTGTCACCCGACGGTGGTCGATTGGAAGGCATGGGCTGCTGACGCTGTGGATCTAGGAGGGGGAAATCTCCGATCGCCGTAACAAGAAACAGGGAGGGGAAATTCCGACCCTGTTGGCTGCTCTCCCTCCCCACCCTCCTTCACCACAATCTACGCCTCCATTAGTGCCCCCCTTGTGGTATACAAGAGATTATGGCCTCCATCACAATCCCGGTTGGTGTCTCTGGATGCACCGACGTGCTCTCTCAGCCACATTGCTGATCGAGGGCCTGCCGCTTGATCAAGTAATTTGGCATCCTAACGGAGGAGAACCTTGTCTCGGACCTCTCTCTGCCAGTTGACGACATACGTCCCGGAGGTCGATGCTCAGTTCAGCCGTTTCAAGACCGCACGAGAAGCCACTACCCACCCGGTTATTGTTCCGCGGTGCTGATTGAGACTGATCACTTGCACACACCAGACAGCCGTCATGTCCGCGAACGGAAATTCTACCGCGAAGGCAGAAATTCTCATTGCTGCCCGCCCGCCATATTTGCCACCGTCAACGAAGGTGCATTACCCTTAGGTGCGTCCCAAGGACTGGTGGCTGGCTGGAACCGTGACCGTTGCCTCCCTCGTCTCCTCTTCTCCTCCGACCTTTATTATCGCTCCAGCCTTACATCGCATGTCGAGCCGCCGTGATCTCTCTGGCGACTCTCTGCCACACTCGCTCTGATCGCCACTGACCGTTGATGACACTGCACGATGAGCCACCGCCGATGAGCTACGCCCCTCTCTTGCCGCTTGTTATTTTACCTTTTGCAGTATACTTTCATCTTGATTCCACCGCGCTCGAGTTAGGTAGGTGAGAGAGGAAAGAATTAAGAGAAAACTACGACAATTTTGAGCGTCTTACCGGTACGGACGAGTCTGTCCATTTCGTGCAGGCCCTACGGATAAATTTCGTTCAGCTGTAGACGCTTTCGTCGCTCCGACGGGGTTCGAGAGGCCACCGTCGTCGTCATCCAGGGACCCCATCCAAGCTTGGAGCACGGCACCTCCCTCAAGTCGCAGCCTGCACATACGACACGTAGGACACCCATTCATCACGTCGTAGTTACATAACCCGTTAGGGTTGCATCCGTCGGACGACGACACCGTCGACGTTCGATACCATCATCTCTTATCACTTTCGAGCCATCATACTCGGTGCTGACCGGATGACGTCCTAGACGACGTCCGACATCAGGAGGGGAGACGAAGTGGTGTTGAAAATTTTAGCTCAATCGGAGTTTGAATCTGTAGATCTTCAGATATCGCAAATTGAAGTTGGAGCAATCCTAGCCCTTGATTTCTTTCTCTCTCCTCATCGGTTTTGCTAACGCTTCCTCTTCTGCCGTTCCGGTTAAACTGTCAAATCGTTGAAATTATGTGTCTTCAGAGTCGTCACGTATATCTGCAGGGAAAAAGACAAAAAAAAATAAAAAGACTATTATTATATGTAATTAAGTACTAGCCCCCGGTTGACATGGCGGCACGTCACATTTTTTCCTTTTTAGGCCAATCAGCAGCTAACATGCAAGTGCCATGCGTACATGTGTGTGCCACTTGTACACATGGCGCCGCATTGTGCAGCCACATCGGCTGCCGTCCATGTTGACTATTCTAAGGAAAAAGAAGACAGTTATTTTTCTCGTTTTCTGCCTCGGCCCATGTGTGCATTTATTGCAAAAAAGCCCTCCTTTTCTTTTATTGGTCCACGTCATCATTCCCCTGAAAAATTCAAAAAGTGGTTCGTTAATTATTAAATGCAATCATGGTTTTTATAATCGCAATGCCATGATTGCCTAGCTAAACGATTGGCTGACGCCAATCATTTATTGAGTTAATTATTAGTTGTCGCCAATCATTACCACTAGCTATGACTCGTCGTCTTTCACATAATAGAATGACGACACGTGGCGACACAAAATTAGATATAAAAATAAGTTCTAAAATCAATATTTAATAAAATAAATATCCAAAAAAATCCATGTATAAATATATATATATATATATATTGACTTAGAAAATTCATATCTTTCCAAATTTAATGTCTACAAATTTCAGAAAAATCATATTCTGACTCGGAAAACTATATTATTTCATAATCTATTGTTAGAAAAATTCCAAAAATGCATAGAAAAATGCTAATGATTCATAATAGAAGTCTCAAAATGAATTTAATCATTTTAAACTTGATAACATGCGTATGTAATTAATTTGATGCAAATAAACATGTAAATATAGTCCAGTAAAGGTACTAAAAATGCATGTTATCACCGTTGGAGAAGAATTAGTAAGGAATTCAATTAGTGATCTACTTAAACAATTTGACCCTAATTAGAGTTAATTCAAACTTCAACAAAGATCAAATCTCCCTAATTAGATGAAGAATTTAGAAAGGGGGGTAGAAGAGATGGGAGGAATAGAAGAAGTGAGGAGCCCTAGATTGACTTTTTTTATCCAATAAAAGGGATCAAAGGGGTCAATTAGAGGGGATAAGAAGAAAATATGATTTGGATTTAGTTTGTTTTGGGGGATTTGGTATCAAAAATTTCTAACTATAAGATCATTAAGGCGATCTAATATTTCCAAGAAATTAAACTATTATGATTTTTTTCTTAATGTGAAAATGGAATTGCTATGTCAATTTCATAATTTATCCTCTCAATCCTAATATGGGCTTGTACATTCCGTGCAAGCCAAGCAATTTAGAAATGTAGAACAAGATTAAGGACACAAAATTTACTAACGCATAATCCAAATCACAATAAAAATCAAATACAATGAAATAGAAAGCACCTAATAGAGTTGATCCAAGATGAAGCTCCTCTTTGTATTGCAACTGTGAAAGAACCACCTCCAGAATGGCCTCCTCCTCACAAAATTTGGCTTTTATACTTAGGTTAAATGGTGAAAATTATCATTTTACCCCTAATCAGTAATTAATTGTTATCCATCAATGTAGATTTGATCTGAATGATCCAACACATACGTATAGAAAGACGAGGTCAAGACAAGCAAATCCATAAGAAAATCATCTCAATCCAACTTCAGGATCAAAACTTATTAATAAATGAAAATTGACCTATCTAAGCCGTTGGATCAATATTCATTTATTTCATTACTTTTTTTTTACACATAATGACATGTCAACGGCTGATTGGCTGGCACATTTTGAACGTCAAACGGCGGGTTCATTCTCCCCGTGCCATGTACCCTGTCCTGAAATCAAAATAAAGAAGAAATAGAAAAAAATAAACCTAGTACAAAGCGTTTTGCAAGTATCTGTGCGTTTTTACCGGCATGCCCCAATCACAAATCACCACATCATCAATCCTGAGTGCGCAGTGTACCGCACGGGAGCTGAATTTACTGCCTTGAGAGAGAATTCCTCGGACTTTTGCAGAAAAGTCCCTCATTAAATATGCCCATGCAAACCGACAGCGCCCAAAAAATATTTATGTATATGTCCTTTTTGTTTTCTCTCTCCTCCATTTTTCCTAAAAGACCATGAAAAAATCCTGATTAATTTCAATAAAACCTGGCAACTATTTTAATTGCTTACAACCACGACCGAGATCTGTTTTAAGGGCATAAATGCAACGAAAATCTATGGAAAACCCCTTTGATTTTAGAAATTGCTTTAAAACTCTTATTTTCCTTATAAATATACTTTATTTTCATTTAGAAATTCATTTCTTCCTCGAATAAATTCCCAAAAAATCCAATAAAAATCTAGAAAAATGTATAAAATTCAGTAATTTGTCCCTGCATTAATTAACATTAAAATTATTTTTAAACCTGCCATTTTCATTTAAACAGAATTCTTCCAATATTAAATAAATTCCCTAAAATTCATAAATTAACAAAAAATTAGGGAAAAATCAGAATTCACATGGAAAAATTAATTAACATGTAATATATGATAAAAAATCCATTTTAAATTCTTTAAATATAATTGTGCTAATTGCTAGAAATAAATACCAAATTTAGGGTGTTATCACATTGTTTCAAGTATGTCTGAAAATATATGGCGCTGCCATGACACTGGAGACTAGATGTGTATTTTATCAAGCTGTAATTGGTGTGCCAACTGCCAATACCAAAGACCACATATATGACACCTATCATCATTTTTGGATTTTTGGATTGGGCACCAAATGCGCTGCTCTTATTTGATTTGAGTGCAGGTTGGTACTTGGCAGTTGATACTTTCTGTATGAGCAGAAATTTTTTAGAAGCCAAATAAAAATTAACCTTTTAAAACCCATCGATTTGAGTCCATTTAATTTGAACAAAACCTTTCAACATGGGAGCATTTAAAATCATAAATTTTCCCTCATGAATGACCATTGATGTTCATTGATGAGGTAGAATTTATGATTTAACATGCGTAAGATAGTCATAAAATTGATTCTCTCTAGACGTTGCATTTCATTATTTGAGTTAAATCATATCTCATGTATTTTATACATGTATTCATACACATCAAATTTTATACATTTATTCATACACATTTCAAGGACATTTTGAGATCATTATTCTTATATGAATGTAAAATCACATCTTATGCACTAATGGATCCATTGTGCTCAGCTGACATTTTTTTCTTATGAAATTATCATCATTTACGGATCAATATTTGAGTAGTTGCATTAATTACATGGAGGAAAAACAAAAAAAGGAAGAGAAGAATATTAAAAATTTTCAAAGTCCATAGCTAGCTAGCGCAACATGTGCTCACGCTAGCTGTCAACTGGGCATGGAGCCAACCCAGCCTGCAACCCACAGCATAATGATTTGGGTTATTGGTAATAATAGGACCCTTCTTTTTTTTTGTTTCACAAGGATCTCAATTGTGGGGACAACTAACAAGGATGTTGAGGCTATACAAGTCAAAATCTGATTGGCTTAAAAAAGATGAAAAAGAGTAGGCAGCTGATGTGGTTATACTGGTGTGGAGACAGCTTCAATGAAGTAAAAAACAATCCACGGCTATGATTTTATTGCATCCCTTGACCCTCTATTAAGGTGATTGGGTGGTTGGGTTCTAATCCCTTCCTTCTTCTCCCGGTCATCGTCTCCATAAACCTGTCAGTGTAGGCCAGCGACAAGGGAGCCTGTGCTTGACCAGGTCACTCCTAGGGAACAATGCAATCGGGGTCCATGCAATCTAGGGTCAAGAAGGTCTCTCTTGACCCTTTTAAAACCCATTTTAACCTTAATTCTTATCCTCTTCTACTTGCTGGATATAGAATTAGTGTAAGACCTTTTCTAGATATCAAAGTACTCCATGAGAGTTTTCACAACTCTCCAACTGGTCAAGATGATGAGTGAATCACTGAAGGAGTGTTAGGGGCCACTAAGGCTTGCACCAACATGGAGGATACAACTCAGAGAAGCACAATGACATTAAGGGGAGCAATTAGTGCCCCTTCTTTTAGGAGTTGAGAAATCAGGGCGACTCTGGTATTTTCCTTTTGATGATTATGAGACTTGATTTATAATTAAGAGTCTTTTGTATTTGGAGTGTGAGTCAAATTTTGTATTGAAATTTCTTAGAACTCCCTTGTTGGGGGATTTCTTCGATCATGTCAGCTTCATAAAAAATTCTCTGAACTTATCTCATTTTTCTTTGATTTTGTATTTTAAAAGTATCAAAAATATTATTAAATACATCCTTAATTTATATATACTTAATAAGTAAAAAATCTATGAAACATTTAATTAAATTCTCCCTTAAACTCCTGCCATACATTTATAATCTATTTTCACCTTCATTAATGGATTAAGAAGGTCTTACTATGCATATAATCCTTATCTGATTTCATCCCCGTCCATCCTCATACACCTCATTAAAAATAAATACACTTATCGATGATATCCCTACATCTTAATCCTGCTTTAATTGGTGTAGCTATCTCTGATATATTACATAGAACCCACTATGATATTATCTCCACTAATCTCTCCCTCCACACAAGATTAATTTTATATCATAATCAATAGTCTAACAATAGCTCTTCCACTACCTATCTCTATCCCTTTATTAAAATACAATAAAAATATTTCACCACCCCTCTTCTTCACTACCTCTAATATATATGGAGTTATAAGATAACTCTATAGTGATAATATCTTATCACTTCACTTTATTATCACCATTATTACATTATCCCTTCACTTTATTTCCTTATATACTTAACTCATCGCCAGACAGTCATAGTGGAAACAACCAAAGTCACCACTGGACATACCTGAGTGAGTTGTATGACTAAAATATTGATTTGGTTGGGGCAAATTAATTTACAACGACATTAAAATTACACAAGATTTTTTGTTCTCCAAATTGACAGTGTTGCAGCAGATCGGTATCCCTTAGAGTGGGCCTAATATTATAGTTCCTTTTTAATTAATTGTTGAAGCTAACGTGAACATGGAAGGTTGACCTTGACAAGTCAACAAGCACTGAAAATAATTAATTATTAGTAGGACATATTAGTACTAACTAGGATCACCATTCAGGGTGTGAGAGTTGACCGTAACCTAAGTTTATAGATGATCTTTAAAGGGGTCAAGGATTATATGTACACAATAATTGATGATATTAAGGTTACATTGGAGATTCGATACAGTCATTTTGTATTTTCTAGAGCATGAGACGTAGCTTGGCACCCTAGAGCTTGGAACTTAATGTATCAATTGTGTTAAATGGATCATTCGTTAATTAATAATGTTTGTCAATAAAGGTTATTTGTCATTAGAGTGGTATATGGGCTTAAAGGGACAGACAAATATTTTCATTTGGATGTAAGCGTATATACTTAACGTTTATGTTTTTTTATTAAAAAATTAACATTACAATATAAATAGGAGAAAATCCTTAATGAAATTCATGCATGCAAGAGTTCTTACTATGCATATCATTTATCTCCCTTTGCTACCTTTTGTGCCATCCCCTCTCGATGCAATCACAAGCAAATGATGATGTTGGATAAATAACAGGGCTCATCAAGATAGAGGAGATTCAATGCGATGAGGATTGTGTCGATAAATGTCTAGGGGATGGACACTTTAAAAAAATTAACATGAAACTCGGCGGCGGAACTGAGAAATCAAGGATCATTGAGTTTTAAATTATTCGAAAGTCTGTTATGATTCTTTTTTTATGCATGACTTGTATATGTATCATGTCCATCACACCCTTATAACCCATCTGCGACATATCGAAGGAATATTGGATGGATCCCAAAACATCACAATGAATGAGATCATTTTTTGAAGGGGAGAGGATGGCGGCCGACGTATGGATAATGTTAAAAATGGTGTTTGACTAATGTATGAGTCTCAAACTCATAAAATAGATCTTTGGAGTACTGTTTTAAAAGTTATAGAAATGCATAAGTAGCCAAGAATTTATGCCACCAACAGGATGCGGGATAAAATGAAAATAATATTAGAGGGGTCATGCAAGTAAGCGTGTTGGTAAGCACACTCATGGGCGTGCAGGAAAAGCATGTTGGCAAGCATGATGGGGGCACATAATCAAAATTGCAACAGTAAGTATGATATAAATATGAATTTTAAAAAACAACCAATGGAGTAGTTAAGGAAACTAGTTTTACATCAGCTGATAGGTCTTAAATTTGAAACCCTCCAAAACTAAATATTCCACTCATGTGGCAGGTCATTGAATGACTGTCTAAGGTATATGATAGTTTAGATGATCAAGTTGGAACTGATTTGATGCTCACTTTGCTCCCTGGAAGATCACTTTCAAGTAATTCACATGTATGATACCTAGAAGTATACATGTGAGCTCTAGAATGATGGATCTCCTCCTGAACTTCATCCTCGTCAATGATCTAGTTGGTCATCACCATCAAATCTCATTAGAGGGAGGGGGTTTCTAGGAACTAGAGAAGACAAGGGGCTGCCTAGGAGTCGCAGGCATGAGAACTTGAACATGATACACTAGTGTAATTAGCTTGATGGACAGATAATATCCATCAAAGTGGTGCTAACATAGTAAAGTGATGAAGACAAATTGCATATAAATTTTTAAATGTTGTTGCCAATTAATTTGCTTTCAATCAAATAAATTTGATAAAAGTATAAAGCTCACTCAAACGTATAGTTGGAGTAAGGTCGTCTCCATAGGGACTGGACTTTACTCCAACTATACATTTGAGTAAGCTTTATACTTTTATCAAATTTATTTTATTGTAGACAAATTAATTTGCAGCGAAATCTAAAAAATTACACGCAATTTGCCTTCATCAAATGGGTGTCATTTCTGTTTGATTATTATTATGCATTTTTCTCGAGCCTAACATTACTGGAAAACAAAGTTCATTTTCTTTAAGAAGATTGGACGGCTAAGATTGTATCCGAATATTAGGAAAAATCCCGAATGACACGGGCTTCCTGCCGGGCCGCCTCGAAACCCGGTCATGATTTCCTTTAAATTTTTCATTTGATCGTGGTCCATTGGGCCCCAGTCACTTTAGTATTTCTTGGCCTGGCCCAATACGACTCTGAAAAATACAAAACATGCATTATCTCATATCAGAAATATTTAGAAAATATAACTCTATAGGAAATTGAAAATAAATGATTTCACTCTATAGCATACATGGCCTTCTCCATGGGCCTCTATGGACCTGCTGCGGTAGGGCCCCTTGGGTCCTCTATGTGCGTTGAAAGCGGACCAGTTGTTGGGCTGCTGGTGCGCGGCAGTGCTTGTTGGCTACTGGACGGCTTGAGTATTGTGCGCTCTCTGGCTGGCGGCTGGCTTGAGTACTGCCAGCTCTTCCCCCTTCAGCTGGAACCAACACATTTTTTATTCTATTTTATTATTTTATATACATAAAGGTATATATGTGCATACTTTCTTCCTCTCTCCTCTCTTTCATTTTGTTCTTCAAACTTGATTTCACTCCTGCTGCAGCATAGATGACATACTAAATAGAGCATTAATCTCGTAATAATTAAAAATATTTTTAATATATTTTACTAAGAAAATTTTAATGTAATTAAGTAAAAATTACATTAAAATGCAGTTTTATTCTTGCTGTATTTTGTGCATGAGATGCAAATTCTTGTAAAGTTGAAGATAATACACATGAAATGATCCCAAAATGAACTTTAAAATTTGTATGATTGCATGCCACATTTTGGGTCTATCATAAAGCCAATAGTAGAAGAGGTGGCATGTGACACTAACATGGTTGAAACAACAATAGATGACATGGCATGTAATGCTGACATGTAAAAGACAACATGATATGGTGTTTCCCTCTATGGTAATTTGAAAGAGGCAATGCGAGGTGCCATGTCATGGCAAATGCAATACTCTTAGCAGGCACGTTGTGATGATGTGGTAAATTATGTGAATGTATAAAGGCTGTGGTTTTTGGGTGTGTGCATGGTGAGGGGTGGTGATAATTATACTGCTTTTTGGAGAGGTTCATCAAAATTCACTACCTCACAAGGCACACAATGGCAGTGTAGGGTACTGAGGTAGGGCAACAATGTTGTTAGGGCAGAAAACTCCCTAAATCTGATGCCATGTGAAACAGGGATAATTTTTTTTATGACGGTGACGATAACGGTGATGATGCCGGTGACGATGATGATGACAATGATGATGACGGTGACGATGACGGTGACAATGACGGTGACGATGATGATGACAATGACGATGACGGTGACGATGATGGTGAGATGACGGTGACTATGACAGTGACAATGATGTTGATGATAATGATGACGATGACTATGATGGTGACGATGACGATGACGATGACGATGACGATGACGATGACTGTGACGATGACAATGACAATTACACAAAGGGCAACTTCTCCTAGCTTGTGAGACCCGGGCAGAGCTATAAATACTTGAGGAGGCGATCGGGGAGCACTTGCAGCAGAGGCAGGAGAGCTCAAGGAGAATGGCAGGTCCGCTGCTGCGCGGGCTCTGGTCGTCTGGCCGGAACGCGTCGGTTGCTTCATTGAGGTCGGCTATGGCCTCTACCTTCTCCCCTTCCGTCGGCCGACCCTTCGCCACGGCGACCTCTTCTGCCGTAGCCTCCGCTGCCATTGATCCGAACCGTATGAGGAACGTGGCCGTGATCGCGCACGTCGACCACGGCAAAACCACGCTCATGGACCGTCTTCTCCGACAGTGCGGAGCTGACATCCCTCACGAACGGGCGATGGACTCGATCAGCCTGGAGCGTGAGCGCGGAATCACCATTTCCTCCAAAGTCGGACCAAGTTTGACCTAATTTTGATCGCTATTCCTTTTAAAATGTCCCTGTTGTTCGCGTTCGGTTGTTTCTTATGTTGCTTATGCTTCAGGTTACTTCGATTTCGTGGAAGGACTATGAACTGAACATGGTGGATACTCCTGGACACGCGGATTTTGGTGGCGAAGTGAGTAGTTCTTTTTAAGTGTCGCGGTTTACTCTCAATCTTTTCATTAGATTGTTCGAGTGACGTAGTTCTCTCTTAATCTTGTTATTTGATCATTTGAGTGTCGTAGTTCTCTCTTAATCTTGTTATTTGATCAATTTGTGTGTCGTATGGCTCCCTTAATCTTGTTTTTAATTTGTTTATCGTACTGCTCTTTTAATCTTGTTATTTGATTAATTTGAGTGTCGTTGTTCTCTCTTAATCTTGTTATTTGATCAATTTGTGTGTCGTACGGCGCTGTTAATATTGTTATTAGATTAATTTGTTTATCTTACTGCTCTTTTAATCTTGTTATTTGATTAATTTGTGTTGTACGGCTCTCTTAATCTTGTTATTGGATAATTTGGGTGGTACAGTTCTCTCTTTATCTTGAGATTTAATCATTTGCAAATGGTAGTTCTCTGTTAGTCTTGCTATTTGATTATTTGGGTGGTGTCTTTCTCTCTTAATATCGTTACCTCTTAATCTTATTATTTAATCATTTTAGTGTTGTATTTCTCTCTTAATCTTGTAATTTGGTGACGAATTGACCGATTCTTTGAGTGTTGCAGTTCTCTATTAATATTTTTCTTTGATTTTATGGCGAATTTTAGGTGGAAAGGGTCGTGGGGATGGTGGAAGGAGCTGTTCTGGTGGTGGACGCTGGAGAAGGCCCCCTTGCACAGACAAAGTTTGTTCTGGCAAAAGCATTGAAATATGGATTGCGTCCCCTTCTTCTTCTTAACAAAGTTGATCGGCCTTCAGGTACTTCATTATTAACTCTTTACTAAAAGTTAACTGTTATGGCTTAAGAAGATGCGAGAAACAAAGCAGAGAAGAAGTGAAAAGACTTAATTAACTGTAGAAATATTGAAACTTGTTCGCTGCTTTATCAGCATTGAATCTCCAGCTGTCTAAGATTTAGAAGGAAGAACTTAGCTTATCTTGTGTCAGGGTATGGTATAAATGCCAGTTACAACAGTTGGGCCTATTATGAACAAGTCACAAGTGATCCCGGAATGGTAAAGACATCAAAATGAAGTCATATGGAACTGGTGTGGGCCGGTTTACTGATGGTCCGTACCGGGTTTTGGAGGGAAATATAAAGAAAGAGAGGGTAATGTAGACGCCTCTGTCTAACAACACATAGCTATCCTGTGCACAAAATTTGAAGGACACGGTCAGCTACTGAACCAGATGCATGCATAATCGTGACTTTTATATTTGAAATTAAATGCAGCTTATTTATTAGATACAGTAGCAGATAATATCATTTTTTTGCGAATTGTTTCAATTACTTAGTTTATTGTTGATACCAAACTTAAATGAAAAAAGCTGCCTTTTTAATAAATTTATTGCCTAGTAAATCAAAAAAAGTATGCCACATTATCTTCATCCATTTTCATACTGTGTTTTCCAAGGAAAAATGTTCCCCTGCAAAAAGCCATGTTTGGGTTCCCTTCTTCGGAATATTGCATTCTACGGTGGGCTTTCTATTTTTTACTTTATCATTTTCTTCAAAAGAAAATCTTTATCATTTCCCCTGGGTACTACTGTATCACTGATGAAGGATCTGTCAGCTATGGAATTCACTGTATGTTCTGAAGCTATCCCCTGGGCTTGACTGTGATGAATTCTCCAATGCTATGATTTAATCTAAAAATGCAAAACAACTGATGACTCAAGATCACGGTTCCTACTGCATCATTTCCAGTGATAATTATGCCATCCATAATTATTTGCATGCATTAAAATTTAATCCATATCAGGCCCAGCTTAGTTCTTTATCTGTTTCCTTTTGGAACTGGTATTGAGCCATAAGTGACATGTCCCATATCAGAGAGTTTAAGTTAATTCCTTTCTTTGCTCAGTTTCATCATGGATATTTTAAGAATCGTGTTGAGCCTAGTTATGACAATCATAACGGGCCCAGCAATGTGACTTGCATTTAAGTGAGTCGCTTAAGACAACCCAATTGGAGATTTCCTTATAAACGCTTATCTGGCTGGCAGCTACTGGGAGGAACACTGCCCCTGCAGTTTTGGACAAAATCGCGCTCTCTGTTCATGTAAACAAGAAAAGAACTATTCTTCATAGCAAATGAAAGAGATTACAGGGTTTTATAGGAAGCCCTAATGGGCTGACTAGAGAGGGCCCTTAATGGGCTAACAAGAGAGAGAAAATAAAGACATGTAATACTCAGATCAACAGTTCACAAATACATATCAGATCTCTTGCTTGAGACAGAGAAAAATATGTGAAAACTGGTGTGCACTTGTGCTGACCTATACTCAAATGGGGATTTGTGAAGAGTCAAGCCCAGTGAACGAGGAACAATGTCAAAGACTGGCCGGAAAACTGATCCGTCTGAATCATTCCAGACCAAAAATTGCATTTTAAGTAGGAGTCAGTCAATTCATGCATAATCTACAAGAGCCTCCTCCACAATCTACAAGAGTCAGCTAAGTATTTTGTATTTTAAAAGGGGCAGTCGACAAGTATTAGTCCACAGAAAAAGCAAGTGACACTTCCACAAAGGGATATAATCATGCAGATTATGCAGAATCAATTCTGAAGCAAAATTCAACTTCAGTTTAGTATACCTTTATTTGCGAGACCTTGCACGTTTTATCAGCAGAAAACACTCGGTAGTTGCATGGTCAAATGTAGAAGCAGAGTTCATATATTTAGCTCAGGTAATCTAAGACTTTGTGCAATAAGAGATGATAAGGTCTTCTTAACGAGCTCATTATATGGCAAGGTGGACAGATCACGTTGAAATGTGATATGATATCAGAAATTGGCATAAGAGACTAATTGATCGCCCTTCATTCAAGAAAATTTCGATATGAAAATTATTAGGATGGTTTAAGCTCATATAAGGTGGCAGATATCTTCAACAAAGGAATCTCAAGCAATAGATAACACATGAACTTATTAGAGGGGGACTCTCAAGCGGCAGCATATTTATCTACTTTGAACATTATTTACATTTATTGCTTTTCCATAATTACCTGTTATTTCTACTTCTTGTAATAAGGCCTTGATGAAGTCCAGTTGGTTATGATAGACTATCATATTGGGCCCAATCCCTATATCTCTAGGTCTAAGTTGTAACCCTCTTTCTTATGTAGTTTCGAGGTTTTCATTTAAACGTTAAATTTTGTTGGTGATTCTGGCGTCCTAGATTTTGAGAGGAAGAACCGGATATCCTTTGTCAAACAAGTCCTACACAAAGATGCATTGGCCTTCGCTAATTTTCGGCTGTGATTCGAATGACTTTGCTCTGTATATCGCTCTCTGCTTGGATCTTGTGACGTGGGTCTCTGAAAGCTTGGAAATAAGGAAGGATAATTCGCAATCCTCTTGCAATGAAACTCTAAATCATTAAATCTGAATGCGTTACACATGATCTTATTTAAATTGGGTTTTGGAACCTCTGATCAAAAGGGCAATTGGGTAAGGCAGATCTATGTTGAGTTTGGAGCAAAATGGTTCCACTCTGCGAGAACTGTGAATAATTCCATCAATGTTTGTCCAGTTTGATGCGTTTTAGGCCAGTGGGGTGGTTAGAAGCTTTTCCATTCGATTTACCTGCCCCAGTCTTATATTTTCCTAGAAACTATTTCGTAAGATGAATCTTAATGTTTTTGTTTGTTCAAGTCCTGGATCTTTGACGCGGTTGGATCTTATACAGAGAGAGAAAGAAAGATGTAACCTTGTCGCTGTTCTAGTGTGGTGCCTCAACCCCCCTCAGGAAGGACCTCCCAGCTAAGTCAACCTCAGCTTGTAGTCCGCCCAACTTTGTGGTGGGCTACAGGTATTTAAAGGGACTTAAAATAACGCCAAAAGATGAAAATACCCCTGATTTGTGTTGGGGATTCAAACGGTTTTCTTTCTACATGTTCCTTATCTGTTGAGATTGATTTTCAAACGCCGACGAAGAAGCATTAAACTTGAGTAACCATCCTGGTTTAACTCATTGCGACTTGCTTTTAGTCCACACCTGAGCATTTAAATAACTTTGAGTCTGTGAACATAACGTGATTCATAGCCATACCTTGACTTTGTTACGTCTCCTAATCTTTATGTTAATTTTCAACGTCCAGATGATAATTTTCTCAATTTTTTTCAGTTTCTGAGGAAACTTGTGATGAGGTTGAAAGCCTTGTATTTGACCTTTTTGCAACTCTTGGCGCTACAGGTATATTGCCTTTTAATCTGTCAATGTTGACTTTCTTGGATTGTTCACGGTACGCAATATTTCAACATATAATTATTGCTCCAATATGCAGAGGAGCAGTTAGATTTCCCTGTTCTTTATGCATCCGCCAAGGAAGGCTGGGCTTCTTCGAAATTCACAAAATGCCCTGATGATGCTGACAGGAATATGTCAGCCCTTCTCGATGCCATTATAAAGCATGTTCCTGCCCCTTGTGCCAGCCTGGAATCTCCGTTTCAGATGCTGGTCAGTAATCGGTCTTCTTTTTTGTTCAACTGTTTTGCCTTTTGTCATGTTGTGCTCTTATTTTTTGTCAAACTTATCAAAATCATTGTACCTGTCAAATCAATGTCTAGTGCATCATAGATCATTTTCAACATTTTCAAATGGTTAAACTAGTCTGGGAGCTTGTTCATTTGTATGTTTGAACGAACAATTATGATTTCGGACCCTTTTCATGGACTATGAGGGCTATAACTTTAGTATAATGGAGTAAACTTGGAGGAATGCACTGCGGGACTGTAGAGCTTACGAGTTTTGTTATTTTATTTTACATCGTCTTATCTTTTCCCTTTTAGCATCATTTTGTATCGAAGATCACTGGTTCTTAGACTAACTCCTATAGTTGGTGATTATTTACCCGACTCAATTTACTCGTAATGATTTTAATCTAAATGAGTATCCCAGGTTTGTTTCTTTATTTTCGTGCGTTTTGTAAAGGCTATGATTTTCTGATGGAGTCGTCCTTAATATTAGGGTGTAGACGGATTTACATATTCATAAATAAATGGATTAAAAGATAGGTTGATAGGTAGAGGGAGAGATAAAGTGGTTGATAGATTCATACACATTTATATATATATGACTATTAGGCCTTGGTTATGTCTATTTTGATTTTTCATTTTATTTTGAATTGGTTTTCATAAGTAGGCTTGTCGATTTTTGTACCATGCTTTAAAGCTCTTTTTATTTATGTGGAGATTGGAAATATGCTTTACAGTTTTTTGCAGGTTTCGATGATGGAGAAAGATTTTTATCTCGGAAGAATCCTGACCGGTCGAATTCTTTCCGGGACAATTCATGTTGGAGACAAAATACACGCACTGCGTAGCACAGATAATGGGATAGAAAAGATGGAGGAAGGAAAGGTCATTCTGCACACCCATTATTTTCATAACTATATTACAATGTATGGGGATATGTTTTCTTGATATAAAAAATTACTTTTGGTTAATAAAATGTTTTAGATTACAAAGTTGATGAAGAAAAAGGGCACTTCAATGGTAATGATTGACGCTGCTGGAGCTGGTGACATTATCTCAATTGCAGGGCTGACAAGCCCATCAATAGGTCACACGGTGGCTAATGTGGAGGTATATATATCTATGTTTATGGCTTTCTCATTCTTATCTGGTGTATCAATCGTTTGTTCCTTTTATTCTATGAACATCTTTAATGTCTATATACATATCCATACATCTCAAATTTTCCTGCTCATTGCGCCTAGTGGGTGATTCGCTGCTGGTGTTTTAACGTTTAGAATATGAGTTGAAAATTTCAGATTAAGTGTCAACCTTTTTAACGTTTAGAATATGAGTTGTATGTGTTAGTGCAGAAGAAAGAATGCAATGGAACAGAATGTTAATTGTTTCATTGCTTTAGGTTTAGTTATACAAGAGTTTAATGAGTATCAAATGACTTGTATGCCCTTAACGGGAAAAAAGGAAATCAACGGCCATATTTCCTCAATCACCGTGTTCATGTAAAGTACATGTTTTGACTCCATCCGGGTGCCGTTAACAGTATGCAGCTTAGACAAATATTAAAGCACTTGAAAAAACATAAACCATTCTAATCAATTGAACTTTTGCAACAGCGCAGTAGCCTTTTACATTTTTCTGACATGAAACTCATTTTTCCAGTGTAGCATTTTGTGCATTTTTTTGTGAGTTCTTTCTTTACTTCTATGAATAATGGATTTGTTGGAATCTATTCTTCATAGAATAATGTAAAACTTGAATATTCTTAGTACACTGATTGTGGGCTCTGTGAGAGAAAAACTTGAATATCTTTGCTCAACTAACGTAGGCCTTGTGTCCTGCCATGTTTTAATCATGGCACCAGCAAGTAATTTCAAGTTTTACAAAGCCCTAAGAAATTGTGGTTGAGGCTCTTTGGGTTAAAAATTCTCTGCCCCAAAGCCCTAAGAAATTGTGAAATTACTTTGTCCCCTAGTAAAGTCCTTGGTTAATAGAACATTCATATGTTCATGAAACGTCCTATTTTGTTGTCAAGGTAGCCTCCTTGAGATGAAAGGGGGGATACGATTTCACGTGAAGATAATGGTAAGTCAAGAGTAGGAAGAAAACAAAACAGAAGATCCAAACAGTTGTATAAGATAGCCATTCAGAGGGGCGGATCCAAACCATGTAATGGTTCCTTAAGAAGACCCAAATCGGATCTAAAGTAAAAGGGTAATATCTTGTTGTGGCAGCAGCTGGTCGCCGTGCAGCCTCTTGAACGTTGAGAATGGGTTTGCTAAAAGAAACTTCAATTCTTTATTAGTCAGGGAAAACCCCCTTCTATACAATGATCTTAGAAGGCCACGTATTCTGAGCCGTCTTGGACATTTACTGGGAAGTATCATTGTGCCATATATATTGGGCTATGACAAAAGGATTAAAAAAAGATGACAATTCATTACTCCAGTTTGACAGTTAAAAAATAAAGTTACGTAGCATCGAATGTACGATGCGATTATAAAAGATAAACAAATATAAATGATTCCTATGCCAGAATAAAGTTCGTTACTTTGATATCTAATGGCCGCTACTTGCAGGTTTCGACTCCTCTCCCCACTGTTGAGCTGGACCCACCCACCATTTCTATGACATTTGGTGTGAATGATTCACCTTTAGCTGGGCGCGATGGAACTCACGTATGTCTCGTCATTCAGTTTGTAAATTTCTCATTTCGAGGCTTTAGAACGTTCCAACTTCCTGATCTCTTAGATTTTTCTTTTTTCGTAGACTTTTAGCTAATTCCTGATTAGGCCTGTTGGTATGCTTTAGGAGAGATCTCCATCCCTCTTCAATAAAATTGTGAAATACCCGATGAATTCTTCTTCGATGCTTTTGTCCTTGCTAGATTGCATATTCAAAATCCCCTGTTTTTCTAATTCCTTGTTTAAAATTTTACTATTCGTTCGAGATTTGACGACTTCTCGTTTTTTTTCCATCCTGCTAGTGTTTGCCTCAACTTTTTTGACCGTTGCTTACTTTCTACTGGGGGTCTTAATTCGTCTATTGTTTCCAGTTAACTGGAGGCAAAATAGGCGACCGTCTGATGGCAGAATCAGAAACGAATCTCGCCATAAATGTTCTTCCTGGTCTCCTCTCTGATTCCTATGAAGTTCAAGGCAGAGGAGAATTACAATTAGGTAAATACCTCTTTCCAACCTTTGTTTTCTCTTTGAGACGTTTTGAATAAACCCAATTGAAGGGAAATTCAATGCGTAGAGAGAGTATTTGATCGCCAATGACTGATGTTAAGCTAACCGGATTTTAATGCTTACATCCACAGGTATCTTGATAGAGAACATGAGGCGTGAAGGTTTTGAACTCTCTGTATCACCCCCCAGAGTCATGTGAGTTGCCCTATAATTCTACTTGAATTTTTGGGTTTCGATTCAGAAAATTTTCTGAGGAGAATGAATATGTCATTTAATTCAAAATACTCCAGCCGATGGAAACTGTTGCCTGGCTAAAGTTGGCGGACGATGAATTAATGATGTCATCATCATCTTCAAAACTCGTCTTTATCATCGTAATCCATGTTTGTGCTTGGACACGCTAGAATGATAATGCCGATGTTGACTCTTGGAAACTGGATGATGATGATGAATCGTCGTCCTCCATTTGCGTCTTCATCATAGATGCAAAATTTTGGTTGACGGATGATGGCAAATTCGTCATGGTCATCGTCATCCCCAAAACTTGTCATCGATGAATGTTACCAATTGTCATCATTCCTTTGGCATTTGTCCATTTCCCATTTTCATGTTGACTCATGACGATAAATTCTTCATGATGAAGAATTATGAAGACAAATGACTGAAAACTGAACGATCATGATGAAGACAAGTTGTCATGGTCCGCTTGGGATCTTCACCCTTGAAACTGGAACTAGGGTCGCTGGATGTTTACGTCTTCGTCATCATCATCATCATCTTCAAATTTACTCATCGTCACCCGTGCTTTGGGCTTGGACGAATGATGTAGATGATGATTCTTCATCAGCTGATAGATGGCGATGAAGATTCATCACTGTTGATGCCCAATCCTGTGCATTTTAAATCTACTTTCTAAATTTATTTTTATATCGGTGTTAGGAGACAAGCTCCTATTTATGGGAATTAATCATTCATATGCATTCACGCAGGTACAAAACTGAGAACGGCGTAAAGCTTGAGCCCATAGAAGAAGTGACAATCGAGGTATTACTTTTCATTATAACTATAAATAAATAAATATTGACCAAACTCAAATATCATCTGATTGTTCTTCAGGTCAACGAAGAACACGTAGGTCTTGTCATGGATGCCCTTTCGCACAGGCGTGCGGAAGTCATGGACATGGGGCCCGTTCCAGGAAGCTTGGACAGGACAAGACTGATGTTGACTTGCCCGTCTAGGTCAACGCTCTTAGAACAAAATATTATCTGAATTTTTACTGTTATCCTTATTTCTCAAATTAATTATTCACAGAAACATAGTCATGATTCATTTATGTGCGAAAATTTCCTTCTTTATTATGAACAGGGGATTAGTGGGATATAGGAGCGTCTTCAGCAGTGACACGCGCGGCACGGGTTTCATGCATCGCGCATTTTTGAGTAAATATCTTCTCTGATAAACGCGCTCAACTCTCTTTTATTATCTCTCCTTATTACTGATTTTTAAAACTTTCTTAATGTTGAAGATTATGCTAAATACCGCGGTGCTCTCGGTAACGTTAGGAAGGGCGTCTTGGTATGTATATTTTCTGATTATGTTTAAAAATATGTCGGAAATGCCGGAAAAAATGTTTTTCTTTTTTTGTTTATTATTTTTTTCTGATCTCCTGTGGCAGGTATCAGTGGGCAACGGCGGGATTACTTCCCACGCTTTGATGAGTCTTGAAGCTCGTGGAACACTCTTCGTGTCTCCTGGAATGGAAGTACGATTCTATACTTGAACGTCTTCGTCTTCGTCTTCGTCTTCGTCTTCGTCTTCGTCTTCGTCTTCGTCTTCGTCTTCGTATTCGTCTTCGTCTTCGTCTTCGTCTTCGTCTTCGTCTTCTTCTTCGTCTTCTTCTTCTTCTCCTTCCATGGCCAACAAGCGTGCTAACTCTCATCTCTTTTTCTATGAAGACCTACGAGGGCATGATCGTCGGCGAGCATTCGAGAGACTCCGACCTTGATGTACCCATCTCTCTCTCTCTCTCTTTCCCTCTCTCTCTACCTCCATCTCTCTCTCCAGTAATTCATCTCTCAAGTTATTATAGTAACCCACTCTCTCTCGTTATAGTAATCTCTCTCATCCTTTTACATTACTCGGCTTTCTCTTTCTCTCCGATGACTTATCTCTCTCTTCTCTCCAGTAACTCATCCCTCTATATATCCCTCTATACGCTCCAGCTACTCGTATATCTCTCATATAACTCATTTCTCTCTCTCTCTCTCCAGTAACCCATCTTTCTCCCTCTTTCCAGTTACTCGTATCTCTCTTATACAACTCATTTCTCTCTCTCCAGAAACCCATCTTTCTCTCTTTCTCCCTCTCTCCATATCCCATCTCTCCTTTCTCTTTCTCTCTCTCTTTCCAGTGGTGCATCGATCTGTTTATTTCTCTCTCTTTCAAGTAACCCATCTTTCTCTCTCTCTCCCTTTCAAGTAACCCATCTCTCTCTCTCTCTCTCTTTCAAGTAACCCATCTCTCTCTCTCTCTCGCGTTCAAGTAACTCATCTCTCTCTCTTTCACTCTCTGAAGTAACCCATCTCTCTCTCTTTCTCTCTTTCAAGTAACCCATCTCTCTCTCTCTCTCAAGTAACCCATATCTCTCTCTCTCTCTCTCTCTTTTTCAATTAACCCATATCTCTCTCTCTCTCTTTCTCTCTCTTAAGCAACCCATATCTCTCTCTCTTAATCAACCCATCTCACACACTCTCTCGTGACTCATCTCACGCACTCTCTCTCTCTATCTCTACCTAGAGACTTTTACGCGTGGGCTGCTTTGACCAGGTTAATCCCGTGAGAATGAAGGAGCTGACAAACGTCCGCGCGGCATCCAAGGACGAGAACGTTCGCCTCTCTCCTCCCCGCCTCGTACGCCTTTTCCTCTTTCTCTCTCTTCCTTCTCTCCCTTCTTTCTCTTTCTCTCTTCTTTCTCTCTCTCTCTCATCTTTCTCTCTCTCTTCTTTCTCTCACCCTTCTTTCTCTCATCTCTATCTCTCATCTTTCTCTCTCTCTTCTTTCTCTCACCCTTCTTTCTCTCATCTCTATCTCTCATCTTTCTCTCTCTCTTCTTTCTCTCTCTCTTTTCTTTCTCTCTCCCTTCTTTCTCTTTTTCTCTCTCTCCCTTCTTTCTCTCTCTCCCTTCTTTCTCTTTCTCTCATCTTTCTCTCTCTCTTCTTTCTCTCTCTCTCATCTTTCTCTCTCTTACTCTCTAACGTTTCTCGCTCCGCTCCTCGGCAGATGACCCTGGAAGAGGCGATCGGCTACGTGGCCTCCGACGAGCTCATCGAGGTCGCTATTAAAAAGAAATATTATTTATGACATCGTTGCACATAATATCGGAAATTGTAATAAATAATTTTATTACGGCAGGTGACTCCAAAGGCGATTCGTCTGAGGAAGCGGCATCTGGACGCGAACAAGAGGAAGGCGATGAGGAACAAGCCCAAGGACTGAAGAAATTATTATTATTATTATTTAATTTTTAATTTACAACTATTTAATGATTTCTGCCATCCCGGCGATCCGCCTCGTAGTCCCAAAAACTTTTTTATTTTTGCTCGGAAATAGAAAATTTTGCCTCTTCTCCATGGTTTTCAGGGTTAAAGAGATATATAAATATATTGATAGAGTCAGAGAGAGAGAGAGAGAGAGAGAGAGAGAGAGAGATAGTCGGTGCCATTGTCGTTTATGGAAGCATATAACGAAAGCCTGAGAACGGATATTTGTCGGGACGGAGACTCTGGCTGGCTCTTGTCCCTGCCGGAATCTCACGGCCATACCATCTCTCTCTAGTTCGATGGTATCAGATGCTTATCTCTCTCTCTATCCACCTCCCTTCCTATTATAAACTTATGGCTTACGTATCATTGACCATCAGAGAGATATAGATGACAATGGAGAAGGTTAGTGAGGACCATCATTAACCATCCGTCTCTTCTTCCATGCTTAGGTCGTCGTCTGCCCGTCCATCTCTCTTTCCCTGAGATATGGCCATGGTGAACTTAAGGTGAAGTCCTTGCATCCATTTCTCTCCCATTCTCGTTGTCTCCGTCTGCATCTATCTCTCTTCTTTCATGCTCAGGCCGTCCTGTGGCAGTTCATTTGTCTCCACCTCTTTCTTTCTCTGTCCCTGAGAGATGGTCATGGTGAACATATGCTGATGTGTTCCTGGCATTCATCTCTCTCTCATTTCCTTTGTCTATATCAGCATCTATCTCTGTTCTTTCATGGTCCGGCCATCTTTTGCCAGTCCATTTCTCTCTCCCTGAGAGATGGCCATGCTGAAGTCCTTCCTGCATCCATCTCTCTCTCTCATGCATTATATATCTGTTTCTCTCTCTCTCTCTCTCTCTCTATCTATCTATCTATCTATATATATATATATATATATATATATATATATATTCATGCTCAGGCCTTCCTGTGCCAGTCCATTTCTCTCTCCCTGAGAGATGTCCATGCAGATGTCCTTCCTGCATCCATCTATATCTCATGCATTATATATCTATTACCATCTATCTCTCTCTCTATTCATCATCAGGCCTTCCAATGACAGTCCATTTCTCTCTCCCCGAGAGACGGCCATGGTGAAGATATGTTGAAGTCCTTCCTGCATCCATCTCTCTCATGCTTTAATTATCCGTTGGTATCAATGTCTCCTTTCATGCTCAGGCCGTCCGGTGCATGTACATTTCTTTCCCTGAGAGATGATGATATGGCGAAGTCCTTCCTTCATCCATCTCTCTCTCATGCTTATGTATCCCTTACCATATCTCTCTCTCCTTTCATGCTCGGGCCGTCCTGTGGCAGTCCATGGTGAGGGTACGGTGAAGTACTTCCTGCATCCATCTCTCTCTCATGCTTTATGTATCTATTATCATCTCTCTCTCACGCTTTATGTATCTATTAGAGCCTCTCTCTCATGCTTTATGTATCTATTAGCATCTCTCTCTCATGCTTTACGTATCTATTATCATCTCTCTCTCTCACGCTTTATGTATCTATTATCCTCTCTCTCTCAAGCTTTATGTATATATTTGCATCTCTCTCTCTTCTTTGACGCTGCTGGGGGTCCCGTACCTCTGATGAGTGTGGCAATGATCGGACGATGAAACGCGCACGAATGCCTGGTTTTGCGGGGGACGGGGATGGCCGTTAAAGCCCAGTTCCTCGAGTCAATCCAAGCTCACGTCAGGGTGGCCCAAAATGGCCAAAAATCCGCCATTACTGCTCTCCACCGTTTCCCGGCCGAGCCCCTCTTCCTGCGCAGCTCTTCTAGTCTTCTACTCGTTCTTGGCATTGAAAGCCGTAGCCAGCCATTTACTCCTCCAACAACCCTTCTCTCTATCCAGCTTAGAATAATCCTTTCTTTATCCCCCGTCCCCTCTCTCTCATTCAATGCTCCTCCCTTTCCTCGCCCCACGCAAACCCAGCTCGTCATCTGCCCCCCCATGGCAGAAAAGATATAGATTCGCAAAGAGATAAATAGAAGAGAGAGAGATAGCGAGATTCACAGATGTTTTATTGTTTGAGAGTAGAGATGGATGTAATTGAGAATTGGAAGAGAGGAAAGAGTGGGGGAGGCAGAGGAGAGAGATGTTCAAGGAGCAAGGGAAAAATATGACATTAAGAATTAAGAGTGGGAGAGGCATAGATTAAGAGGGGCTTGATTAAGAAGAGATAGTTAGGAAGAGAGGGAACTTGTATAGAGTGAAGTAGAAAGATATGTAAATATATAGTTCGATAGATGGATAGATAGAGGTAGGTAAATAGATAGAGAGAGATGGGGAGGGAGAGAGAAAGAGAAAGAGAGAGAGAGATATAGAGATGGAGATAGATAAAGAGAGAAAGAGAGACAGAGATAGATAAAGAGATGTAGAGAGAGAGATATATATAGAGCATTGAAGAGATATAGAGAGATAGAGATAGAGAGAGATAGCGAGATAGAGAGAAATAGAGATAGAGATAGATACTGAGAGAGAGAGAGGCGCAACGGTTAGGGGAGAGTCGAGATCCAATAAAGGTTCTCGCTAGGAGGAATGCTGGGGTACCAGGAACAGCTACCAGCATGCCTAGTCCATCTTTAGTAAGACTCTTAAGGAAAGGACAACTACGGCTGCATCACTTGGCTATTCCTCCTCAATCGTCTCTCTCTCGGCTCACGTGTGTCATTTCTTTCCTTCTACGCCCGCTTCTTATAAGACTCCATCGCTCCCTCCTTCGCAAGCAGACCGACAGAGCACGAACAGAGAGAGAGCGAGAGAAAGAGAGAGAGAGATAGAGATAGAGTTCTTTCTTTTTGGTCTTCTGTCTAGGCGATAACAACACATCCCTGAGAGTCGTCTTGTTTTCCTTCAGTGCTGATCTCCATCTCTATCATGACCTCGGCTAACAGGCACTGGCCCAGCTTGTTCAAGTCGAAACCCTGCGGCAATCGCCACCAGGGAAACCACGACATGAATTCCTCTTCCCTAATGTCTACATCATGCCAGAGATCTTCCCTTTTATCTGGTAATTCATCGCTCACGAATGATCAAGAATTTTCATGGTTTACGTTTTTCCTCGATTTAATCTATCTTTTTAGAAGCTCTTATGAAGCATTCTTCCAGCTAATGATATTCCTCTCTTCATGGTTTAAGAGGAAGGTGAAGACGAGGAAGAAGAGAGCGGAAGTGGATTACACTGAAAACTCCGTGCCTTCCTCGGAAAAATAGTTCTTCTCATCCCCTGAATCAGAGAAATCCTTAGAATCTTATTAGCATTCGCTCACTCCTTTTCTGGTTTGGTGGGTCATGTAGTTGTTTGGACGAATGCAAACTCTTGCGTTCAAAGTTAGTCTCAGGGAAGAGAGTTATTAGGAGAGAGTGTAAATGACTTTCGCTGAAAACCCTAGGAGATTAATACCCAGAGTCAGATTTCTGTATGTCACTCGTTTTAGGGTTTTGGTGGGTCATGCAGTGATTCTGACGGATGCAACTCTTGCGTTGAAAGTTAGTAGCAAGAAGAGAGTGGAAATGGCTTTCACTGAGAACCCTACGCGTTCCTTGGACAAAAAATGTTCTTCTCATCTCCTGATCGAGAGAAATGACCAAAATCAGATTACCGTTGGTCACTCGTTTTAGGGTTTTGGTGGGTCATGTAGTGGTTTGGACGAATGCAACTCCCGTGTTCTGTTTTAGTTACAGGAAGAAGTGGGTGCACTGAAATAAAAACCTCAAAGAGCACTTCTCATCCCCTGATGTGGAGAAATACTCAGAATATGGATCATGCAGTGATTTTATCGAATTCAAATCTTCTTTTCAAAGAAAATTACAAGGGATAATCGAAGTTTTTTCATTGCAGAGGAGAGAAACCCAGATCCGAAACCGAGATGGAATCCAAAGCCGGAACAGATTCGCATCCTGGAGGCCATCTTCAACTCAGGTATGGTCAATCCTCCTCGCGATGAGATAAGAAGGATCAGAAACCAGCTCCAGGAATACGGCCAAGTGGGCGACGCAAACGTCTTCTACTGGTTCCAAAATCGCAAATCAAGGAGCAAGCAGAAGCAGCGCCATCATCACGCCACTAGGCCGCCGTTGTGTCGCTCTTCAAACGCTACCGCTGTCGCCACTCAGCCGGCGGCGCCGCCGGCAACCTCGTCTTCGTCTTCCTCTTCCGAGAAATCGACAAACTCCGAGAAAAGCCTTGTACAGGAGAAGACGATACTTAGCCATTTAAGCGCTGTCGAACCCTTCTTCTCCGCCATGGTCGATTTCCCCGGCCTCTGCAGCGAGCTCCTCGCCGAGCTGACGAACCAGGAAACTCTCAAAGCAGCTCACACTGTACCAACGACCACTGTAACTACGACTGCTGCCGCTGTCAGCAGTGGTTCAACTGTTGGAGGTCATGTCGATGACATTATCCAAGGTATGAACTATCAGTGCTACTATTCCGCGTTTCAATTTTTTGGTTTTTTTTTTTGGTTTTGTTCTTTTTCGTTGTGATGCTTTTCAAGTTTTCATTCTGTAGGTTTTCTTTATCGTATGTATGTTTTTTCTTGCTTTTTTTGTGCGGGGCTTCATTTATTGGCATGGGCTGGGGTAAACCCTACCATTCGTGAGGTTCAGCAATGGCATCACATCAGCAGTATGGCCGATGCGATTCATCTCTCTTAGAAGAATTTGAAGAGACTGAAGGCCTTTCAGACATGGCGGATCGCCATGGAAAGGACGTCTGTCTGCATGGCAGCAAAAGGTTCCCAATGGCGAGCACGTAATCTCATCTGAAACATTGATTGGACTGCCTCTTTCAGTCTTTCTTCTTCTCTCTATCTTTCCAACGAACACAGAGACACGCCCTTTCTCTCTCTCTCTCTATCTCTGCGGTATTACGATGGGCTGTGTTTGATTCGTTGCTGTTGGGGAGTACAGGCGCATGCACTGCGGTGAGATTGACGGTCTTCATAAATGGTGTGGCGTTCGAGGTGGAGGCGGGGCTGCTCAACGTGACGGCGGCATTCGGATATGGGGCCATGCTCCTTAACTCATCTGGTGTTCCGGTTCGTGTAGACGAAAGAGGGATAACTCTGCTTCCACTCCAGCACGGTGCTTCGTATTACTTGGTAAAGCTATCTCTCTCTTTCTCTAGTTCTCTCTCTCCATTTCTCTGTCTCTCACTCTCTCTCTTACACTCCATCTCTCTCTTTCACTCTCTTTCTCACTCCCTCCCTCTCTCTTCTACTCTCTCTCTCTCTCTCTCTCTCTCTCTCTCTCTCTCTCTCTCTCTCCCTCTCTCTTTTACTCTCTCTTTCAGTCCCTCTCTTTCACTTTCACTCCATCTCGCTCTTTCACACTCTCTCTCTTTCTCTTTCACTCTCTCTTTTTCCTTCATTCTCTCTCTCTTTCTCTTTCTCTTTCACTCTCTCTCTTTCTCCTTCATTCTCTCTCTCTCTCTTTCTCTTTCACTCTCTCTCTCTTTCTCCTTCATTCTCTCTCTCTCTCTCTCTTTCTCCTTCACTCTCTCTCTTTCTCCTTCACTCTCTCTCTTTCTCCTTCATTCTCTATTTCTCTTTCACTCTCTCTCTCTTTCTCCTTCACTCTCTCTCTTTCTCCTTCATTCTCTATTTCTCTTTCACTCTCTCTCTCTCTTTCTCCTTCATTCTCTATTTCTCTTTCACTCTCTCTCTCTCTTTCTCCTTCACTCTCTCTCTCTCTTTCTCCTTCATTCTCTATTTCTCTTTCTCTCTCTCTCTCTCTCTCTTTCTCCTTCACTCTCTCTCTTTTTCTCCTTCATTGTCTCTTTCTCTTTCACTCTCTCCCTCTCTCTTTCACTCTCTCTCTCTCTTTCTCTTTCACTCTCTCCCTCTCTCTCTTTCTCTTTCACTCTCTCCCTCTCTCTCCATTCTCGCTCTCTCTTTCATTCACTCTCTCTATATCTTTCATTCTCTCTCTCTCTTTGTCTTTCACCATCTCTCTTTCTCCTTCATTCTTTCTCTCTTTCTCTTTCACTCTCTCTCTCTCCTTTTCATTCTCTGTCTCTTTCTCTCTCTCTCTCTCTCCTTCTCATTCATTCTCTGTCTCTTTCTCTTTCACTCTCTCTCTCCTTCTCATTCATTTTCTCTCTCTTTCTCTTTCACTCTCTCTCCTTCTCATTCATTCTCTCTCTCTTTCATTCACTCTCCCTATATCCTTCATTCTTTCTCTCTTTCTCTTTCACTCTCACTTTCTCTTTCTCCATTCTTTCTCTCTTTCTCTTTCACTCTCTCTCTTTCTCCTTCATTCTCTCTGTCTTTCTCTTTCACTCTCTCTCTCTTTCTCTTTCACTCTCTCTCTTTCTCTTTCACTCTCTCTCTTTCTCCATTCTCGCTCTCTCTCTTTCATTCACTCTCTCTCTACATCTTTCATTATGTCTCTATCTCCTTCATTCTCTCTCTGTTTCTCTTTCATTCTTTTTCTCCTTTACTCTCCTCTCTCTCTATCTCTCTCTCTTTCAGTCTTTCTCTTTTTCTCTTTGACTTCTCTCCCCCTCCTCTCCCTCTCTCTCTCCTCTTCTCATCTTAACCGACTTCATGCAGTTGTACAAGGTTAACAACCAATATGACTCATACGTTCTTCCCATGCAGATATAGAAGACTGGAAATGACGAAGTTAACGGAGAGGAGACGCAATTACGAGGGAGAAATCTTCGTTTATCGACTAATCAAGCGTCTGAAGATCCGTAAACTGGATAATCTATAATTGCGCTTCGATAAGCTACGTGGGACTAGCATATGTGGTTTCTATTACTTTATTTGGGATAAATGTTGTATAACTGGTTCACCGAAACCTTAGAGATTATCTGAAAAACAAGGCTTAATCTGGAGAGGAAATTCTGTTGAGTTCTAGTTGCCGACCAGAACTACGTTAAGTCTCGGAGATTTGTCTCCAAAATCTTAGTACTACGGATGCCTTCTTTCCTAAGAGTATATTTCGATTTTCGACGACCGATCAAATCAAATCTCTTGCCTTCTCTTTCCCGTTAAGTCGTTCAGGCTTCTCCCATCTCTCGCGCAGTGGGAATTGTTCCATTTCTGATGCATGAACTTCATCAAAGCCCTCTTCAGAATCGTACGATCCGCAGTAAATGCACCACGGCAAAGATATGAGGCATGCTCGTACCCTTTGACGATGTTTTTTTATTTATCTCTATATCTGCTAATATTACAAACTTATAACAAAATCCTTTCGATCCTGGCCCCTCTCCGGGTTTGGAGAGTGGTTTGCTAATACTCGGGTCACAAAGAGGGAGAGAGAGAGGGTGAGAGAGAAAGACAGAGCAAGAGACAGAAAGAGAGAGCGAAGAAGAGTGATAGAATACACAGAGAGTGAGAGATAAGAGTGAAAGAGAGAGAGTGAGATTGAAAAAAAAACAGAAAAAGAAAGAGAGAAAGAGATAGAGAGAGGTAACGAAAGGGAGACAGAGAGATTGATAACTAGAGAGAAAGAGAGAGATAGGGAGAGAGGTAAAGAGAGAGAGACAGAGAGATAGAGAGAAAGAGAGATTTACAACAAGAGAGAGAGAGACTGAGAACAAGAGAAACAGAGTGAGAGAGAGAGATGGAGAGACAGCGAGATAGAGAGAAAGAGAGAGAATGAGATTGACAACGAGAGAAAAAGAGATTGACGACGAGAGAAAGAGAGAGAAAGATATAAAGTGAGACTGACAACAAGAGAAAGAGAGAGAGAGATGGACAACAAGAGAAAGAGAGAGAGAAATTGACAACAAGAGAAAGAGAGATTGAAAACTCGAGAGAGAGAGAGAGAAATTGACAACAAGAGAAAGAGAGATTGAAAACTCGAGAGAGAGAGAGAGAAATTGACAACAAGAGAAAGAGAGATTGACAACTAGAGAGAGAGAGAAATATAGAATGTGAGATTGACAACAAGAGAAAGAGAAAGAGAGAGAGATTGACAACTAGAGAGATAGAGAAATATAGAATGTGAGATTGACAACAAGAGAAAGAGAAAGAGAGAGAGATTGACAACTAGAGAGAGAAAAATAGAATGTGAGATTGACAACAAGAGAAAGAGAGAGAGAGAGAGAAATTGACAACAAGAGAAAGAGAAAGAGAGAGAGAGATTGACAACTAGATAGAGAGAGAAAGATAGAATGTGAGATTGACAACAAGAGAAAGAGAAAGAGAGAGAGATTGACAACTAGAGAGAGAGAGAAAGATAGAATGTGAGATTGACAACAAGAGAAAGAGAAAGAGAGAGAGATTGACAACTAGAGAGAGAGAGAGAAAGATAGAATGCGAGATTGACAACAAGAGAAAGAGAAAGAGAGAGAGATTGACAACTAGAGCGATAGAGAAATATAGAATGTGAGATCGACAACAAGAGAAAGAGAAAGAGAGAGAGATTGACAACTAGAGAGAGAGAAAAATAGAATGTGAGATTGACAACAAGAGAAAGAGAAAGAGAGAGAGAGATTGACAACTAGATAGAGAGAGAAAGATAGAATGTGAGATTGACGACAAGAGAAAGAGAAAGAGAGAGATTGACAACTAGAGCGATAGAGAAATATAGAATGTGAGATTGACAACAAGAGAAAGAGAAAGAGAGAGAGAGATTGACAACTAGATAGAGAGAGAAAGATAGAATGTGAGATTGACGACAAGAGAAAGAGAAAGAGAGAGAGATTGACAACTAGAGCGATAGAGAAATATAGAATGTGAGATCGACAACAAGAGAAAGAGAAAGAGAGAGAGATTGACAACTAGAGAGAGAGAGAAATATAGAATGTGAGATTGACAACACGAGAAAGAGAGAGAGAGAGAGAGAGAGATAACTAGAGAGAGAGAGAAAGAGAGAGTGTGAGAGAGAAGACAAGAGAGAGAGAGAGAGAGAGAGATTGACAACTAGAGAGAGAGAGAAGGATAGAATGTGAGATTGACAACAAGAGAAAGAGAAAGAGAGAGAGATTGACAACTAGAGAGAGAGAGAAAAATAGAATGTGAGATTGACAACAAGAGAAAGAGAAAGAGAGAGAGATTGAAAACTAGAGAGAGAGAGAAATATAGAATGTGAGATTGACAACAAGAGAAAGAGAAAGAGAGAGAGAGATTGACAACTAGATAGAGAGAGAAAGATAGAATGTGAGATTGACGACAAGAGAAAGAGAAAGAGAGAGAGATTGACAACTAGAGAGAGAGAGAAGGATAGAATGTGAGATTGACAACAAGAGAAAGAGAAAGAGAGAGAGATTGACAACTAGAGAGAGAGAGAAAAATAGAATGTGAGATTGACAACAAGAGAAAGAGAAAGAGAGAGAGAGATTGACAACTAGATAGAGAGAGAAAGATAGAATGTGAGATTGACGACATGAGAAAGAGAAAGAGAGAGAGATTGACAACTAGAGAGAGAGAGAAAGATAGAATGTGAGATTGACAACAAGAGAAAGAGAGAGATTGACAACTACAGAGTGAGAGAGAGAGAGAGAGAGAGAACAAAAGAAACAGAGAGAGAGAGAGAGTGTGAGAGAGAGAAAGAGAGATAGACAGAGACAGAGAGAAAGAGGGATTGACAACGAGAGAGAGAGAGAGACACTGACTGTGCCGCTCTATGGATGGGTATGTTGCTGCACTAGAGCAAGGCTATAGTAATGTTGGTAGTCCGTGGAGGGGAGAATTGAACATATGGTACGGGAGGTAGGGGGAGTGTGGTGATAGGTGCATGCTTTCTTCCATCCCGAGAGACATTGAAGTTTGCCACGTCTATGAGGGAGTAGGTGAGCAATAATATACTGCCGTTTTCTTAATCATGAAGACTGATAGAAAGGGCAGAGTTGACTGTGGAGAGGGGGGAGATAGATATATATATAGAGAGAGAGAGAGAGGGAGAGAGAGAAAGAGGGGGAGGGCGAGAGAGAGGGAGGAAGGGGGAGGAAAGGGATAGAGAGGGAGGGAGAGAGAGAAAGATAAGGAGATGGAGAGGGAGAGGAAGAGAGGGAGAGAGGGAGTGGGAGAGGGTATAGGCAGAGGGAGAGAGACAGAGTAGGAGAGATAGAGAGAGGATGGTACCAGTCTCCACTACAGAAGCCAGTATGGCAACTAAGAGGACTGAATATCTTAGTGATTTCCAGACTGAACTATCGGCCATTATTTAAGAAATAATTGTAGGAGCGAGTAGATCATCTGGCGATGAAGAACAGTGTCAGAAAGCTGATTTATGTTGAATTTATGGGACATTCTCGGTATCAAGTCATAGAAAATTTAAGTATAATAGTTCCAGAAAAAAAGCCAGTAGATAGTCGGATATCTTCTCGCAGACGACGACATTCTGTAAACAGTCAGAAGATAATTCTCCCAGACACTTTCGAGATAACAGAGAAAAGCAAAGAAAAATCAGACTTCAACGGGAAATAAGGTGAGGTAGGGAGGGGAGCTGAATGGCCTTGTTCATCTTCCTCGTAGGAGGGGGCCATGGTCTACAGGTTGGACGAGGGCTATGGCCAACTGTTCAAAATGGTGCAGGCCGGCGACCCAGGTGTCAGCCACTCAAATCTCTTGACGTATTCTCTACGCAACGCGTCCAGTATCGTCTCCAAACTGGCTATGTTTAACAGCGATTTCAAACCCACGCAAACCGTAGGTGGCTAGCCCATCAAGGGTCACATTTCAGACAAGATCGCACTTAATACGAGTCCTGCTCTTTCAGGTTTATCTTATGAACTTTCTGTAGTACTTGAGAACCATCTTGTGGTGTTTTCTTACAGATGAATCAATGGAGAATAGAAGATCGTGATTATAACATATTATGGACATCAAAATGGAGTTAAGACAGCATGATTGAGTCCATTGAAATCTTGATCTTGAGGGATAGCCTTTTGAGACAGCAAGTGGTACCTTGGTGTTGGCAGCAATGGGAACTCCGAAAGAAACCTTCACTTGTGACTCGAGGAGTGGCCTCATATAATAGGCCAGAGGAGAAGCCATATCCTCTTTAGTCCAGCATAAATTATCCCATCGTTATTTTAGGGCAGACTTAGCCTTTCAAATTTAATTCAGTCCCACACTTAAAGAAATATATTAATGCCTAGCTTATTTTAAATAAATGTCTTTAAGAGGGGTTAAATGATATCTTGTAGGGTGCTTAAGGAAATTATTGCACTTCGTCTCAAGGATGACTCAATTAATTCGCAGAAGATAGGGGACATACCTGATTCCATTGAACTGGTTGGTATTGAGGTGTAATCTTTTGAGTCAACAGGTAGGAACTTAAAGTCTCTCCAGAGTATTGGGGGCTCATCGAGAAATTCAACCTTATTTGTGGCCCAAGGACTGAAACAGGAAAAGTTTAATCCTTTTTACTCTTTCCTAAGTAATATTATCATTTTAAGAATGATATCTCGTTATCTACAAAAATACATCTTAAGAGTTATGCCCATTTGTCAATTCAACTCAAAAAGAATTTCCAGAAATTATATTAAGTTTCCCAAATCGGTTAATTAAGATAGTTGCAAAGCTTAAAGGAGTAAAAAAATAAGAGTTTTCTCATTCTTTTAGAGGCATGTAAGTTATGGTTCTCTTTTCCTCTCTACACTGAGCTGGAGAGAGTTATTCTGGAGCTTATCTGCCGCTGCGAGAGAGAAATGGAGGGAAGCGAAAGGGAAGACCATGGTTTTTCTATTTCTCAAATGTTCAAAGCATATTCATAAACCGTAGCCTTCGCGTTGGCCGCCTGCGTTTCCCCAGTAAGCATAAAGTACAATCTTATTTTTAAACAAAGACGTAAAACATAGAGGTGAAATCCTATTGCTATTACAGCAATTTCAACATATTTGCTACCAGGGTTATTGCTCCTTGATATGTTATATTGGGAATCAAATATGAGTTTTATCATGAATACGCTTCTATCCTATATCAAAGATTCGAGAACGTTAATTGGGTAGAGGAGAAAGTGAAACGCTGTCCTAAAGAGAATAAAGAGAGACAGAAACTGATTCCTTTCATCATAGAGTCGTCAAACCAAAAGAAACACCCAAGTTAAAGAGAATATACCGAATCCTGAAGTAAAAACGATCGTTTCAAGTGAATAGAAATAATATTAAAATTGAAGAATAGTGAAATTGAGATGGATATAAATGATTAACAAAGAAAATTTTAAAATCCTAAGTTATTCTTTAAAGTGATACTACTTACTTTTGTTATATTTTTTCACAGGCTTTTTTCATCTGAAACTTTATTATAATAAATATTGTAGCCCTTAATTTTTATCTAATATTTGGCCAGATAGTATATAGCTTTGTAGTAACTAATTAGATATCATAAGTAGATAGCTTTGAATCATAAATAGGCCTCCCCATCAAAAAATTTGGCCAGATGTTTATCTTTCCAGAAAAATCGAGTAGAATAACTTTTTCCTACCAAGAGAGGATAAGTTATATAGTAACTAAAGACATTTTAATCAGATGAAGTCTAAAAAATTACATCAGATCAAAATTAGATGAAGTCGAGAATACTTTCATCCCTAAATATTTAAAAAATATCATCCTTAAATATTTTTTGTCAAATACAAAGAAAATATTTCATAAGTTTTTCCAAAATGTGGATGTGGCCCAACAAAGCAAGTTGGCCGAGAACCTCTCAGGGATGTGTGTCATATAAAATTGTAATGGTCATATGGTTGTCAGTCCAATATGACGTAGTGATGATGAAATTTTAGCCCCCAAATAATATAACAAAATTGGATAGATAAAAGCTTGGATGAATTAAGATTCTGGTATGTACAAAATAAATTGAACATTTTTAAAGTGAAGATTTAAGCAGAAACATGTGATATGATTTCTCATAAGCCACATAAAAGGATAATTCAGACCTTGATGTGAATGATTGAGATGTCAAATCACAGTGATTCCTTATGATTTATAATTTAGTCCTTGATGTTTAATTGAAGTCATAAAGTCTGAAATCATACCTTGCATTATAAAATATAACAACGTATCATTCAATCTAAAATTTTCAACATGGGATTTTGAAAAAAGCTCTAGTTATATTATACATTACATATTCTATGGTTTTATATGAAAATAATGTTTCATGAATGCCCATTTCATGCTTATTATGTCTTTGCCAAGAACAAAATCTATTAGGTTGAAATAAATTTACATTCCAAGATTAGTAGGGGGTTCAAAGAGAGATCTCTCAGTGACAAAAAAGTTTAGTGTCTGATCATGTGTAGCATTTTTTTCTGTGTCAACTACATAACTCTCTTCTGCCAGTTTATCTACCATTTTGGCTGACATGGATCTAGGATAAAAATATGTTCTACTATGTTTGATGAATTAACCCCTCTAACGACCACAGAATTTCTAACAAAAATCTTAAACTTATTTAAAATGAATAACATAAATTAAGAATAAATCTTCACAAAATGTTAGAGACAAATGAATTGTACCTCATTAAAACAATTTTATATTTAATTTTAAAGGTACTGTTTTGGTGACCAGAAGGAAGATTAAATTAGTTAATAAATCAGTAACGAAGATTAATGGTTGGCTTTTGCCAATCATTAACATTAATCTTCAGTTGGACACCATTTGACAAATGGAACGACAACATGTGTCAGGGCATAAATGAAACCCCAAAATAGCTTATATTTCATATAAAATTATATATAAAGCCCACAATATGTATTCCAACATAGAAAAATCATATCTTCATGAAAATTATGTCTAAAAATTCAGGAAAATTTACATTCTGGCTCAAAATTTATTTTATTTCATGAAAATTTATTTGATGCACACTATGTAGGATAACCTCTAAAAAATTTTAAATCACAAAATTCAAAACATCATTCTAAAAATGGATTTAATCATTTTAGGTTTGATAACATGCATATATAATTGATTTAATGCTGAGAAACATGTAAAGAACATCATATTAACCTATTAATATTGTGTGTTATCAATTATGCTCTTCCTCATCCCCATGACTAACCAAAGCCATATAGTTGTGCAACCATGTGGTTGGGCAGCTGCTCATCTACACACCCGCATAACATGCAACGAAGTAGGTGGACAACTGCAAAGTCATAGCATGCAACTGATGGAAAAGATGTGGCCGGCAAGCCAATCACACAGTCCATGTCTCGCTCCATGTTCAGTAATACAACATATTCATTATAGTGTATGTGTGATGCTTATAACGAAGTCCATGAATAGACGACATGACGTAGTGAATTATGATGCAATCGTAATACGGAGATCACTAGTCTTTAAGCATGTGATCCAAACATTCCTACTCGAAGGATACTCGAGAAGGACATCGAAGTATCCGGACAGAATCACACTTTCTAGCCTCAGTCATATGATGTGTATGGTCGTTCCTGTAGCCATTAGTGTGGAGACACCAATGATAGATATTGGGTGCTTTTTAGTGGAAAGAGTTCACTGAATTGATCTGTACAAATCCCTTAATGGTATTATACCAAAATATAAATCAGGTTGATTAATGTCATAGTTGTGTAAGTGGTCCTTAGACCTGAGACACCAAAGACGTCTTGTGGCCGGACAGTTGTACTTTGACCATGACTTATGTGTCTCTAATCATGGGATTCCAAACGGTTTTAGTTCATGTGCATCAAGAAGTACACGAAGACAATTGATTGGTCAAGATGGAATCGTCTACCCTCGGTTTTAGAGGTGATATCTCAAGGAAGATAATGCGATGAAGTCCTTGGCCAAGGAAGTGAAACATCGGGAGAAGAGTTCTTTGATGATTTCCAAATGCATCAGTATTAACTGGAATGACCGATTAGGGTTTGATAGTTGACCATACCCAAAGTAGTCTTGGGAGTGACAAGTGGATGAGGGATTATACATACAATGTAACCGATGATAAACATGTTCCATGAGTGAGTCGGTACACACTCCTTTGTATCTTCTAGAGCACAAGGTGTAGCTAGGCACCCCACGTGTTGGAGACTCAACCTATCGATTGGGTTAACTCGATCGGATGTTAATTAATCTATACGATGATATAGTTAATTAATTTGGAAGCCCAATAAAGGTTATTGAGCTGATAGAGTCATTATCTAGACTGATACATGGGCCTATAGCGGCACACACAAATGGTCTTTTGGACGTCGGAAGATATACTTAAGTTTTGGGGGTTTTTATGAAAAGTGCCCACTTAGTATAAATAGGGGAAGGCCCTGAACTAAATTCACCTTGGCCAGAATTGTTCAGGGGCCTTCCCCTTGTTCTCCTGTCTCCCTACACTTCCTCTCCACTCCTGATGTGATTGGGACAGCATAACGACGGCGACAGAGATTGAACCGGCCTAGTCAACAAGGAGGAGATCTGACATGTTGAGGACCACGTTGATACTTCTAGAGGCTGCACACTTGAGCAGCTCCACACGACTCGTTCAAGGATCAAAGGAATAATGGACGCAATCCGTGCCGAGGTAATTCGTTTCATGGTTTTATCGCTGTCATTCGATTCCGTTACGTGTCTTCCGCAACGTGAAATCCTCATTTTTATCCAGATCTAGGCATCTAGAACCCAAAACAGACACATAATATGCAGCACTGATGTGCAGCCATAGTACAGAGCTGCACCATGTAGTGATAGCTATGCAGCCACCTAGCCCGCAGCCCTCAAGTGCATGCATGCTGTATTAATTACTAAAATACATTATATATGTTTGTATGTATACGCATAAGTACCTACATATATCTTATTTTTATATTTTAATAGTTCAATTAATCCATACGGATACGGTATCACTTTGTATTATGCATTTGTGAGTGAGACTAAAAGCTGATAAAAACATTGTTTGATAAGAGCAAAGTAAATTATGAGGATGAGTTAAGTCCCTTAATTTTTATGCATCATCTATTATCATCAACAAGATGGATTTCGTGAGTATATTGTAATCACAATTCTCACAATCATTATTCATCTTGAATTATGGATTCCTTTATTTTAAACTTTCCTACAAATGATTCGTGGAATTCTATGGTCTTAAAATGATAAGTGCAAATTACGACATTCATTAGTGTGTGTGGTCTTCATCTTTATTCATACATTGTTGGAATCAATATAAATTTTAATGACTTAATTGAAAAAATATGATTAACGTGAATTAATAATCTAAGTTATAATATGCATTATTTTATGTATCTATTGATATTTTTATAATAATCCCAATTGAAGTCCTTGAAATCAAGTGAAGATTGTCACATCTTGATTTTATTTGAGTGCAATGGCTGATGTAAAATTAGTGAAGATTAAGGCCAAATGGGATAAAAGGATGAGCCCAACCCATGATGTAGACAAAATAAGGAGGTCCTAACAACAAAAAGGGTCATTCAATTCCTTAATCAAGCATTGCTGGGAGCCTTTCACTCAGCCAAAACATTTCTATTTATATTGTTGATCTGTCTTTAGAATCTGGCACTTATTTTCCAGATATGGACAAATGAGAGATGTTAATATAAGGACCATGAATCGTGATCATCCACTCTTAAAGCATCAATGGGGAGCAATATGTTACATTGGAGACCTCTACTTTGTCAAAACCCATTCCTGTCCATGTTCGTACATGGAAGTGTAAGAGCTGGTTTGATCTTCCCTAATAGCTTAGAAGTTTTAGCACCACCCAGCCTATGATTGGCATCAATTGGGGGCTTTCATCTCCATCAAACTATTGCAAGTCACACATAACCATAAAGCTTGTGCCCACTACTTCTAGGAACGTCTATATTGTAATTGCAGTCACATCCTCAGAACAGCTGCACCCATAACCATTTCCATAGCCACATCCGCCCACAGCCACATCCATAACCTACACAATGTGCTTGCATGCCTGTGTCATTTTTTCCTGGGAAACTGCCCATACCCTCGAATGCCAAATTGCATCGCACATGTCACTAGCATCTACCTCCATATCGCTCGTACCGATCCCTTTTCCCTATTTTGAAGCTCAAATAAATTTTTTTAAATCTATAAAATAATAAAGTTTAGACTGAAACTTTATTTTTAAGATCTCATGAGGAATTTAATAGGTATAATTAGATAAACATATATACAAAATAAAAATTCTAAATACGAAATATATTTTCACAGCTTTTATTTATTACAAATATCATTGCTCAGTGTTAATTTGTTCCTTAATCTATATTGGAAATAAAATCATACCTCTTTCATAAATTAGAACACAATGACGTATTTTTAACGCTAAATTAATGTTGACCAGAAAGCCAATCACATGTCTTATTTGAAATTAACATATTCATTAATACTCATGTCAGGTTTTAGTATAATTGAAGGAAAAATTTAATAATAATCATAAATAATAAAATGTTATTATGATAAGATCATACTAGAGTGATTACTTTTATGGAAATAGGTAATCCTAGAAATTTCTATAAATAGCATATTCAAGAAGGAAACCTAAATATCTAGATACAATATCTCTATCTACTCTTCTACTCAAATGATGGGGATGATTGATCTTGTAACCATTTGAGTAAAGATACGAAGGGGAGATAGTGGGTGCTCTTATGGGAAAGAGTTCACTAAGTTGATATGTATGAATCCTTGGATAGTTTAATATCCAATTGTAAACCAGGTCAATTCATGTCACAATTGAAGATGTGATATTACACCAATTATATCTTGTCGACAGATGCTTGTATTTTGACACTGATTTATAAACCTATCTACAATATTCTCAACAGTCTTAACTCAAATGCAGCATCAAGTCCACAAAAGGTAATGCGAATGATTTAAAGAAGAAGATGTGATGAAGTCCTTAGGCCAAGGAAGTGGAAATATCCTACAATGATTTTTCTAATGATTTTTCGATCCATAAATCTTGAAAAGGATGATTGATAAGGGTTTTATAGTTAGAAAGCCCTAAGTCATTCTACGAGTTAATAGATGAGGGGTTATGTTTACATGCTAAGTGATAAACTCAAAATTAGGGTATAAATTACGTCGTCATGAAATTGAGTTTAATCAATAATATTCATATACTTTAACCCATAAAATAATTATTTAGTGATGAGCACAGGTCATCTCCACATGGAATGTATATTAAAGAAAGGGCTCTCTCTATCGATTAAATTCGAGAATGTGAGAAGGATAATATATAGCGTTAGAGGTAGTGATTGGGGGATAATTATAATCACGATAGAGGTAATAGTAATTTAATTATTTAGTGATGAGCACAGGTCGTCTCCACAGAAAATGTAGATTAAAGAAAGGGCTCTCTCTATCGAGTGAATTCAAGAAGGTGAGAAGGGTTATGTATTGCGTGAGAGGTAGTGATTGGGCAAGAATAGTAATCATGATAGAGGTAATAGTAATTTAAGAAGATGTGACGGAAATAGTACTTGTAATGGGTCGTTATCAAGCTAGTAGGACTAGAGGGTAAAATGGCATTAAGTGGTTACAGTGAGACGAGATGTGAATTAATGACAAGAGGTATTTAATTTAGAGTTTTATAAGCTAGGATTTATAATATAAGAGGATGGGGTCATGACAGCCTAGGTGACACATGAAGTGGATGGCAGAATATGATAGATAGGGATGATAGTGGATGAAGATGGATGTTGATAATCGATGAGAATAATAGGTGAGAGTGGCAAATGATCTATCTAAATGTGTTGGAGGATAATCAATGTAAGGCAAGAGGATAAACTTGGATCCATATGTTCCACCAGGATCAAAGCATCTTTCTAATGCAGATCAACATCCCCACTTCTCTATTGAACCCCTCCGAGCATAAAAAGACATCAAGAACAACTTGATGGACCTTTAAAAGTTCACTTTCTTTCAATTTGTCTCGCTTAGAGGAAGTGACCTTAAAGATGTCACTTTTAAAGATTTAGAGTTTAATTTATAGATTCAACTGAAAGGATGGATAGATGCCATAAAGACGAAGCTACCCTTAAATTTCTGCTCAATCAGAGTTTGGCACGTCAGATATCAAGCGTGAAACTTGGACAATTCTTAGTCATTCATTTAATCAAAATATTTCTCTCTCCTCGTCCTCATCAACGTCGCCATATCATTTTATTACAGTTTTGTCTCATCCTATCATTTAATACGATGATTTGCTCAAATTCTTCCTCATCATCCGCAATCGACGACTGTCACTCTTGGAAAAAAGACAAAAATCAATCTTAACAATTTATCATTTAAATATACCTACTAATAAATATGCACCGTCTGACATGGAGTCAGGTCAGCCTGCACCACATCAACACGTTCCCTTTGAAATCCTATGGCATAATGACACATTCGCGCCATGCCAGGTGACTCATTACACATGGGCACAACCGTCATATTTGACCAATTAAAAAGACAAAGAGCCAAACTGTTTTAAGTTTTCAAGCCTTAATCTCTATGCAGCATTCATTGCAAAAGAAGTATTATTTTTTTGATTGGGCCACATCACCCTGCATTGAATCAGTTAAAATAAAATAGTTGAACTTTAAAACATCATCATGTCATCGCTCATTGTGAAATCATAACAGTTTATATCAATGATTGGCTAACACCAATCATTCACCAAATTTGATGATTGGCTGTCGCCAGTCATTATGCCTAACTGTGGTTGGTTGCCATTCGATAAATCAAATGGCAACATGTGGCATTGCAAAAAGAAAGAATAAATTTTCTAAATTTGCATATTTATCTTTATATTGGGTAATATAATAATTTGGTATGCGTTGGTTGTTAAAGTGTCTGACTTGGTTCAAATTAATTCTATTGTTTGACTGGCATCACTGGTCATCGATTGTGGCAGAGCCCAACAATAACAGCCCTATATTCTACTCATTTAATGACAATTCTCAGTGTCAACATTTTTTTCCCATTTATTTAACATCAAACATTCTGAAAATAAACATCAGTTTATAAAATTCTAGGTTTTAGTACCTCATAAATGTGCCTTGGTTGTAAACCAGTATCAGGAGCATTACAAAGATATTTTACAGTATGGTAGTTACAAATACCTCATACTAGTCTCAATATCAAACCAATGTATTGTTTTCTTCAAATCATAAGGTGTTTTAAAAAAATAATGATTTAAATTTTTTGGTATAGATGAAAAGAGTAACCATATAATTGAGAGTCAAAATACAGCTTGATAGTTGCAAGAATCAAAGTTGTACCTATCATACAAAGGAGCTTAATGTAGGATAAGGAAGTCAGTGTTGTGAAAGAAACCATGGACAACAGGGTCTCCTAGATTCCAATTTCTAATATACCTAATACATTCATTCTCTAACTCATTAACATACATTTATATTAATATTTTATATCTCACCAGAGTGAGGCACATTTTTTAGGTCATGTGCATGTATATCAAAGGGTTGTGATCAAATGTGAACTGCAAGGGTTGTAAATTGGTCCACAATATTCATGACATCTTTGGCGACTCTTATGTGAAATCTTAAGGCATGCAAGAACAATTTTAAATTGGTCTGATCTCAATAGTTACCCATGTCTACTCCATAGTTTAGTTTTGATTAGGTAGAAAGCTGTATCTGGAAATTAAAATTAAATAATTATGTAAATTGACAAAAGAATTGTATGATTCATGGAATGAAAAACCAAATTATAGTTCTTCCTTATTCAACTACTGGAAAGAAGGAGAGAGTCCTAATTACCACAGAAACTGACCGGATTGCAAGGGGATAAAAGCATATATAGTACCCGAATCAAAATATCAAAAGAAAATAAATTCAATGTATCTAAAAATTAAATTCAATGTATCTAAAAAACATGTTCAGTAAAAGGATAACGGATTACATAGCTTATAATATTAACATCAATCTGCCGAATAGATCGAAGAAAGACTACTTGATCATCCGAACGACTTACCTATAATGAGAAAAAGGGTAAAGAAAAAAAAAGGTCCAGAGCATTAAGGCATGCATTAATGATAGAAAAACCAGCAGCCGCCGCATGTCACGTCGAGGGCATTCCTGAGAAAAGAATTCCTTCGTGCGCCTGTTTCGGCGCCTTTTGAAGGATTCCTTCCTCTCTCCTCTCATCCCATCTGATCTCATCTCTTCCATAACTTTAAACTCCAACCCACTCCCCTCTCGACCAGACGATTTCCTTCGGTTGGAACTTCTCAAAACCAAGGCAAAAACGGAAGAAGAGAGAAGAGTAGCGTCGTCGAGGGCATGGATTTTGCTTCAAAAGGAATATCCTGGGCTGAAAGTATGCTTGTAAAATGCGGAGATATATGCCGCGATGGGATCATGGCTAAGGTTCGTTCATAGACTCTTCTAATTCTCCGCGGAATATCGTTTGTATTTTCCTTCAATCATGTTTCCAGTTATACGCGATATGGGATCAATCTTTGTTCCGTTTGCAGGAACCTGTCAAGATTGTTGACGCTGTGGGGGAGCGTTTGAGGAGAATCTACGAAGAGGTTGCCGATGATCTGCTTTGCCTATTTTCAGTCGTCGATGGCTCTGACCCGGGAGATGATCCGCCATCATCATTATCATCATCATCATCATCATTACCAGTAAATGATTCGCCTCCTGGTGATCATCAAAGGCCCATAGATGATCCACCACCGCCATCATCATCATCATTACCACTAGTAAATGATTTTCACCCAGGAGATGAGTCGCCCATAGATGAACCACCAACACCACCGCCATCATCATCATCATCACCATCATTATCATCATCATTACTATTACTCAGATTAGATGATTCTCACGCGGTAGATGAGTCGCCATGTGGTGATCGCCACAGGATCTTAGATGACGATCCAATAAGATTGTCATCATCATCATCATTATTACCATCACCATCACGAAAAATAGGTGAGTTGTCTTGTGATGATCAGCAAAGGCACATTGATGATGATCCATCATCATGGCTACCACCATCACTCGAGTTAGAGGCAGAGGAGAGAGATGAGGAATTCGATGAGATCTGGCTGGAGGAGTTCAGTGAGAGAAATGAAAAAGCGGGCGAATTGGAAGAGGTGGACAGTAGCGAGCTTGCTCTGATCTCGCGGAGGGCGATGAAGAATCACTCTTATAAGGTACAAAGTCTTTCGATAATTGCTAGACATAGTTTCGAAAAGTCTAGGGTTGAATCAGTTGTTTTCATTTTTGTCGAAGTGTCTTTTCTCTGAATCTGATATTTCTGTTATTTACCCAGAAAAAGCTGAGAGATATCGTGGCTTCGAATTTCTACACTGCCAGAAAGAAGTGGGCATCTCGCCTCGGGGCGAGGAGAGAAGAGAAAGTTGTCAAAGGGACTGGAGAAATATCAACTGAGAGACCCTTATCGTGTGAATCTGACTGGGAACTCCTCTAAGTTCTTCTGCGTTATGAGTCGTGAAGGAAGAATAATTGGCAGGAACATACAAAGAAAATAAGTTTCGTCGTTTTTTGTTCTGTTATATCGTCGAGGGATTTAATTTTGTAATAATGCAAATAGGTTTGTAGTGATGATCGCAAATATTCTTCTAATCAATTCTGCTGTAAAGTCTGGTGTTCGATCAAAATGGGCGTGATTGTACAATCGAAATTGTTCTATCTACTGGCCCTGATCGATGTTTGTATTTGGCGATTAGACTCAGTCGGATTGAATGCGGAAGACATTACCTTTCCGATCTTGGCCGCTTTATCGAACAATTCCGTAGGCAGGACCTTGATGACCCAGATTGATTAAATCAATCAGGAATATAGAATTTCAGAAATTTTGGAATAATAGCGATAATGATCTATATCAAAAACTTATCTACACGTGTAAGACAATTTAAATTAATTAATTATGAAATTATAAAGGTTTTTATTTGACATTCAAATACTCGATTAATTAATTTAAATGAAGAAGACGATTTTAATTAATGAATTTTGAAATTATAAAGGTTTTTATTTGACATTCGAATAATCGATTTAAAATGCCGGATATTTCAAGTATATTCGACATTATTTAAGACATTGGAAAATTAAAATGATTAGTACCTCGTCGGCTACTGAGACCTGGATCCGAGACAACAGTTTACCAGCCACAGGTTGATGCGGACAAGTGTTGAAACTTGGAAAACACTAAAACATAAAATTACTTCCGATATTTAATTTTTAATGGCAAAGCGGTAAAAATCAGAGTGTAATGATCAATCAACTCACATGAAAAAAAACGACAGAAAAAAGTGTGCAACTTGAAAAACCTGTTTTCTCTGCATGCTGATGAGTAAACTACTCCCGATGTCTAAATTTTTATGCGGAAACGGAAAAATCGGCCTAGAAAGTGTGATCAAATAACATACATGAAAAAAACGTGTACAACTTGAAAAACCTGTCTTCGCATGGTAATGAGTAAACTACTTCCGATGTTAATTTTTAATGGGAAAGCAGTAAAAATCAGGCTACATAATAGTGAAAAATAAAACAAAAAAACGTGTAACTTGAAAATCCCGACACGTAGCAAAGAAAAAGGACAGGTGGCAGAGCCCTCCCTGTTCTTATCTTCCTTCCCAGCGATCACCACAGTTCAAACCAAAGATCAGAAAAATGGCTTCTACGCAGCGGGCCAAGCGGAAGCCGAAGAGAGAAGAGCGCAAGGAGGAAGAAGAGAAGAATATGTCGTTGGAAGAGATCGGGGGCTACCGGGCAACGGCACAGCAGAACTCGCTAGAGACGATAAGAGCAGCAGAGGAGCGATACACCAAGGCGAAGGACTCCGCAGCTGCAGTTCTGAAGGAGTCGAAAGAGACTGTGGGCGAAGGGATTGGGGCTGCGGTGGCCTACGCTACCGCCAAAGGCGTGGAGGCTAAGGACTTTGCCGTGGAGAAGAGCCAGCAGGGCTACGAAGCGGCCAAGGAGTATGCTCAACAGACGGCCGACAAGGCCGTCGCGGTGAAGGAGGCCGTGACAGAGAAGGGGCGGAGAGGAATGGAGATGGCGACTGAGCAGGGATCGAAGGCCTACGAAGCAGCCAAGGATGCCGCCGCTAGTGTAGTTCAGACTAGAGAAGAATCTCCTCAAGATGAGGATGAACAGGAAAAAGTGGAGACTGGATCTGAAGACTCGGTGTACAGAATCCTCTTGGCCTCTGATGCTTGATCCTCTTGCAGGGAATCCGAGGAGAACGATTGACATTGGAGAAAGAGCCCGAGGAAGAATCACCGGATCGTGAACTGGAATACTTGGAAATCAGAGGAGAAACGACGGCCATGGAGGAGTTCTACGAGGCTGTAGGGAAAACTGTGATCGGCATCGCTCGGTTCGTTACCGATCTGATGAGTGGAGGAGGCGCGAAGCCGGGGAACGGGAAGAACTAGAGGTAATCGAGATAGACGACTATTGAATAGTGAACATCGTCAAAGTTGTGTAAATTATCGTAGGGACTGTAAATGTCCAGTTTGGAGTACATGGAGTCAACATACTGCTTATATAAATTATAAATTCGAGCTTCAATGTCTCGATTTCCATGGCAGACATCTACGGTACTGCTCTTGGATAGCATATATCATCAAAGTTACGTGAATCATCGATAACTCAGCGACGGTAAATCTCCTGTTAGGAGTAGATGAAAACAACATACTGCTTAACTAAATTATAAATCTGAGCTTCGATTACTCAACTTCCACGCCCCAAATCTTAAGTCCTACCTTTGGAGAGTAAAAATATGCAAAGGTACGTAAAAATCTGCAAATCGCCTGTTTGGAAGACATGGATTCAATATACTGCTTTAAAAAATTGTAAATTCGAACCTCGATAACTCAACTTCCAGTCCATACATCTCCGGTGTTGCCTGAGCGGAAATTAGATAATTCGGCGGCAAAACCTTGGAAGACGACAGGAAAACGCGCCTCGTCGTTCTTGATTGTTCATAATCTTCTGCAACTCCGGCATCGCAAAACCATACGGTTTAACCTTTAAATACATTCCCAGCGTTTTCGGCGGGAAATTCGAAAAATAACCTCCCTGCTTTATAAATCCCTCTCTCCGATGACGTCACCATACTAAGAGTTAAAACGTTAGGCGGGAAATTCTAGAAAGTTTTGAAGTTTAAAAATTCACTCAGACTCAGATGACGTCTGCAGACTAAAGACAAAATACATCCAATGGTTAGCTTTTAATTATGTTCTTAGTGTTTTTGGCAGGAAATTTAAAAAATAAACAACAAAAACCCGCCATTTCTGGAATGACACCATCAGTCTAAGCTGTCCTTCCCTTCAAAACAATCACAGTACGAGGAAGCTATATCGCCCATAGCACCGAAAGAAGCCTAACAGACCCGTCTACTAACAGGGATCTTCGGCCGAGAACAAAGCTTGGTCAACATTACAAAAAGAGACAGTGGAGCCCCCACCAGGATACAAATCCATATAATCCATTCCATCAGGTGCAAAATCAAAAGCCCAAACCTCCTTAATATTATACAAGCAGTAGGCCAGCAATTTTTGTAAGGGTTGTGGGCCCATCTTAAACAAAGTCAACGAGGCGGCCGACGGAAATGAACGATCGCCACGGCCTCGGATGTCCTAGGCTTCCTGAAAATTGGGATTGGAAATCAGGTTAAACAAACAAATACAATTAATATCTTGCCACTCATGCAAAAGTAGAAATTCTAATCAAGGATATCCCACCATATTTCTCCAAAAACCATAGTTGTCAATGACAGTTTTCAATCGACCAAGGTAATAATAACAACTTTGATATCATGGGCAAATCGATAATGGTCTTAACAATAGAAAATGAAGCAGATTCATCAATGTTCAGTATTTTTCAAATCTGAAATTTTCAAACACATGACAAACATTCTAAGGTTGCATCAAAATAAAAGGGTAAGCAAAATAGATAAGTATTTTCACCTGCACGCGATGAACTAGTGTTGGTCATGGGGAGTGTCCAACATCGGTCCCGCTGGCGGATGAACTGTCGCTGTCCGAGTCTGCAGGTATTATGATTGATTATCAGCGCAAGAGGGAAATCAAAACAAGACATGAAGCAAAGCATGTTGATCAGACCAAGCATACCACTAGACGACGTGCCTGAGTCACTACTTGAGCTACTTGAACTACTAGATCTCCCACTGTCTCCATTCTTCTCTCCTGCTAGATCTTCCACCCGCTTTTCTTGTGTCGTTACTGTTCCCCAAATTGACAGTTATTTAGATTAAAAACAAATTAATCAAACAGTAAATTTCAAAAAAAAAAACTTCCAGTCCATGTTATTACCTGGCCTAGTATCCGGCGGCTCGCCAGCAAGGGGAATTGAATCCGGCAAATTCTACCAAATCATAAAAGAAAAGTATAAGTACAGGAAAGGGTATTATGCAAAAAACAAAAACTAGAGGAAATTAAAGCAAAATATTCATCTTTACCCTCTCTGGCAGTCTATGCAGAGACTCTCCCCTGGCCAGACTAGCGAGCTCGGCCCTCCTCTTGTTCTTGCTCAAGCTCTTCTTATAATTGGTGACAAATCTGTCGAGCTCCCAGAGCGTCTCGTTATCCACGCTATCAATGTCCACTTCAATCTCGTCCTCGTGCTGGCTCAAAGACGCGGTCCTCTTCTTGATGATTTGCACCACGCTATCAAGCTTCTCAGGAGGGAGGCTCTGCAAATTATTGCTCAATTTTTGCTTCTCCTCATAAGTCATGCCCCTCTTATTGGGCTCCTTAGCCTTGGGCTTCTTCATCGCCGGCGGGCGCGCCACCTGGGTCTTGTAAGCCGCCGGCCTCGGACTGATCTCTGCCATCGGATGCGTCGTCGACCCAGATCTCTCCAGCACCCTCACATCCAACGGCTGAGGCGAAAACGCGCACTCAGCTTCAATGGAAGGCCACCGCTCTTCAAACACCTTGGACAGCTCTTCAGCCATGAGATGCACGTCTTGGCCCTTGGGATTATAAGTCATGGCATTGCTGAAAGTCAATCTAACGTCTTCTGCAAAGTCTCCAGGGGACTTGTACCAACCCTTCTCCAGCCTTGTTTTGATAGTGCCGAGGTCCATGGGACGCTCAATTATGGTGTAATAGTCGTGCAAACCAAGACCCTTGACGTCCACAGGCGCGTTGAACACCCACCCAAACTTGTGTTTCATCAGCTTGGAGAGAACAGAGGCACAGCTCTTGAAAGCCTGCGCGTATTTCTTAAGGGTCGGGGACAAAATCCCATCTTCCTTTGGGAAATTGGGCCTCTTGCCAAGGCTTGATTTTGATCTCTTGAGGGGCTCGGCGGGAGGGAATTTGTCCTTGGCGAGGAGGAAATCCGAGTTTCGGTAGTACTGATTGGCCTTGGGCGTTCTCTTCTCCTTCTCCACCACTTCCCCAACGCTGTTGTTCTCCATCTGGGCAGGAGCGACGGATACGCTGAGCTGGCGGCGCAACGAAACCGCCGAGGCGGCTTCCGAGTTGGGAGCGGGTCTTTTCGTGCCTGCCACGGGGTGGGCGTTGCTGGCGGAGAGCTGGGATTGGGTATACTCCACCGCAGGAACGGCGGAAGCCGCGCGGGACTCGAGCCTCTTGGCTAGGGCACGAACTTGCTCAAGTTCTTGGGTGAGCTTGACGCGGAGCTCGTGGATTTCATGGCGGGTCTTGGAGGAGAGATTGATGAGCTTCCGACCTCCCGATCCTTCGTTGATGTTGTGATTCGATTGCTGTTGAGTTGCATCGCGATCGGACGTGCACGGGGGATCGTCCCGCCGGCCGTTGACGTTTAGGGTTGATACGTAGTCCCCTGAAGCGTCCGATTCAAAGCTAGAGATCCGTTGATCGTGATTCTGCTTCGGAGATGGAGCGGGCTGCTGGATCGAGGAGTTGACATCGTCGATGTTAAGCTGAGAGGAAGCGGGCGGCTGCGAGGGTTGAACGAGGATCTGAGGAGTCGTTAGATTGCTCGATTTCCCCGAAGACTTGTGAAATTTCCGAGTGTAGACCTTGTTCTCTCCCCACCTGTGCTTCTCCCGCGATCCATCACCGCCGCCTCCGACCAGAGTCCCCGAAGCCATTCATAAATGCGATTCTAGGGTTTCCAGAGATCAAGAAAAAGTACCAAATTTCCGCCCGGACTTCGATTCCGCCAAGAACAGCTCGATCGGCGACGCGAGAAGCCCGCCAAGATTCAAGCCGGGTGACAACAAACGATCGAAATTATCGCCGGAGAGGAATCGATCGAAGCGTGCTCGCCTTCAAGGTGCTCGCCAGTATGCGCAGATGAAATAGAGAGAGAGAGAAAGAAATCCCGTCGATGCTTGCTCGATTCTTCTCCCTTCTTATTAAATCAGATCAAAGAACCGGCGCTCGCACGTGCGAGCTGAACAGCAGCGGTCCGTCGCTTCGTCTCTTGCTGACACGTGTCCTCGCCCGACGGAGACCACTTCGGCCCATTTTGGTTTAAACTCGACAAAGATTTTTAATAAACTTTCTACGCTGGGAATTAGCCAGAGATTTGCTCATCCCTTCTCTTCAAGAGAAGAGATTAGTTAGTAGGAGGAGGCCCGGCCTCTGCCACGTCCCCCTGCCCAACCTCGGCCTCTGCCGCCGCTGCCACGGCCGCCGCCGCCGCGCGAAGAGAGGCCCTCGAGGGCCCTGTTCATAAGCTGGTTCTTAAAACCGGCTCCTTCGGCACGTGCTTTCTTCGGGGGTTGACCCGGCCGAGCCCCCATTGACCCCGCTAATGTTCTCTTCTCACTACAAAAATAAAATTCAACCAAGTCAAATCTTAGAAATTCATCAGTAAAATGTGGTAAGAGTAAAGATCTTTAATACATTCTGTGATCTATATTTTTTTTCCTTAAGTAGCCGGGCGTGGTGGAGTTGTCATTCGTCCCGAACTTCTCCCACCACAGCATGCTTAACTTCGGAGTTCCCATAAGAGTTGTGGGTTTGTACCTTACGGCAGCGGCTTTGCTTGGCGTGGGCTTTGCTGTCTCCTTCCATGAGAGGGTGATCTTCGCGTCTCCGATGAAGGATGGAGCCTTGGAATGCAAAGGCTAGAGAGAGAAACATAAGCTCATGAAGAGATAGTTTGATAGGTAAATAGAGATTGAGAGAGAGATAGAGAGCTCACTTGTGTCATGGCTAATATATTGTTGCAGATTCGGAGGCCCGTAGTGGTATTCTGCTTTTCGGTTTTCTGCATGTGTTCAGGAGATGGGTGGAAGTTAATTAAGGAAAGGATTAACTTTAATTATGAAGAAGAAATTTGGAGATCAGATGCATACAATTTTCGTCTTTTCTTCATCCGTCTTGGCTGCTGACATTGCTTTATTGTGCTCCGTCATTCCTTGGGTCAGCTTCTTTATGGTGCCCTTCACGAGTTCTTCGGTGTACTTCAACCTAAGAAAAATAAGATGGGCCAATTTTCACAACTTTTACCAAGGCTTTGTGCTGAGCCTAATTAGTTTTCGCAGACGAACGTTGAATAAATTACCTCTCGGTGAAGTCTTTGTAATGTTCAGAGAAGTCCTCCCCAAGTCTGTCTGAAGGTTGGCCGGTAACAATCTTGTAGCCGCAGAGACTGTTCGTGGAATTTGGGGTCTGCACAGAACTTTAGCGATTTTGTTTTTGAAATGTAAGAGAAATTTGAAAAAAAACCAGAAAAAGGAGCTTCCTTTACCTTATGAGCCAAGTGATGGAATGTGTAGAGGAGGCATTCCACATAACTGAAGTTAAGTGTCTCTCCGGCTTTCTTCCTAGTCATGAAGTTCTGCAGGCGAAATAAAATTTATCAACTTTCTTCTGGGGTTTGGGTTTTCCCTTGTTACTCTTGTTTATATATCTCAAGTATTGGGTTGATCACCGTTTTCAGGTGGACTTCCATTTTTTCTTTCAAATTAAATATTATTAGATCTTTTCACAAAGTTATAAATCAGATTAACTGAATAAAACGCAGGAAATTGAAATAACCTTCAAAAGTTGTACAACGTATGAAATATTTTATCATATTTTTATAAATCTGACAAAATTTATGAGCCTTCTTCTGGAGTTTGAGTTTTACCTTGTAATTCTTGTTTATATACCTAAAAGGTTGGGTTGATCAATTTCATTTTTTCTTTATAAAAATAATTATTAGATGTTAAAGAATCAAAAATCATATTAACCGAATAAAACTCAGGAAATTGAGACAACCTTCAAAAGTTGTACAACGGATGGAAGAATCTGACGTGAATCCTGTGCTGTTGCATAGGGTGAGCAACCGGCGAGTGTCTTAAGCAAATCTTGTTTGCGTTCCTCGGGAAGCTGAACATGAACGTGCAGCTAGTAAACATCAAATCTTCATTTACGAAGATAAAAATAAAAATACTAGTAAAATAAATTAAATACCTTGTCGAAAACAGGAATTAGATATTTCGAGTAATAACCAATAAACTTGCTGCTTGAAGCACCTCTCTGCAAAAAACATGAATTAGAATCCCAAGAACATCGAAAAAAGGAGAAAAAAGTGCACATGCATACCATAAAATAAGGAACAGCCATGAACATACAAGAAATTAATCGGTCTATGTGGTCGACATCCGAGACCTGAAAGCGTTATGAATCAAGTTAGCAAGATCAAAAATTAATTACGAATTTAAAGAATGAGATGAGAAAGTCAATTTTAATGTCCAGGTACATTGAATTGCACATCCAGATCAGCTTGTCCCTCGATTATTTCGATAAGTTCTTGAATTCGTTCTGGAGGGGCACTTTCTCCAAAAATACTCAAACTGCTGAGAAAGTCCATAAAAAGTTTGAATTCCGCGCCAGTGACATCTCGCAAGCTCTGGACCAAAGATGCAAACAACATTAATAATTTACCAGACGAATTTTTTACTATCATAAATAAAATTCATGAAATTTGTCGAAAACACTTTATACAAATGAACTACGGTAAAACAAAAGACGAACCTTTTTAACTAAATCTGTCACATGTCGTTCCATCTGTTCTTGGGGCTTCAGAAGTTCAGCTTTCAGAGGAAAAACCTGGATAGAAAACCACGAAAAACATTAATTTGCTTCGAGCAGCTACAGACTTGGGCAGAGAAATTTAGATAATACCTTGTCTTTGAGGAAACAGATAACTTTGTCACGAATATTTTCGTCACTTGATTCAACATGCTTCAACAAGCCTGACAATGAAGCTGAAACATTCGAAGGCAAATTAAATTTTGGAATACGAGTTCCTTGAAATGATAAATAAAAATAAATAAACCCTTTTTGGCAAAAAAAACACATTACCTTTCGCATCTTGTCTCAGAAGGGACATCAGCGCCTTGTGAACAGCATCACGCTCCACATTTTCCTCTTTCGAGAAAGATAGAAAAAATCAGCACTGCAGAGAGCGATTAAAGAGATAAAGAAGAAACCCAAGTCTTACCGGCCACAAGAAGCTGACCAAGAACATCAACTATTTTTGAGACATAATCTGGATTATCTTTACACAGAAGAGGAAGTCCTCGAATAGCCTGAACTCTGATCTGAACGTGTTTAACCAAAAAAATCAAAACAATATACCGTAAACCCACCGGTTAATTAGAAATCAAAAACCAAATATTACCCCCAGTTCTTCTTCCTCGAGCAAGTCAAAATGCGCAGACGCCGCCTTGCTGGCCAAACCGGGGAAGAATTGGAAAAACTTGGGAATGAGCTGCGCAGCGAGCTGCTTAGCCTTGGTACTCCCATGCTGCACCGCCATTAGAATACCTTCAAAGTCGCTGACATGCTGCAATCAAAGGCCGATCAAAAGAAGCCCAGGAAAAAAAAACCCTAAAACGGATTAATCAACAGCAACAAAGGGTACGCGAAAAAAACCTGAGATTTGTCGCTCGCCTCGTTCAGGCGCTCGTTGTACTGATAGAGATTATCGACTTCGGAGGGATCCGCTCCAGCGTCGGACGCCATTACAGGCCAAGGGAACAAGAAGAGGAAGATTGGAGAGAGAGAAGATTGTCGTGGCTGGGAGAGAAGGATAGCTCGCCAGAGCTTGTTCTTGTTCGTCCGAGTAGCCCTCGTCGTCGCGCCGGCGAACAAGGGGGAAATTGGGAGGAGGACCACGGGGGAAACGGCGGACTACTGAAATTTCCAGATCGGACGGCTGAGATTGCTCCATCGAGATCTATCCGTCCGTTCATTTAAATTGAGCCCAGATAACTGAATAATGTATAATGTGTGTTTAAATGTTGCTCGAATTTTCAGGTATATTTATTTGAATAATGATATGATAAGGTTGACCAGTGTTAGGACTTTAATCTGATGGATTCGTGGACTAGGGCCCGGCCCAGTTAACTGAATAATATATAATGTGTGTCTAAATATTGCTGGAATTTTCAGGTATATTTATTTGTATAAAGATATGATAAGGTTGACCAGTGTAAGGACTTTAATCTGATGGATTTATGGACTAGGGCCCGGCCCAGTTAACTGAATAATGTATAATGTGTGTTTAAATGTTACTGGACTTTTAAGGTAGATTTATTTGTATAATGATGGGGGGGGGGATATGATAAGGTTGGCCAGTGTTAGGGAATTGGAATTTAATCTGATGGATTTATGGACTAGGGCCCGGCCCAGTTAACTGAATAATGTATAATGTGTGTTTAAATGTTGCTGGAATTGTACGGTAGATTTATTTGTATAATGATGGGGTGGGGCGTATGATAAGGTTGGCCAGCTTTTGGGAATGGGACTTTAATCTGATGGAGTCGTGGACTAATAATGTGTGCTTAAATTTTTCTGGAATTTGAAGGTATATTTATTTGTAAAATGATGAGGGGGATATGATAAGATTGGCCAGTGCTAGGGAATGGGAGTTTAATCTGATCGGTCAAATTATGATTGCATGTTAGATGATCGAGTTAGTTGATGGAGTGGAATGAGGAGATAGTTATCTGGTTATGCTTATCCATAACACTAAGACAATTTTATTGATTGATATAATTTTTTAACTGCCTCTTGTGCAACCTAACGGCGCATTATATTTTATGACTGTGTGCAGGAATTTGCTTGAATTAAAGGGGATAATCATCAAGGGGCTAGAGCACTTTGTGGAGCTTGAATTTGAACAATTGGGTTGTTGGGCTAAAAAATATTGTTTTCATCTTCAAAAGGGCAGTCAGAGGGATATGAGCTACATCTTGGCTCCATCCACTAAACCCTATAAATTCTCTCCTATATAGGACCATGATCTGCAAGTCATGGAACCTTAAATCCATCACAAAGGAGGAAAAAATTTCATTGAATGATTTTCGAAAACTAGGGAAGGTTGTTTCAGTAATCATGTCTAAGTATACATATTCCCTATGGAGACAACATTCTGAACATGCGTACTTTCTGAACATGAGTATTTATCATGTCATGATCTCTTTATGTATATCTTTCCCTCAGTCTGAATGTGTTATAACAGCATCTAGATAAAAGGACAAGGCAATCCAAGATCTAGGTTGTTCAACCTATTTAGCATTCAGTGTTTTAAATATTTCATTGATTATTCTTCCTCTTTTGAAAGTGAAAAATGATTAATACTCACATAATACTGGGGTCCAAGTTGAGTAAGATGGACTAAAGGTACAACACATGACCATCAATGTAGTAAGGAGTAGATCTGATCATTTCCCCACCATTCCCATTCCCTTTCATCCACTTTCCCTCATTTTCCTCCTCTCTTTCTCTCTCTCCATCAGCCCCTTCCTAAAACTTCATCTCTCAATAACATGCAGATTCCTCTCTCTTAATTTTCCTCCATATCTTCATTTTCTCTCTCTAAAATTTAATTAATTTTTTTTAAATTCAATTTTATTGATGCCTGTCATTTCAGCTAGTAGTCGCGTGCATACAGCCTAGAGTATGCACTACTATATCTTGTACGATTAATAGCCTAAGCGAGCATATAAACATTGTAGGTTAAATTATGGTTAAAACACTATGGATTTAGATTTATCCCCTATAATACCACATAATGTGCATGTGCACATGATCTCATAGCGTGCTATGTGCAGGCCTCACACCACTTCTAATGTAGATTGTTGACCTCATATACAGATGAACACATGACTAATAATATCATGATGATCATTATCTTGTATGGAAACTAAATTTTAAGGGAAAGATTTGTAAGTTATAGGGTGATGGAAATATGTGTCCTCCAAGCCAATCACACATTCCACACCTCATTCCACAGTCATCAACGCAATATATATATATACACACAATGAATAAATTTATTATAATGAGATCACAATATGAAGATCACTAGTCTTTAAACATATGTCCTAAACATTCCAACTCAGAGGATACTAGAGACAGCCATTGAAATATCTAGATAGAATAGCATTGTATAGTCTCACTCATATGATGAATATGGCTAATCCCATAGGTGTTATTGTGGAGACATTAAGGACAAATAGTGGGTGTGATGTAACATGATGTGCCGGGATCAGGCGGCTCGTGTCATACCATAGGGGCAGACGAAAATGCATGATGTAACGAGATCAAATGATGAGTTCATTTGAAAATCAACAACAAGTACGTGAGTCAACCGACAGGTAGGGGGTATAGACGCAGATAATGACACGAGGGGTCAGGGCATGGACAAGCTTCCAATGACCCAAATGATTGGCGCTAAGTCCGACGGAGTGGGGAACGTTCACGATCCATGAGCGTCCACGTTCATCACCGCGAGCGAGGCTGATTCGACACCGATGAAAGAAAAGTCCTATCATGTGTGGCTATCCATATACTACGAATGAAGCCACTCTCAAGGCAGCGGAGCAGTCGAAAAACCCAACAGTGGGAAACATAACAATACCATAAGAGGGAAGAGAATGGGGACCTACGGGCGTTGGCTCGGGTGCTTGTGGCGGTTGCGACTGTCGTAGGCTTTGAAATAAATGGCTAGATGAACCCCAGTATTCACAATCAAGAAGATGGCCGAGATAAAATTGCAATGATTATAAGCATTATAAATCCAATAATTATCCGTGTGGGATAGTTTTTGGGTCGTGTACAAAGATATGTTTCGCTCTATCACTTCTGAAAAAGTGGATAAACTCGATGGATATGTAAGAGATACCAACAGAATGAGGGCAGTTCTAAGGGCAGAATTGTTAAAGTCGGTGTCGGCTAAGCAGAAGGTTTCATGGCCTTTGAACGACGATTGTCTTGCACTACGATAGATGAACATATTGGGCGCCAATCGGGGCAGGAAGGATCGGGGCAGAATCGGGCGCACTCAAATGACCCAGGGTCGAAATGTGGGAGCCTCCTATGGGGAAGAGAGAGAGAGAGATAGTCACGATAGTGCCTGTGGAGTAACTGCCGGTCACGACGGTTTGATAAGCCAAAAATAAGGGTGAATTTTGCAACTTACTAGCTTATACAATAAAATTTATAAAAGCCCTACTTAAGATGTGTAGTGATAAGTAAAGGGTATCGTCCAAGGGAAGCTAGTAAGTTGATTCAATTGATGATCTAATTGATTAATTTGACACTAATTAAATTTAATTTGATCTTTAATGAAGATCAAATCACCCTAATTAAATGAGAAATTTAGAAAGGAAGGTAGGAGAGATGAGAGGAATAGAAGAATATGGAACTCTAAATTGAATTATTTGATCCAATTTAAAGGATCAAAGTAGTCAATTAGAGGGATTCAAAAGATTGTGTTTTGGTTGGTTTTGTAGGTTTGATAATTCAGAAATAACTACATTATTAGATAGAAAAAGGGGGTAATGTAATCTCCTAAAAATTAAATCTTTTTCTAATAGTTTTTTCTAATGTGTACTTGGAATAGCTAGGTAAATCTCTCAATCTCAGTAAGGGCTTGTACATTTCACTCAAGCCTAGCGATTTAGAAGTTCAGATCGAGTTCAGGAAGAACGATGAAGGAATTTAACTAAAACATCATCCAAATACACCAAAAGTTCTATACATCAATGTAGGCCTGATTGGAATGATTCAACCGTACAGATAGAAAGAGGGGATCAGATGAGCAAATCCATAAAAAAATCATCTCAATCGAATTTCAAGATCAAAAGTTATTAATAAATGAATCTAAACCAATTTTAACCATTGGATTTAACTCCATTTATTTAAATATTTTTTTTTGAAAGACGCCATGATGTGTCATCTTCTCATTAGCGTGCACATTTGGAATTCCTTTTTCGGGTTTGATCTCTGAGCTCCACATACCCACTAGCGAAAAATAAAAATAAAGAGGAAAAGATCAGAAAATGGGGCTTGGTACATTTTGCGATGCACGTGAGGTGTATTCCTTTCACTGCGCAAACCAATCACAGAATTCCACGGGCAATGAACTTACCTCCCGGTGGCGCCCATCATCAAGCGCCATCGGATTCTAATCCGACGGCCGAAATGAGTCCACGTCGACCGCCCAAGAATCTCTCTAGTGATTTTGCATTAATGTCCTTAAAAACAAGAAATTGCCGCCTGACGACACCCAAAAGTAATTGTGTATACGCCCCTTGCGCATTCTCTCTCCTCTGATTTTTCCTAAAATCACAAAAATACCATGCTCATTTTCACTCAAGTCCCTGCCAAATTTACATAATGTGTCTATGCCACTACCGAGAGCTGTTTTTAGGGATATAATTGCAACTCATAATTACAAAAAGCCCCTGGAAGAGTAAAAATTGGTTTAAAACTCGTTTTCTCCTCATTAATATATCATTTTCCTCTAGAAAAATTCATTTCTCACTTGAATAAATCCCGAAAAATCCTAAAAAATCCTTAAAGATTCCATAAAATTCTAGGAAATTCAGTAATTCATCCCCATAACAATTAACCTCAAAATTAAATTTTAAACCTGCCATTTTCATTTAAAAATAATTATTTCAAGCTTAAATAGATCCCAGAAAATTCATAAAATTAACAAAAAATTAGGGAAAAATCAGAAATCACTTGGAAACATGAAATATAAGTATATATATGATAACCACCCATTTTAAGCTCTTTAAATGCATAAAATTGTGCTAATAGCATGAAATAAAGACCGAATTTAGGGTGTTATTACAATTCACGCTCGATTGGGGATGATTCCTTGGGAAGTGATGTTGGAGAAGTAGGATGTCACTGAAGTGGTGATGGACCACCATGGGAAGGGAAAACTAAGAGTCGTGAAGAATGGCAGCGATCGTCCATAAGGGCTATCACCAAAGGATGGAGGCAGCGGTGCACGGGTGCTAGCTAGTGCAACTTGAGTACCTGACAGGGGATGGAAAGAGAAAAAAGGAGGCACCCTAGTGATGACAGAGGATGATGAAGTGCACCCAAACGACCTTCATGATACGTCATCAGAGCTACCCTCGCCATGATCAGCACCACCGTCGGTCCGTGTCCAGCCCGACCGACATGCCAAAGCGTTCGTGAAGACGCCCTTGTTTAAATACACTGGGTAAAGCACATTTGCGCACGTGCATGTGTTTTAATTTTTCATTTTCGTTTGTCCAGTTCATGTTTCATGTTCATCATGAGGAGTTCATCGTATTCGTTGTGACGCATCCGTATTGTCGTGTTTTATCTGTCGTTTTATTCCGAGTCATTTTAAAATTTCCCCTTTGTTTTATTTTGCATCCGTATTGTCGTGTTTTATCGGTTGTTTTATTCCGAGTCGTTTTAAAATTTCCCCTTTGTTTTATTTTAAGTGTTGAAAAAAGGGGTCCCTTGTTGGGCCCCTTGTGTGAACTGTTTTTAATGGGCCCAACATGGCCCTATATAAGGGCATGATGGGCACATCACAACTCAGATATGGAATGTTTTTTGGGGAGCTACTTGTTTTTTTCCAGAACCAGGTCTCGTTAGAAGAAGAAATGAGAGGAGGAGGAGGAAGAAGAAGAAGGAGAGAAGGAGAAGAGGAAGGAGGGAGGGGAAGAATCTTCACATTCCATCGCCACTACCAGATAGGCGCCGCAGCTGGTCGGCGCCACCGCTGGTCGTCGCCGCCAATCTTGACCATTACCCATCATCAACGCCTTGAGGACATTTGTCGGACACCGTCCCCATGCTCGCGTTTGCCTGAGCCATCGCACACGGATCACCATGCACGCCGTTGCGTGATGTGCCACGGCACTCCACGATCCAAGCGATAGCGCTAGGCATCTCCGTTTTGGCAACGATGAACAGGCGCTCGAGCTCTCTAACACACGCTGTTACAAGCTGCTCCGTTGTGATCGAGCATTTGCATTGCTCTTCAGATGACCAAACTTCCTCGTGCGACTAGGGTTGCACCCAGTGCTCAATGCACTTGTGACTCTATGACTCATCTAGCACCAGGGAGAAGGGTGGGCCCCATTGACCAGGCCATGGTCAACGTTCTTGCTCCATTGACCGACATCGTAGGGTTCTCCGGGCTAGTGACATTTATGAACTTGGCCACTCCACCCGATGCGTTCTGAATCAACCTTTTCTCATCGGCTATACATTTCCAACGACGCCCCATCTATCCAATCACCCATCCTCTGTATTGTGTTGCTGGTCAGAAGCCTTTCCTGGATGCCCATGCCACCCGACTATGGTTTTGGACGCTCTTTTGCCGCAGCCGGCGTTGCTGCACTGCTCTTCCGGTCGTTGGTCGCGTGGCACACTTCGCGCCTGAGCCATCGTAATTTCTAAGCACTTGTTTGTGTCCGCTCACTAGCTGAGCGATTTGCGCATCGACCCTGTTTTGATTATGTCGCAAGTCTCGGCCTCCGCTCATGCATCGCCACGTCACTTCTGACTCCACTTTCTTCATCCTCTAGGCCTCCGATCTTCACCACTCCGATCCTGCTCCTACTACCAATTGAGCTACACCAAATTATTTCTTGGCCCATCTCCGTCATCAACCCGCGTTAATTACTGCATCGCCAAAGATCTTGATGATGGGTGCCACACTAACGAGGTACGTCATTCACCTGCTCGCCAGTTATTTTATTTTCTATAGTATACTTTTTGACTGCACTCCACCGCGCTCGGGTTAGATTGGGTGAGAGAATTTATCAAAAAAATCTACGAGTTGAGCGATTTCTTAGGTGCTGGTTGAGTCCATCTGTTATGTGCGAGCGCCAACGGAAAGTCTTCTGTTTGACTCCGTAGTCATCGTCGTTGCTTCGATAAAGGTCAGAACGTCATCGTCAGCGTCATCGGCCCTCCACTCGAACCTCAGAGCTCGGTGAATTTTTTGACGAGTTGGGGCATGCATGTACAACCACCTAGGATTCACGTCTTCATGTAGTTACATCTCCTAGTGAATTACCCATCGCACGACGTCATTGACGACGTCCGACATTAGAGGGCCCTATTGCTTGACGAACACGCAAGGAAGGTGTCGACCGTTGCTGTGTGCAACCAGGGTTTGCTGTCTTTTGAGGGGGGGGAGAGGCCGGTCTTCCGAGCAGGTCATCGGGTGTAGCGACCTACGAATGGTGGGTTTGCTGCGAACACGTTGCCATCCACTACGGCCAATCGTCTGGTGACAAACTCCTTTCGCACATTGTCAGGGACTGAAAACACCCTAAGTTCGGTATTTACTTCAAGTAATTAGCCCAATTTTATGCATTTAAAGAGTTTAAAATTGGCTTTCTATCATATATTTACATGTAATTAATGTTTCCAAGTAATTTCTGATTTTTCCCTAATTTTTGTTAATTTTATGAATTATGTGGAATTTATTGAAGCTAGGAATAATTCTGTTTAAATGGAGATGGCAGGTTTAAAAATTAATTTTAATGTCAAATAATGTGGGAGAAATTACTAAATTTTATATATTTTTCTGGAATTTTATTGGATCATTTGGGAATTTATTAGAGGAAGAAATGAACTTTTAATTAGAAAAGGATAAATTTACAAGGAAAATATGAGTTTTCAAGCAATTTCAAATGTCGGATGGGCTTTTCTTAAAATTTGGTGCAAATGTACCCTTAAAACAGCTCTCGGTTGTGGTTGCAGACAATTAAAACAGTTGCAGGGTTTAACTGAAATTAATCAGGATTTTTTTAATGGTTTTCTAGGAAAAAATGGAGGAGAGAAGCAAAAGGGAAATAAACATATATTTTTTGGGCAACGTCCGTTTGCGCGCACCCGTTTCATTGGGGGGCTTATCTACAGAAGTACAGGAAATTCTCTCCCAGTGGTAAGTTCACCGCCCGTCCCACGCATGCATAGAGCGTGCACAAAGGATGACATGGCACACTGTGAGTGGCAAGTGTAGTGCTAGCGCACAGGTATGTGCACAATGCCATGTACAAAGTTGATTTTCCTATTTTTCTTATTTATAGGAGGGGGTATGTGGCGCGCCGAGAGAGGAGGGGCCAAATGAAATATAAATTTTGCGGCTAATCAGCCGTAGACACGTCATTGTGTGTAAAAAATCAAATCAAACGAATGCAAATTGATCCAACGGCTTAGATTGGGCAATTTTCATTTATTAATAAGTTTTGAACCTGAAGTCAGATTGAGGTGATTTTTTTAAGGATTTGCTCGTCTCAACCTCCTCTTTCTATCTGTATCGTTGGATCATTCAGATGAAGCCTTCGTTGATGGATAAAAATTAATTACTAACTGGGGTAAAATGATAATTTTTACCATGTAACCTAAGTATAAAAGCCGAATTTCTAGAGGAGGAGGTCATTCTTGAGGTGGTTCTTTCCTAGCTGCAAGACAGAGAGGAGCTTCATCCTAGGTCAACTTTGTTTGGTAATTTTTCTTCATTGTATTTGAATTTTTAGTGTAATTTGGATGATTTTTCAGTGAATTTCTTCGTCGTTCTTGTCAATCTTGGTCTGAACTTCTAAATTGCTAGGCTTGAGTGAAATGTACAAGCCCTTACTGGGATTGAGAGGAGAGATTGTGAGATTTACCTAGCTATTCCAAGTGCACCATAAAAAATTACAAAAAAATTTCAATTTCATGGAGATATTAAATTGGCCTTTATGATCTAGTAGTTGGTACATTTAGAATTACAAAATCCCCAAAACCAACTAAAACCAAATAAAATTTCCTTCTTAATCCCTCTAATTGAATCCTTTGATTCTTTTAATTGGAATAAAGAATTCAATTTAGAGCTCTCAACTTCTTCTATTCTTCCTATCTCTCCTACCGTCCTTTCTAAATTCTTCCTCTAATTAGGGTGATTTGATCTTCGGTGAATATTAAATTAACTCTAATTAGGGTCAAATTATTCAAGTAGATCATCAATTGAATTACCTTATTAGCTTCCATTGGAAAATACATCTACTTATCATTAAACATCTTGAGGGAAGGTTTTATAAATTCTATTGTATAAGCTATTATTAAAAATGCCAAGGGATTATAAAAACTACATAATTTACCCCTATTTTTGGCTTATCAGGGACATTGAGTTGTGTGGCGGACAAGAAGATCGGTGGGCGACGGCCCGTGACGTTTGAGCTCAAAGTTTCAGCCAGTGTGCTAGGGAAGTAGAAGAATCAGAAGTGGTGTTCTCTGATGATTTCACCATGTATCATTACTTACGAGAATGCCATATTAGGGTTTAGTGATTAACCATACACTAAGACATTCGTGAGTCTCATGCAGATGAGGGGTTATTTATGCATAGTAACTGATGATGGTAAAGGTTCATGAGATAATTGACATACTCATTTACATATTCTAGGACAAGAGGAGTACCTTAGCACCCCATGGGCAACAACTTAACCAATCATTTGGGTTAATCCTTGATTAATTAATCTAAATGTGGTATATATAATTAATAATTTTTAGCGCAATAAAGATAATTCAGTTATTGAGTTTATTAACTAGACTGATACATGGACCTAGAGGGTCACACGCAAAAGGTTTTTGGATGTTAGTGGATATAATTAGATGACTTTTGTTAATTATTCCCGAGGATAGGGACTTCTATGTTTTTTTTCATGCAATATAATATAAGAGGGCAGCCTCATTTGATACCCATGCGAATCATTTTGAGTGCCCCCTCTTTCTTATCTTCCTTTTTCAATACTGTTGCTTCTAATGGGGATCAAATTGAGAGGAAATCACATTTCTAACATTAGAGTTTGTTGAAAGAAGAGGATATCTAGTGCTTTGAAGAATGGGATATAGTTAGAGGCTAGACATTTGAACGACTCAAACATACTCACTCAAGGAACAAATAAATCATGGATTTGATCTATGCAAACATGATGTTTTTGGTTTTTCTATGTTCTTGATGTTCAGATCCATTTTCAATTCAATATTCCGCTTTATAATTGAGTTTCAATCTTGTTGATGAGAGCCACAAAATTTCCAACATGGGGAAAATGAGGAGACGATCATATATTGTGTTTTATTAAACTTTTTATGTATTCTAGATTGATTTTGTGATGGTATTGTTTTATATGTTCTACTAGAGTATGCATGTTCACCTCTTGTTGGGACTTTTGAAAACAACAAGAAGGATTCAAGTCAAACACGAAGAAACCCACTGAGTCTTTTTTACCTTCACCCAACTACCATAGGAGATATGATATAAATTGTCATCATTAAAGTTTTCTAAGCTTAAAATACCTCTACAAGTCTCCTAAACTATCCAAAAAATCTTGCGCTCAATTACTTAAACAACTTAGGAGTCTAATGTTATAGTGCCTCTAGTCCATTTGATACTTTATTTTCACCATTTCTAGGTGGGTCATTCAGATATCCTTTTTGGGATCTAGGATCAGTTTCTTAATCTGGCAAGAACAACATGGTTGAGACCTAAATAAAGATTACATTTAGTCAAATATCAATTATACATTAATTTTCTCATCAAGTATAGAAGCTAACTAATAGTGGTCCCCACAAGAACGTTCTGCCTACATGGCCATAGAGGCCTATTATATTGAACCTAGTTGCACATGGCATTGCGACATGATTACCACCCAAGTGTGCATGGCTCATAGCTCCACAAGTGACGTAATGGTTCCATGAGGACATGTGGGTGTACAATGCCTTGTGTGATATAAATATATGTGGCCGACAAGCTAATCACACAATTCCATTAAGATTCCATGTTCATTAATTCAATGTATTCATTATATTTCACAATTGATTCTTATAATTAAGTCCATGAATACATAATCATACTCAGTGAATTATGATGAGAGCATATTGTGCAGATCACTAGTCTTTATGCATGTGCTCTAAATATTCCTATTCAAATGATATTCCAAAAGGGCATCAAAGTTCCAGGTAAAATATGTCCGGTCTTGTAGCCATTAATGTGGAGACACCAAGGATAGATAGTGGGTGCTCTTTAGAGTAAAATGTTCACTAAATTGATCCGTACAAATCCTTGAATGATACTATACCAAACTTGTAATCAGGTTGATTCCCCTCATAGTTGTGAAAGTGGTCCATAGACCTAAGAGATCAAAGAGTCTTTTGGATGAAAAGTTGTATTTTTACTATGACCTATAAGTATCGAATCATGGGAATCTAAAGAGTCTTAGTTATGACGCATCAAGAAGTTCACAAAGATAATTGAGTGGTTAAGATGGGCTTGTCCGCCCTTAGTATAAGAGGAGACAGCTCAAGGAAGATGATATGATGAAGTCATTGGCCATTATCAAAGAAGAGTTTTGTGATGATTTTCGAACGCATTAGTACGGCCGATTAGGGTTTGATAGTTGACCATACCCTAAGTCGTCCTAGGAGTGTCTAGTGGATGAGGGATCATATGTACACAGTAACTATTGACAAAAAGGTTAAATGGATGACTCTATATATAATCCTTTGTATATTCTAGAGCAAGAGGTGAAGCTAGGCACCCCATAAGTTGAAGACCCAACCTAGTAATTCGGTTAAATCAAAGCGACATTAAATAATCTGGATGAGGATATAATTAATTAATTTGGATGGCTAATAAATGTTACTGGGCAAATGGAGTCCGTAACTAGATTGATAGATGGACCTATAGGGTCACACGAAAGAGGTCCTTTAGGTGTTATAATATATACTTAAAGTTTGGGGCTTTTTAAGAAAATACACACTCAGTACAAAAAGGGGAAGGCATTGAATGAAATTCATCTAGGTCAAAATGTTTATGCACTCCCTTCTTATCATTTCTCACCATAGCTCCTCTCCATTTTTGATGCGATAAGGATGACTTAACAATAATGACATGGTGAGAACATAGATCGTCGAAGTAAAGGAGGAGATTTAACATGTTGAGGATCGTGTGGATATTTCTAGATGTTGCACACATGAGCATCTCAACTCATCTCACTTGATGATCCAACAAATCATTGATGTGCTCTATGCCTATGTGATTTGATTCCTGGTTTTATTGATGTCATTACGATTTCATTTTAAGTCTTTTGATGGGAATCATTGTTAGCTTTAATCCATATCAAGGCATCATAACCCAACATTGATGTGGTTGTGGATGTACTTGCAACTAGGTGTGTGACTCTGGCCAAGGAGTACACTCAGTCCTAAACGGAGTTGGGGTTTCTCAAGTTGTATACACTTCATAATAAACACCTTAAATCCTGAACATTACTAAAAATAATGATAACATTAAAAATCAACCGCTAGCTTCAATGAAAGTATACAAAGTTATTAACAATATGTTCAATAATTCAACTAGTTTCATAATAATCAAAACTAGTATCAATAGAATGATATCATGGATATTTTTGTATTTGATTAATTTTAAATACTACTAATTAATCATGCATATCATCATCTAATCAAATGCTCTTTAAGGATCCTTCTTAATTTTTATATTAACATTTTTCTTAGTATTTTAATTTTTGTTTCCTCATAAAATAAGCCCTCAAGTTTTGAGTATTTTTGAGAAAAATGATAAAATAATAAAGCTTCTACAGAATAAGGATACAATACATAAAATGGATAATTTTTTGAAATTATATAAATCAATCAAAGAAGAGTAATCAATGATATAAACATAGATTATGGAAAAAAGCAACGGTATTTTAGTAAAATTCGCGAGTACAATTATTCTCTTTGTGACACACTCTTTCTAATTATGTATTCTTTATCAATTACTAACCGGCATGGTAAGGTTCACTTGGATGTGGGTTGTTCAACCTGGTTGATGTTGGGTTTTGAAGCATTCATCCTTGATTGAAAAATATAAGGATGCATGAAAAGGAATTGGTATTGTAAGTTCAAGACACAAAACTAACTTAGATCCACACTGTATTCTATCACTGCCATCTATTTATTCCCATTTTCCTCCATTACTTCCTCTATTTCCCATTTTCTTCACTTTCTCTCACTAAGATCAACATTCACTGTCTTGTTTCTATCACAAATATTCTAAAAAAATCATCAATATCACCGTGAAAGTTGTATTAGTGTCATTGGTAACTAATCATCCCCTGCTACCCACCACTACTTGCCAGAAGGTGTGGTTGCTTGCCACAATCACCACAATTGCCAGATTTAGCCAAAATTTAGAGAATTTTGGCCCAGTCCAAAAAATTTATTTTCAAAACTTTTTATTTCTAACTCTGAGTAGATCTAACTCATAATTTTCCTATATCTAATTTAGTGTAACTAAGGGGTATATTCTACAACTATTTTTGGCTAGGACTGAACTGAAACCCTCATAAAAACTTCTTGTCAAGAGGGTATTGTTGGCAACCATTTTTTGAATTCTTGATTATTTTCTACAATTCATTTTTTTTCATTTCTAGCAATCTGGTGTGCTTAAAAATATAGAACTTTATTCATTTGAAAAGGAGGAGTCAAGGTTACATAGTGGCAGGCATATATGTTTTTTAAGTTATTTAGAGGTATCATGGGATCTTCGCCCAAATGTTAGTTTTCAATTTTCTTTATCTTCCCTATCTTTTCAACAATTTTTTTAATAATTTTATTATAAAATTAAAATCTACAATCCTGCAGAGAAATATAATTTTAATGCATTATTATTAATTTTGAATTCACTTTTTTAATTGGAAAAAATGAGTGCAAGTGCTCAAAGTGAATGAAAATCTGAAAAAAATATTTATTATTTTTGGTTGTGTGCTTCAAAATATAAATATCTTTTGGATATTTTCTTCTTCATTTATGACCCATATGTCTATTTTTTTTCAGTTTTTATGTACTTCTGTGTTGTTTTTCTTATGAATAAATCTTGCTTAAATAATATCCACCTGTATTTTTTCCCCTATTCATGTCTTTACTTACCTTTCACCTTTTTTCCACCTTATTTCCTTTTCCACCCTACCACTTTGATGGAAATATATGAGGCCGACAATCTAATTACACATTCTATATCTCATTCCATGTTCATTAATAGAAAATATTCATTATAGTGCACACGTGATGCTTATAATAATGTCCATCAATACAGTATCATACTTAGTGAATTAGGATGAGATTGTAATACCTAGATCACCAGGCTTTAATGATGTATTCTAAATATCTTTATTAGAATGATAATCAAGGACATCGAAGTATCCTGATAGAATAACACTATCTAGCCTCACTCATATGACGAGTATGACCCTTCATGTAGCCATTGGTGTAGAGACACTAAGAGTAGATATTGGGTTCTTTAGTAGAATGGGTTCACTGAATTGATATGAAGGAATCCTTAATGGTATTATACTGTACTGTCAATCAGGTTAATTCAGATCACCGTTGTGTATGTGGTCCTTAGACCTGAGACACAAAAGACGTCTTTTGGATGGACAATTGTACTTTGAATATGAGTTATGAGTCTCTAATTATAGGATTATAAATAGTCATAGTTCTAGTGTGTGAAGAAGTTCACAAAGATGATTGAGTTGTCAAGATGGGATCGTCCACCCTCGGTATAAGATGTGACAGCTCAAGGAAGACGATGCTCTGAAATCCTTGGTCAAGGTCGTGAAGTATCGTAGAAGAGTTCTTTAATGATTTCCCAATGCATCAATACTAACTCAGACGACCGATTACGGTTTCATATTTGACCATACCCAAAGTTGTCCAAGTGGATAAGGGACTATACGTACATGGTAACCGATGATGAACATGTTCCATGAGTGAGTCGATAGACACTCATTTGTATCTTCTAGAGCATGAGGTGTAGTTTGGCACCCCACGTGTTGGAGGCTCAACCTACCTATTTTATTAAATCGATTGGACATGAATTAATCTATATGATGATATAGGTTATTAATTTGGAAGGCCAATGAAGGTTATTGGGCCAGTTGAGTCGTTAACTAGATTGATACATGGGCGTAGAGGGTCACACACAAATGGTCTTTTGGATGTCGCAAGATATAATTACATTTTGGGGGTTTCTATTAAAAATTAACCACTTAGTATAAATATGGAAAGGTCCTGAACGCACTTCACCTTGGACTGAATTTAGGGAACTTCCCCTTCCTCTCCCTTCTCCCTATGTCTCCTCTCAATTCTTGATGCGATCGGGACCGAGGTTGAATGGAGCTCATCAATGTGAAGGAGGAGATTCGACTTGCCAAGGACCATGTGGATACTTCTAAATGCTACATACATAAGTAGCTCCACGTGACTCGTTCGAGGATCGAAGGAATCACATATGAGATCCGTGCACAAGTGCTTCATTTAATGTTTTGAATGATGATATTGTGATTCTGTTTAAGTTTTCCATTTCATGGAATCCTTGTGTTCATCAATATCGAATCTCCCAACACATTTATCTTATTTATTATAGCCTTTCGGTAGACTTTTGTAGTCGTTTATCAACAATTCAATGATGCTTAACACAATGAAAATAAAAAAGTCAAATCAGAAAAAGAACAAAATAATTTGTGTGGAATTAAATATTCCATTTTATTTATTCCTCAAATGTAGTTTCAGGTGTCACACAAGTTTCCTGCATCTAGACGTGTCCTTGGAGTCTTACCAGGCCAATTATCCTCATCTTCCACTAGATATGTCCCACCATCACATTAATCCTAACGTCCTAGTTGTACTAGTATGGGAGGGTGCCCAACTAAATACTAGCTTAGGTGTATTTCATTTGGGATTTCTTCTATTCCATGCATGAATCATTTTAAAAACATCTATGTATTCACTAATCCTTATGCATGTGGCCCTTTATGATGAAATACAAGTTTAATTTATGCCTTGATAATCCCACTAAATTAAATATATTTATAGTATATATTAATTAATCGATGACTACTTTAAGCTAATGGATTGGTTGTGCCTCCAACATGTGAGGCGACATGCTACATTGTAAACTATACAAGGTACAAGGCTTCATCAACCTTTTCATGAAACCTTTCTATGCCAGCTGCTATGTATGTGTAATCCTTCATCCATGAAGCACTCCAAGAATTAGTTAGGGTATCACCAATTGTCAAATCCTAATCACTCATCATAGTTACTACATATGTATTTTTAGAAATTGTCAAAATACTCTTATTTTCCTTCTAATTTGACAAAGAACTTTATCATGCTATCTTCAATGAGATGTCTCCTCTTATACCAATGGAGGACCATCCTATCTTGAACACACAATTTTTGGGTTTTAGGGTTGTGACTGAGGTAAAACTTAACCAATTCATCAGATGTAGTATAAAACACAATTGCAACTACTCTTTTAAACTAATAGCCAAATCACCTTAACATGGATATGTGATTTCATAGTTCCTCTAGTGAGACTTGTAGATATGTACATATGACTAGCCTTTAGATTTAATTACATAATCCTCAAAACCTAAAATATCCTATGTCATAATGATTGTCTTTGTTATCGATCTACCATCGTCGTTATCGTTTCAACCTAGGGGTTGCCAATCTACACTTCATGCCCTAGAAGATATAAATGATTATAATTACTATATAGTGAAACTTTAGTATCATTGATTACCTTTTATGCATAATATCTCATTCATTTGATGCTCCTAGGATGACTGTCAAACCCTATTTGGTCATCCCATGTTGAACTAACGAGTTAGCAAATTATAAGAGAACTCATCCTTGATATTCCACTACCTTGGCCAAGGACTTCATCATATCAACTTCCTCCACTTGTTTCCTCTTATATGTGGGTTCTATAGGCCTTGACATGGATAAACAAAACAAAATGATCCACAGCGGAAGACTTTTGCGAATCGAGCGACATCAACAAGAACATTAAAACAAGTACCTTTCGATGGATTTCATCCATGATTTCTTGGATCCTGGAGTGAGCCGAGTTGAGCTGCTTACGTGTGTAGCCTCTAGACGTATCCATGCGGTTCTCGGCACGTTGGATCTCCTCCTTCTCGTTGACGAGCCCCGTTCTTTCTTTGTTGGCTTCGTTGCGTCATCCCGAACACATCAGGGATGGAGAGGGGGTGTGGGGAGAATGGAGAAGAAGGGTAAGGCCCCTAAACAATTCTGGCCTGGGTGAATTTCGTTCAAGGCTTTCCCCCAAAACTTAAGTATATCTTCCAACGTCCAAAAGACCATTTGCGTGTGACCCTCTAGGCCCAGGTATTAGTCTAGTTAACAACTCCAGCAACCCAATAACCTTTATTGGACTTCCAAATTAATTAACTATATTATCATATAGATTAATTAACGTCGGATCAATTTAACGTGATCGATAGGTCGAGTCTCCAACACGTGGGGTGCCAAGCTACACATCGTGTCCTAGAAGATACAAAAGAGTGTGTATCGACTGACTCATGGAACCTGTTCGTCATCAGTTATCGTGTATGTATAATCCCTCATCCACTTGATGCTCCTTGGATGACTTAGGGTATGGTCAACTATCAAAATTGGTCATCCGAGTTAGTACTGATGCATTTGGAAATCGTCGGAGAACTCATCTCTGATATTTCATTGCCTTGGTCAAGGACTTCATCGCATCATCTTCCTTGAGCTGTCACCTCTTAAACCGATGGTGGACGATCCCATCTTGACCACTCAATCGTCTTCGTGAACTTCTTGATATACCCGTACTAAGACCATTTAGAATCCCATGATTAGAGACTCGTTGGCCATCACAAAGTACAACCCTTCGTCCACAAGATGACTTTGGTGTCTCAGGTCTAAGGACCACTTACACAACCATGACGTGAATCAACCTGATTGACAGTTCAGTATAATACCATTCAGGGATTTGTACGGATCAATTCAATGAACTCTTTCCACTAAAGAGTACCCACTATCTATCCTTAGTGTGTCCACCCTAATGGCTATAGGAATGGCCATACTCATCATATGAGTGAGGCTAGATAGTGCTATTCTATCCGGATACTTCGATGTCCTTCTCACGTATCCTTTGAATAGGAATGTTTAGAATACATGCTTAAAGACTAGTGATCTCCGTATTACGATCTCATCATAATTCACCAAGTCTGATCATGTATTCATGGACTTCATTATACGCATCACACGTGCACTATAATGAATATGAAACGAGATGTGGAATGTGTGATTGGCTTCCCGGCCACATATATTTCCATTGTTATATTGAGGGCAAGTGATACCATTTTGATGAGTCAATCACCCAAATGAATTTGTTGCACCACCCGTGCTCAAAATATTTGGAATTCTATGATTAGAAATTCCTCGATCATAATCAAAGTACAACCATCCATCCACAAAACATATTTAAAGTCCTAATTATGATCTTTAACATAAGAATGATGTGAATCAACCTGATTTGCGATTTGGTATGATAACATTTAGGGATTTATATAAATCAATTAAGCAAACTATTTTCTCAAAAGGTTGCTCACTATTTGTCATTATCTCCACATTGATGGTAATATGAGCAACCATACTCATCATTTGAATGTGACTAAATAGTGCTATTCTATTAGGATATATTTATATCCTCATTGAGTTTGAATAATGATATTATAACACATGCTTAAATATTAATGATCTCATTATTATTATTATTATTTTATTGGAAAAAAACATAGTGCCGGGTACAGCCAACCCATGGGTTATGCCTGTAGACCAATCCAACCATGCCCTAGATGCCACCTAGGGGGGTTTTACATATTAAGTGGAGTGTTTATAAGCTTTTATAGGTTTGGAGAAAGCGTAAATGTCCCAATTACACGGAGACCCTACTCGCCCATGCCCATAATGCAAAAAGAAAAAGATACATAAGATGATACCAAGGCTGCTCCTGGAGAAAGGCGAAGGCTCTCACTTCATGGCACATCCCTCGGAGTTGGTGCTATATGAAGTATGAGGGTCCTTGCGCCATCTTTGGATTTGAGCATAGAGGTGCGCTAAAGGACATCAATTTGGCAGGAGGTCACGCACTACCGCTGCTATTGCTCCATGTGATACACCACTCTCGGGGGCTAGCCTTCGACAAGAGGCGACGCATGCAGAGTGCATACAAGCCAAGGCTCTCAACGCAATGACAACTTCGAGCCGCACGGAGGAGGTCTTCCCAAGTAATGAAGAGGGAGAGGGTGTGGGATCATACTGCATAGTTGGCGAGGGCATCTACCATCTAATTCCCTTTGCGCAGCTAGAGGCAAATGCTGGTCACGTGGGGACGACACCATATGATGTCTTGCCATGCCTCTGAAGAAGCCACTGTGAGCATGAGCCTGCAAAAGTGTGAGTCCTATTCTATGGTGATATTGTAAAGTTTGCGCTCCTTGTAGAGGAGCAGACCATTACATATAGCCATAGCCTCAACTGTTGTGTTAGTTTGGGCTCCATAGAAATATGAAAAGGTAAAAATGATACTCCTTGTGTGATCTCGTAGAATACTACCCCCCCGGATTTCCTTGGGCCACACCATCCACATTGAGCTATAAAATGCCCACTGGCAGTGAGGGCCAATGGACAAAATGTAGCCGAGTGGTGATGGGGGCCAGAGCCACTAGGATGCCCCAAGTGCGAAGAAGATCAAAGGTAACTAGGGAACTCCATGCAATGGGTGGTACAAGGTGGTGTGTGCACCTTAACTATTGCTTAATGCATCAAATTACATCCTACAAAATGAGAAGAATTTCACCATTTCCATATCTCCCATAGTAGGTGAGATATGCTGATGTGTAGATAGGGGCTTTGGTTAGAGCATGTTGATGCAATCAAGATATTGTCAAGACACTTTAATGATGTTAGACGAGTGTGGGTGCCTAAGAGTGGGCACCAATGATGAGTAAATTGGCTCCAACATTTTATTGTAATCTAACTATGGAAGAAAATGTGTTATGTAGTCTCAACCTACGGAGAGAGAGGGCAACAAGGGCAGCTCGAGCTGAGTGAGTATGGCAGTAGCCATTGCTTGCAAAAAGGTATCTCGTGGGAGACAATGCTACTCTCATAAGAGTTGCATGTTCCTTGTTAAAAATTGTGCCACAATCAACCGTGGTCGAGGATGGACAAAATGAGGATGACAGGCTAAGGGTGTGTCGGTGAGACAAGTATGATATCATGAATTAATCATGCCTGGGCCGATGTGCCAAGGGGTCACATTGGATATCTCTAGCCAATGTCGCGGCCAAGTCTTCCACCTTTTGTGGCTCGTGACATCAGACTCCCTACAAGCCCACTCATTGTACTTGGAGGAAATGGAGCTACCCAAGGGGAGCTCGTGGTTGCATACACCACACAAGCTTTTTTTGAAGCATCTCTTGGACGTCTTGAGGGTGCCTGATCCCTAGACCCCCCTCTTCCACCAAGCGGCATACTTTCTACCAAGAAACCCAATGGTGTCTATGGCCTACCTCGAGGTGATCCGACCATAGCTAATGCGTGCATAGATTCTCCCCAAAGCAAAGAACAATGCACGATAATGAGTGTACCGCTAGGGTATGTTTTTTTTTTTTTTTAGATTTTAATGGTAAAAATCACTGTGCCGGGTACGTCCAACCCTAGGGTTGTGCCCGTAGTCCGATCTAGCCGTGCCCTGGATGCCACCCAGCGGGTTTTTATTTGTAAAGTGTAGTGTTTTTCAATGTTTGTGGGCATGGATTGAGTATATATATCCCAATTACACTCGGATCCCACTCGTCCACGCCCATAGTTAGGGAAAAGAAAAGATACATGAGTGATACCTCACGGACGCTCGAGGAAGTGTGTTCGTCGTCGTTTCTCCAGAGCGGTTCCACGAGGTCATTGTAGGGCTTGGTGGCGCTCTAGTCGGGGTGGTTCTTCGTCGCCGTCGTCATGTGTGCTCAGAGTGGGCGTAGTGACGCTCTAGTCGAGGCGGGCGCGGTCCACGCCTCGTACGCGTGCGCTCTAGGCAATCCTCCAATCCCGCGGGCCGGGCGTCGCGAGGAGGCGGCGTATGTGGAGGGAGGGCAAGCCAAGACGATCGAGCCGATGACATCCTCGGGCCATGGGCGGAAGCTCCTACCAAGAATAGAAAAGAGTGGAGTGGGTGCAAGCGTGTATCGCATGGTTGGCGAGGGCATTAGCTGTCTGGTTTCCCTCTCTCAGTTGATGACGAAAGCACGCGATAAGCGAGCGGCACCGCATGATGTCGTTCCACGCTCGACGTAGTCGCCACTGGGAGCATGTGCCTGCACGAAACATATCAACTAATATCTGTGAGTCCAATTCCATGACGATATTATGAAGGTTCCGTTCCTCACAGAGGAGGAGACCATCATGTATCGCCATAGCCTCGGCTACTGTATTAGTTTGTACGCCATAAAAAGAAGAGAAGGCAAGAAGGAGGCTCCCTGTGTGATCGTGGAGGACACCTCCGCCCCCTGCTAGCCCTGGGTTCCCTGTCGCCGCACCATCCACATTCAATTTGAGGAAGCCTACTGGCGGTGGGAGCCAATAAACTACTCGATACTGGATGCGGGTGGCGAGGGGGGTCACCGGGATGCCAATAGAGCAGAGGAGGTCGCATGCAAGTGGTGATCGGCTATCTCGCGGTGTGAGGAGAGGCTGAATGCGTCGAAGCCACAGCTAAACTCGACACCTGATGTCCTCAGCTCGCAAAGGTGTACCTGCAAAACGAGACGAATTTCGCCCTTTCCAAATCTCCCATAGAAGATAAGCTATGGTGATGGGGAGGATGGGGCTCCGTGCAGAGCGAGTCGACGAGAGGATAAACTTGCTGAAACACTCAGACGGTGTCAAAGGACGAAGACAGTCGGTAATGAGATGCCAGCAGTCCACTACCGTCTCGCTATGGAAGAAAAGATGATCTATCGTCTCTGTGTGCGGGAGAGTGGGGCAGCTGTGGCAGCGCGAACTAAGAGAACAGCCTATCCGAGCAACTCATTCGTCAGTCGGGAGGCTCGGTGGAGGAGTCTCCAAAGGAAAAAGGAGACACGTGTATGGATCGCCGGATGCCAAATGCGCTGACCCCAGTGCTGTGGGGGAGATTTCACATGGAAATGCTCCCACGAGGAACGACACGTGTATGCTCCCTAGGGTGTGAGTGTCCAGATGGCACAATCAGGACTAAGGTCAAGAGGGGTAGTCTGGACCTTGGATAAAGTGGCCAAGGGAAGGCCGTGCTGCTCCCATAGGTGTGGTGTGTTGCTTTTAAGCAACTGGGCCACTGTGAGGCGCACACTGTGTGGTACGAACTGAGGATGAGAGGCGAGCGCCGCATTAGCATGCCAGGTGTCATACCAAGCGCTAATGTCACCTCGGCCGATGTGCCAACGGGTCACATGACTCATCTCAAGCCAGTGGCACTGCCATGTCCGCCATCGCTTGGTGCCCCGAATATCAAGCTCGCGTCGGGCCCATTTAGCTAAGATGAAACTCCCCAATGGGGAGTGGGTGGTACACATACGCCATACCAGTTTCTTTTGAAGCATGTCTTGGACATCCGAGAGGCGTCTGATCCCTAGACCCCCTTCGAGCGTCGGCCGACACACTTTCTCCCAAGAAACCCAATGGTGACGTCGCTCCCCCTCGAAATGACCAGACCATAGGAAGCGTGCACATAGGCGTTCGACAGAGCGGAGAATCGTAAGTGATAGTGAGTGGACCGCCAAAGTGTGTAGCGGGATACTCATGAGGACATGTCGTATTAGTTGGATGCGGCCTCCAGGGGAGAGGAAACGTAGTTTCCATCCCTCTAGTTTCTTCCTTAGCTTGCCTAGCACGGCATCAAAATAATGATGACGAGCAAGGCCAAGGAAGATAGGGCATCCAAGGTAGTCGAATGGAAGGTGTCCTCGCGAGTATCGTGTGGAGTGCTGAATGATCTCAGAGCGCCTCATAGTGGTGGACGGGCCCACAATAAAGCTGCTCTTCGAAGCGTTGACGAGTTGGCCGGAGGCTTGCTCGTACGCTGTAAGGACACTCATAAATTCCTTGATGGATTTTTTAGGTCCATTAAGGAACAGGATGGCATCATCAACAAATAAGGAGTGAGAGATGATCGGGCAACCCCTCTTTGTAAAGTACGGTTGGATGAGGCCTTGGTTGATCGCCCGTGTGAGCGATCGGCTAAAGACCTCCTCCATCAATATAAAGAGGATGGGTGAGATAGGGTCACCCTGCCTGAGTCCCCGCGTAGCCGTGAAAAAGCCGGTGGAATTTCCATCCATCAAGAGGGAGAAGTGATTTTTCCTGATGCAAGCATCGACCAGTGCGATGAACGCATCCGTGAATCCGAAGCGGCGCAACACCTCGAGGAGGAAGTTCCACTCAACTCGATCAAAGGCTTTCTCCATATCAAGCTTGATGATGACGTTAGAGCCCAGAATATGAGTGTCTATCGACTGGGGTACCGCTAGGGTATGTAGCAAAATGCTCATGAGGATGTGCCAAATTAGTTGAATGCTCCCTCCTAGGGGTAGAAAGCAAAATTTTCATCCATCTAGTTTCTTTCTCAACTTGGCCAACGAGGCATCAAAATAATGATTTTGTGCTCAGCTGAGAAAGATGGGGCATCCAAGATAGGCAAAAGGAAGGCATCCTCATGAGTATCCCGTATATTGCTGAATTATATATGAGGTTTTAAGGTGGTGGATGGGCCAACCGTAAAGCTACTCTTCGAGGCATTATCGAGCTGATCAAAATCTTGCTCGTAGGCATTAAGTTCACTCATAAGCCCCGTAATGGATTCTTTAAATTAATTAAGGATAAGGATAACATCATATACAAAGAGAGAATGCGAGATGATTGTGCAATCTCTTTTTAAAAAGTATGGTTGGATGAATCCCCAAGCAATCACTTGTGCGAGTGATCAGCTAAAGACCTCCCCCATCAATATGAAAAGGGTGGGTGAGATGGGGTCACCTTGTCGTAGAGCTCGCGTGGTAGTGAAGAAACAAGTGGAGTTTCCGTCCACCATGAAAGAAAAATGATTCTGTCTAATAGAAGCATCAACTAGATTGATGAATGCATCAGTAAAACCAAAGTGTTCGTAAGACTATGGTAAGGAAATTCCACTTGACTCTATCAAAGGCCTTCTCCATATCGAGTTTGATGATGACGTTTGAACCTAAAATAGGAGTGCCCACTAACTTTGTGAATTTGTGAACTACCATGATACTACTATGGATTTGTCAACCCTTGAGAAAACCACACTATTCAAGAGATATGACTCTATCAAGGAAGGTCCCTAGTCAGTTTCAAATGATTTTTTATGTAACTTTGTAGCATACATTATGAAGACTAATTGGGCGAAAGTCTCTAAAAGAAACTTGATTATGCGCTTTTAGGATAAGCACAAGAAAAGTGGATGTCCAATTTCTAAGAAATACTTTACATGTTAAGATCTCTTTGATAGCTTGGACCAAGTTTGTGCCTATGATATTCTATCAAGCTATGTAGAATTTTGCTGAAAATTCATGTGGCCCTAGGGCCTTGCCCCTACTAAAAGAGAAGAACACCTCCTCGATTTTGTGCTTGTAGGAAGGGCCTTTAGTATGGCATTTTCCTGATTGGTCACCGAGTGTGTGATGGAGGCTAGTAGATCCTCGTCCACCTAAGTCGGTTGTGAGGTAAGGAGGGAATTAAAGTAAGTGACCCCAACTATCGTTTACTGGTCCAGGTTTTGATTATACTCCCTTAATAGGTTTGTATAATTAGGTCAAGATCTATGTGGAATTGAAGCGTGAAAGAAACATGTGTTTCTATTACCTTTTAGAAGCCATTGGATACGCGATTTATGGAGAAAATAAATCTCCTATTTTCGCATGGCATCCTATAGTTGTTCACTAAGCCTAAGCTTAAGCTCCCCCGCTGCATCCATCCAAGTGCTCTATAGTTGTCGCTCGATTGCTGTAAGTTCTAACTTGAGCGCTAAAACCTATGTGTGCACGTCTCCGAATACATGTCTATTCAACCATTTTAGATGGAATTAAAAATTCCTCAGTTTATAACTGAAGTTTTCAATAGGTGATGTAGAAATCTCTCCGTGCCAATGTTGTTGCACAAAGTTAAAAAATGCTTCATGTTCTAGCCACATGGCTTTGAATCGGAAAGGAGGCTGACGTACTCTATCACTCATGTTGGGGAGAAGGATAGGGGACTGATGAGAGTAATATCTTAGGAGAAACATGATACTGATAGTGCATTGCATTAGAGCAGTGTTGTTTGTGAAACAATGGTCAAGCCACTTGTACATGCGTGAATTTTCCTGGCACGCATTGCACCATGTCCACCGTTCACCTATGGTGGGTGGCTCCACTAGTGACGCATGGTGGATAAAGTCGTTGAACTCTTTCACGCACCTTGACTTTGGTGGTCAACCACCCTGACGTTCACTGACTGCTCGTATGGAGTTGAAATCCCTAGATACAAACCAAGGGAGATCAACAAGCCGAGGGTAGTCATGAATGTGCTGTGTGAGTTTCCCTAAGGCCTCTTGCACTAGGTGTCGATGAGTTGCATAGATGACTATGAGCATGTCAGGCTGCGGAGAATATGGTATTGGGAAGGTAACATACTGAGGTGCCTTCGGCAAGAAATTCCAAATAGTAAGCTCTCGTCCAAAATAACCAGAGCTTATTCGAGGAGTGACAATAGACATGATCCATTCCGAGTTTCCTCATGATGGATTGGAAAATTTTCAATGTATTCATCGAATCAATAATCCCAACTATTCCTACTTTGTGTTTATTGATGAGTGGGAGAAGATGTGACAAGATAAGAGGGTCGCCAATCCCTCCACAATTCTAAATTAAACTTGGAATCATAAGGTTATCTACTCGCATGGTGCACCCTCGATCAGGTGATGGTGGAGAGGAGGGGCCGTGTCGGTATCTGAATCCTCAGGTATGGAGTCATCTTCCTCCTCTTGGCCGGTGGAGGCAAGTCAAATGGTATCCTACTCGCTAGGGAGAGAGGCTTGAAGTTTTGTCAAGCATTCTTTCCTAGAAAATGTGTGAGATGGATGGACAATGGGTGGTGATAGGAGTGGGTTTCAGTGGGTGGGAAAGGGACATCGGATGGCTAGGAGTGTGACATGGGATGGCAGAGGGGTGGGCGTCAAGTGGGTAAGGGGTGTGATGGGGGATGGGAGAGGGGTGTGCGCCTAGTGCCAAGGGGGTGATGGGTGGTGAGTTGAGGGCGTCAGGTGCCAAGGTAGGGGCATAGTGGATGGATGAGGAAGGGGCATCTAAATGGATGAATGAGGAACATGGCTAGGGATGGGGGATGTCAAGGGTGGGGAGGGAGTACATATATGGAGAGGTGTAGAGGATGATGGACCAGAAACATGTGATGATGGGGTGCGAGAGGAAGAAGGGCAACTAGAAGTGTGCCTAGTGGCAGAATAGGCATGCATGGTCTGACTCACTACTACCTTGATGCAGTCTCAAGCGTCAATCCTATCTAGGGATTCCAGGAGAGAAAACGCATTCGAGGTCGATGCATGGACCACGGCTTCTTTGCCTTCACATGATGGTACCACCTGAGGGGCAGTCTTGGGGCGCTTGGCAGTGCCCTTTTTCACCCGCTACTGAGCTATAGATATAGGCTTGGTGGATGGTGAAGCGAGAGCGAGAGGGAGCGGCACATTCATTTCTCCCTCAGGTAAAGGATTTGACTGCGTTCTCCTTATTATGCTATGATCATAGTTCACTAACTCATATAATGAAGTGAATAAGACGTATGTTTAAAAACTCAACGAGAAGAATATGCAAGTCCGGATGATGTGAGACATAATCAGATAACGACACAAAGAACGATCGTGACACAATCAAGCTCCCAATGACCCGCGTGATCAGCTCAAGAGCCGACATGTGGGGAATGATCTTGTCCAAGAGCGTCTATACAGTCAACATGATTGAGTAGATTGGACATTGTCAAAGAAAATCTCTATTCCAATTACGACAACTAAACCTACAATCACACTCTTTCATGGCAGATGAGCAGTCAAAGAAATTCGCCGATTGAGGAGTCAGGCTCGCGATCATCTGACAGAAAATCCTAGTAGGTAAGTCTTTTCCGTGCATTTGAGTTGTCCTTGTTGGAGTTGTATCTGCCGTTGGAGGTACCGAGCATTAGAAGAGAGTAGTTACTGATGGTGTAATATGATAGACTTCCTCATCGTGAAAAGGAAAGGGGGTGGCGATGGTTGAGAGGATATCACATGCAGGTAAATTTTCCTTGTACGCCTGATTAGTTCATCGTTGGATCCGTATCCTCCTTGTCGGAGGCACTAAGCAGCAGAAGAAAGAAGTTATCGATGTTTATCGTGTTGCCAGATCATCAATGGAAGACTTAGACTCGCATTCATCCAAAGGAAGACTAATGTATAAATCTTCCCCATGCATCTGAGTCCTTGCCAGATCCGTATCCACCCCGTCGGAGGCACCAAGCAGTAGGAGAGTGAAGATTATTGACCGCGTCAGGAGACTTAGAGTGAAACTCGGGGCACTAGGGCTTCGACTGATGTGATTCGATTAGTCACGACAAGTACGTGGTTCCCATTGATAAGGTATTGAAGAATCAGAGCAGAAAGATCTTCCGGTGAGTCGGTCTTCTTCTGCGGCAATTCATACAACAAAAACAACATGAAAAACTTTCTTCCCGCCCATGAGGAGTAGATGTCGAATCCCTCCAAAGAATAAATGTTGAGCTAAAATAAGATCTCTCTCTTTTTTTTTCAAACAACTGGATTTAAAAAAAACAAGCATCCTTCCACGTCGTCCCCTCACTTTATAGTAAAAAGAGGGGAAGTAGTTTGGTGCCCAAAGAGGCTCTTTTAAGGGGGATGCTTATTGGGCTTCCCCTTAAAAGTTTTATTTAGGGGAGTAAAAGAAGTCAAACATGGACTCCCCCCTAAAGGTACATACTGAATGACTAAAAAAACAAACCAAACACACACCTGGGAGTCTAATACACACGCAGGAGTTGGCCTCCTAACAGTAAAGAGACGATAAAGAAAACTAAAAGACACAAGGACAGGGCATGTACATGAAGAATGGGCCATGGTAGAACCATAAATGGGCACGACACATACTCAGATGACGCAAATGCAGCTCGTCAAACCTGGTAGCAAAAATGTGGGTTCTTCATGTCGGCTCAGGCTCCGCGAAGTGGTTGGTTACGAGTCTGGACGTGCTCGACTAGATGGTCCTCCATCATCCTCTCGGGGTGGGAAGAACTCGGCTCCAACGAGTTAGAGCCCACGATATCTTCGAGGGGCTAGACGACCTTTGGTCGTAGCCAAAGGAGTTCCCCCTCTGAAATCCACGTGTCATCGAAAGAGGATGGACCCTGCTAATTAATTCTTAATGTGATGTAAAATGTGTGTTTGGCTTGCCAAACACGTATATTTTCGTCAATAATCACCTTGATGGTCTTGTTAATGCATGTGGGGTTGCATTATTTAAATCTTATAATTAGAAACTCACATGCCATTATGAAAACAAATGTAATCACTGTGAAATGATTTTATGATAATTCACTTATCATTTCGGATTTTGTTAGACTTCACTACAACCATCACTCATGGATAATATTTAGTAAAATGTTACTAATGAATTATAGATGTGATGTAGAATGTGTAATTGGCTCGAAGGTCATCTGTAATTTAATCACTTTCCATCCTTATTTTCTTCTAATGTAGCACACATGCTTTGGTTAAAATTCAAATCGCGTTGAATATGAGGAGAAGACCTTCTGCTTTCACCCTTAGGACCACAAACTTAAAGGATGAAGGTTAGAAGGAAGCTCTGGGAGCATCATCACCCCAAAATCCATTAGTTTTTAATCACACTGTGAGCACATAACTGCATTTTTATAGATTCCTTGCGCAATTGATGGCTTGTTCGAGTATGTAAATGACACTGTCAGAAATCATTTGAATTTTCATAGATTCCTTGAAAGTTGATGTGCTGATGTTTGAACAAAACTATGGAACTTGTATTTCTTGTTCAAAAGAAATTATTTATGAACAAGAAGATTACCTCATCATTCATTTTGAGTTGTGTTTATTTTAATTTGTGTTAGTACATTAGGTCTATCATTTTGTATTGTTAATCATGTCCCATAACCTACAATGCTCCTGTAAACTATATTATTGAGGTTTTTTAAAATTATAACTAATATGTTAAGATATAAAACATCAAAAGATATATAACTTTGTGCACACCATATTTATACTATTAGTTAAAATGTTTGTCCAAAAGAGTGAAATGGAGAAGAAAGTCATGAATTCATGACAAGTTAAGGTGTTTTGGCATCACCCTGCCTATGAATTGCACTTATTTAAAAATATGCTGCTCCATTTCTTGAGAAACCTTAATTCAACGTCATCCATTGGTAGTTTAAAAGAATCATCATCTCTTGCATTCAAATTTTTACCTTTAAAACTTTATGCCATTCTCCACCATGTTTCCATCTCACTCCATCGTTATTTGCCAAACTTGTTGCTCTCGGATGCTAGTGCCTTGGAGGACTCAAGGACATCCATACCTGAAGCATAAACCCTTGCCACACAATGAGCTGGGTGTCCAACATATTCAACACTGTCTTTTAAATGGAGTAATATCTATCCCATTATAGATATTGGTAAATGACCAAATGTAATTGGTTATTATTCAACTCATGGCAATCATAAGCAGAACGTTTATATTCCTTAGTCATCGATAGAACGTTTATTGGACAATACTCGAGAAAATTTCCAAAAAACATACATGCCCCAAAATCACTACTATAATTAAGCAATGGTTTCTTTTTAATATTTGTTTCCAATTTTCAACCCCACCTAACAACCGCTCTGTAAGGGACTCACACTGATCCCTCCTACGACTGCTATTGTCAGAACTCTCAGCTACACAATTCCACTCCACAACATGATCACAATACTATTATTGCATCCAACCACTAGTGACATTCATAAAATACCACCAAGATTTGCTAATAGAAAGGTAGAACATCTGAAAATGGGGATTTGTTTGTCCTATTATTAGTTTATAGTAACAAAAAATCACTAAATTAGGAAAATTTAGTTTCATTTATTTTATGAATTATTCGTGAATTAATATAAGATAATTAGTTACATAAATATAAATATCATATTTCCTATATATTTTTATTGATTTCAACGCCATTTCTCCCAATGAATTTAGCCCTATCTTTTAATCTATAATCAGAAAATTTAAATTATTGATTATATCAAACTCCCAAAGGGCCTATTTAATCCAATTTTTGGTATAGCACTCTCTTTTAGGCAATCCACATGCTTCGTTCTGGGGTTTTGAGAGAATGCCCTTGTGCCAAATGCTATCACCCACAAGTTGCGTAGGTGTGGACTACATGCCACACACTTGCACAAGATGGTCATGCTCCTAGCCTCAAGATGTGTCCTACAAAGCGTGTTAAAATACTATCTTAGAATTTATAATATTTATGGATTTATTGAATTTCAAAATAAAAAATTAACTCTTTAAATAAGTACACTATTCGAGATTCTATAAATGCTAAAACTCCTTTACTATTTATAATATCAGAAAAAACGATTTTAAACTTCCAAAAATAAAAAAATGCATAAAATTTACAAATAAAATTTGCATCTCCCAATAGATTGACTGATATCTTGTTTTGCATTAATATGTTTTGGGCAAAAAACATGGTGCCACTTATGTCCAACCCTACGGTTGTGCCCATAGACAGATCCAACCGTGTCCTGGTCACCACCCAGGGAGGTATATTAAATGTAGTGTTCTTTATTAGCGTTTATAAGTGTGGAGCGAGCGTAAATGCCCCGAATACACATAGACCAGACTCGGCCACGCCCATTGTGTAGTAGAAGAAAAAATACGTGGGTGATACCTAGGAAGCTCATGGAGTAGGTTGCTCATTACCGTCAGCGTGCTAGAACCCCATAGTAGTGGTGGTGCATGGAGTAAGGGCAATCCTCCCACCGTCATCAGGTGTCAACGTTGAGGTGCACGACGAGTACATCAATGATGCGAGAGGGCGAGCGCTCCCGCCACTAGTGCTCGATGCAATACGCCACTCGTGGGGTACATCCTTTGACATGGTGTGACGCTTATGAAGAGCCGATAATTTGAATTGCTCAACGCGGTGGCATCTGCAAGCTGCTCGAGGAAGTTCTTGCCAAGTGAGGTATAGAGAGGAACGAGCTTGAGTGCATGTTGCATGGTCGGCAAGAGCATCCATTGTCTTGTTGCCATCGCGCAATTGGTGACGGATGCTGGTCAAGTAGGGCAACATCGCATGATTTCTTGCAAGACGCTCTATAGATGCCACTAAGAGCATGATCCTACACGAATCATATTGAGTAACACGTGTGAGTCCGGTTCTACGAGGATCTTATGAAGCTTTCGCTCCTCGCATAGGAGAAAGCCATCACGTATTGCCATAATCTCAACTGTTGTGCTTCTTTGTATTCTTTAAAAAGATGAGAAAGAAAAAAACTATGGATCTCAAAAAATACAGTCCCCTTCGGCTGGTCCCGGGTTCCCTTTGGCCGCACCATCCACATTTAGCTTTAGAATGCCATTGGTGGTAGGTTCCAATGAACAGTTTTTTGCCGAGTGGTGATGGGGGTCAAAGTCACTAGAATGCCTCACATGCAAAAAAGATCACCTATAATGGCTGAACTAGGGGCAAGGGACAGTATGAGATGATGGGTACACTATATCCATAGCTTGACCTATCTCATGATATCCAAAGCTTGCACGCGAGTCCCTGCAAAATGAGAAGAATTTCACCCTTTCCATATCTCCTGTAGTAAGTAAGTTGTGGTGATTTTTATATAGGGGCTCCGCTTAAAGTGTGTTGACAAGAGAAAAATCTTGTCAAAACACTCTAACGGTGTAGAGCAGTGTGGGTGCATTGGAGTGGGTGCCAATGATGTGCAAGTTGGTGCCAACAGTCTAGAGCAGTCTCACTATGGAAGAAAAGGTGCTCCATAGTCTCGACCTGGGGGGAGGCGGGGTAGAAATAAATACACGAACTGTTTAAATAATCTATACGGGTCACCCGATTAACAGTAGGGAGGCCACAATGCTTGAGTCTCCAAAGAAAGAAGGAGACGCCAGGGATAATGGCCGGATCCCAAATGCGGCGACCCCATGGGTGTGTACTGGATCTCTCAAAAAATGGTCCCAAGAGGATCGAAAGCGAAGGACCCGTCAAGTGTGAGTGTCGAAATAAGGTGGTCATGAGAGGTCCCTACGGTAGTAGTCAGAGCATGTGGTAACGTGTCTAGTCCGAGGCCATGTTGCTCCCATAGGTGGCGTGTGTTGCCCATGAGCAGTTGTGCCACAGTCAATTGCACTCTATGAAGGCTAAGCCATGTATCATACCACACACTAATCGTGCCTTGGTCGACATGCCTACAGGTCATTTTGGATATCTCTAGCCAATGTCTTTGCCAAGTCTGCCACATTTTATAGGATTGGATATCTGACTCTTTATGAGCCCACTCGTCATACTTGGCCGAGATGAAACTCCCCAACAGGGAGGTCGTGGTACGCATACGCCACACGTGCTTCTTTTGAAACATATCTATGCCGTCTTAAGGGTGTCTGATCCCTAGACCCCCCTCGTCCATCGAGCGACATATCTTTTGCCAAGAAACCCAGTGATGCCTATGCTCTCCCTCAAGGTGACCCGACCATATGAAATGCACGCATAATCATTCTACAAAATAAAGGACTATCAGCGATAATGAGTGGATCACTAGGGTATGCAATGGGATACTCATGAGAACGTGGTGAATAAATTGGATAGCATCCATCGAGTTTCTTTCTTAATTTGGCTAACAAGGCATCAAAATAATGATTTCTTGCGAGGCCGCAAAAGATGGGGCATCCAAGATAGTTGAAAGGTACGTAACCTCGTAAGACATGTGTGTAGAGTTGGATAATCTCTGAGCACTTTATGGTTGTGGAGGGGCTAACCATAAAGCTGCTCTTCGAGGTATTGACGAGTTGAGTGGAAGCCCACTCGTATGTTATGAGTACACTCATAAGTTCCGTAATGGATTTTTTAGATCCACTGAGGAAAAGGATGACATCATCCATGAATATAGAGTGCGAGAGGATCGGGAAACCCTTTTTTGTAAAATTTTGATGGAGGCCTTTAGCCGAACACTAACACAAGAGGTCGGTCGTGGTTGAGGGTGGGTGAGATGGGGTCACTTTACCGTAGACCTCGTGTGGCAGTGAAGAAGCTAGTGGAGTTTTCACATACCAAGAGAGAGAAGTGATTCTCTCTAATGCAAGCATCCACAAGAGCGATGAATGCATCGGTGGAACCAGAGCATTGTAACACTATGGTAAGGAAATTCCACTTGTCTCTATCAAAAGCCTTCTCCATATGGAGTTTGATGATGATGTTCAAACCTTGAATATGAGTGTCCAGTGATTATGCTAACTAGTGAACTAGCATGATATTTTCATGGATCTGCCGACACTTAACAAAACCACACTGTTCAAGTGAGATGAGTCTACCAAGGAAGGTCACTAGTCGATTTGTAATAATTTTGGAAGCAACTTTGTAGCATACATTATAAAGACTAATAGAGCGAAAGTCTCTAAAACAAACTGAATCATCCACTTTTGGGATGAGCGCGAGGAAAGTGAATTTCAAGCTTCGAGGCAAGACTTTGCGTTGAAAGATCTTCTTGATAGCTAGCACCAAGTCCGTGCCTATGATATCCCAATAAGCTATGTAGAATTTTACAAAAAACCCATCAGACCCAGAGAAGGCCACCTCCTTGATCTTTGCTATCGTAGGAAGGGCCGTAAGTATGACATTTTCTTGGTCGATCACCAAGTGTGGGATGGATTTAAGCAGATCCTCACTATTATAAATGGCTGTGCGCTAAGGAGAGAATTATAGTATGTGACACCAGCTATTGCTAGTTGTCTTGTGTCTTGATTATACATCATTAATAGGCTCGTATAATTAGGTTGAGATCTATGTTGGATCGAGGCGTGAAAGAAACATGTGTTTCTGTCACCTTCTTATTAGGGAAGATATCATTGATAAGCCGAAAATAGGGGTGAAAATTACGCAAATTTTTAGCCCTTGTCGTTGTGAATTTTTGGCTTATGCAATAAAATTTATAAAACTCTACTTAATATGTATAGTGATAAGTATGAGTGTCGTCCAAGGGAGGCAAGTAGGAATTTCAATTTGATTTAATTTTTGGTGTTTTAGATCCTAATTAGAGTGAATTTGATCTTCAATGAGGATCAAGTCACCCTAATTAGGTGAGAATTTAGAGAGGGGGGTAGGAGAGATGGGAAGATTAGAAGAATTAAGAGCTCTAAATTTCCTTATTTGATCCTAATTAAAGGATCCAAGAAATCATTTAGAGAGGTTGAAAGAGGGTTCTTAAAATGAGTTGGGTTGATTTTTCAGATTGATAATTCAGAACTAAAATGGGGTAAATTGAGACTTCTAAAAATTAAAACTAAATTTTTTATAATTTTCTTTTGTAATGCAATTGAATGCCCAGGTAAAATTCCTCAATTTCTCCTCTCAATCCTAATCAGGGCTTGTACATGCCGCTCAAGCCAAGCGATTTAGAAGTTCAGACTAGAATGGAGATGAAGAAACAAACAACTTAACCTATTTCATTCAAAATGCACAAAAGTTTGAATACAATGAAAGAAAAAAATACCAAAACTGTTGATCCAGGCTGGGACTCCTCTCTGTCTTGCAGCTGTGATGAAGCACCCTCCAGAATGAGCTCCCCCTCTCGAAATTCAGCTTTTATACTTAGGTTATAGGGTAAAAATCACCATTTTACCCCCGTTTAATACTTAATATTTATCTATCAATGTAGGCTAGATCTGAATTATCTAACCGTACAGATAGAAAGAGGGGATCAAGACGAACAAATCCATAAAAAAATCATCTCAATCGGACTTCAGGATCAAAAGTTATTAATAAATCAATTTTAAACCAATTTAATCCATTAGATTTAAAATTGATTTATTTATTAGTTTCGTTTTTAAACACGCAATGACGTGTCGCTCTCTCATTGGCTGGCGATTTTGAATCCTCCTTTTTGCAAAAAGTCTTTAAAAAGCCTGGAATTGCTTTGGGCCGCCCAAAAGTAATTGCGTATATGCCTAGCGCACTCTCTCTCCTCCGATTTCTCCTAAAACATTAAAAATATATATTAAAAATTGCAATAAAACCCTGAATGATTTTAAATAGGATCTTTACGCCTGCCGTGGCGACGAGAGCTGTTTTCAGGGTCTTTTGCAACAAACGTTGCACAAAGGCCCCGAAAAGTCTAGAAATTGCATAAATACATTTTTTCTCCTATAAATATGCCCTTTGTCATAGAATAAATGCATTTCTTCTTGAAATAAATCCCAGAAAATTCCTAAAAATTCGTAAAAAATTATAGAAAATTCTAGAAAATTCCCTGATTAATTCCCATGTTGATAAATGTCGAAATAAACTTTTTAATGTGCCATTTTCATCCAAAAATAATTATTTCGAGCTTCAATAAATCCTTAAAAATTCATATAATTAACAGAAAATTAGGGAAAAATCAGAAATTACTTGGAAGCATTATTTTTGTGTAAATATATGATAACAACCCAAATTTAAGCCTTTTAAATGCATAAATCATGCTAATAACATGAAATAAAGACCGAAATTAGGGTATTATCAATCATCTAATTATATAAAGATTATTTGCATGATGTAGATTATAGATATAGGATAAGAGCTTCAGATTAAGAGAGAGAGAGTGAGAGCAATAGGGAGAAACACATATAGAAAGAGACACCGAGATAGAGAGAGAGAGAGACATAGACAGTGGGAGAGTGAGATTTTTTTTTTTGGAAGAGTAAAAGAAATCAGATAGAGAGGGAGCTAGAAGATTATGTCGAAGAGTGACGATATTTATGAGATGAGTATATATATTATTAATGGATAATTCGTAGAATATATTCATATATAACATTTCATAAAACTTATTAAATTTAATTTGTAATCTGAATCTTTATAGTAATATAAGTTATGAATATAATAAATATATGAAAGGATGACATGCATACCATGGCAAATGCTTTTGCCATGGTATTTGATTATAGGAATAATAGATATGATTTATATTTGCTATAGATAATAGAAATAGTTAGTAAAAGGAATAATAAATATGGTGGTTTAATAATAAAAATAGAATGTAAGATATTAGTAGAAGGGTTATATTAGATTTACAATTTAGCATGATATGTAATTAAAAAGATAGAAGAGTAAGTATACTACATGGCATGATATTTAATTATAGGAATTATTTTTTTGAATGATATTAAGATTATATATTGGATATATAGACGAATATAGTAAGGGGCGAGAAAAGAGAGTGAGAGTTAGAAGTTAGAACTATAAATTAGAATGCAAGATAGACTGAGAGAGGGAGAGGGAGAGTTATAGAGAAAGGGAGAATGAGAGATAGATAAGAGAGAATTATAGAGTAAGTGAGAATACGAGAGGAGATGAGAGGAGAGGGGGAGAATTAGAGAATTAAAGAGGGTGGGGGAGAACGAGGAAGAGAGATAGAAGTGGAAGTTAAAAATAAGCAGAGCGTGAGAGAGAATCAGAGAGAGAGATAGAATCAGAATGTAGGACAAAATGAGAGAGGGAGGGTGAGAATTATAGAGTAATTTAGAATGAGAGGGAGAGAAGAGAGGAGAGAGGGAGAACTAGAGAGTTATAAACGGTGAGAAAAGAGAGGGAGAGTTAGAAGTTAGAACTATAAATTAGAATGCAAGATAGACTTAGAGAGGGAGAGGGAGAGTTATAGAGAAAGGGAGAATGAGAGATAGACGAGAGAATTATAGAGTAAGGGAGAATACGAGAGAGAGATGAGAGGAGAGGGGGAGAATTAGAGAATTAAAGAGGGTGGGGGAGAACGCGGAAGAGAGATAGAAGTGTAAGTTAAAAATAAGCAGAGCGTGAGAGAGAATCAGAGAGAGATAGAATCAGAATGTAAGAGAAAATGAGAGAGGGAGGGTGAGAATTATAGCGTATGTTAGAATGAGAGGGAGAGATGCATTTGTAGATTAAGAGAGTGTGGGAGAGAATGAGGATGAAGTAGAATTGTAGAGTACGTTACAATGAGAGGGAGAGAAGAGAGGAGAGGGGGAGAGTTAGGGAGTAATGGAGGGTGGAAGAGGAGAGGGAGAGATAGAACTATACCTTAAAAATCAGCAGAGCGTGGGAGAGAACGAGGGTGAGAGATAGAATCAGATTGTAAGAGAAATTGAGAGAGGGAGGGTCAGAATTATAGAGTAAGTTAGAATGAGAGGGAGAGAAGAGAGGAGGGAGGGAGAACTAGAGAGTTATAAAGGGTGAGAAAAGAGAGGGAAAGTTAGAACTTAGAAGTTAGAACTATAAATTAGAAATTTAGGGAGCGTGAGAGATAGAGGGAGAATTAGATTGTAACATCGACTGGGGGAAGGGAATGGAGAGTTATATGGTAAGGCAGAATGATCAAGAGAGAAGAGAGGGGCGAGGGAGAATTGGAAACTGGAGAGTGGAGAGTACGAGAGAATGAGAAGAGAGAGGGAGACTTAGAATATAAACAATGAAGAAGAATCAGAGAGAATGCGAAAACTTAGATGTAAAAAATTGAAGAAGAATCAGCTGTGAGATCAGAGATGAATTAAGAACAGAAAACAAGTAAAATTTAGAAATATTCATCGGCATAGAATATGATTTAACGGACGAAAAATACATTGATTAATTTGACAAAAATGCTGGAACCTACCCGCGAGTCAGCCGTCTGCCAATTCTGCCGCTGCCGCCATCCACCGATGGTGCCGCCCACTGTCCGCCGTCTGCCTATTTCGTCGTCCGCTGCCTTCAGCTCTCCTCCCCTCTTTCGTGTATTTTTGATTCAAAGTTTTGAATAAAAAATACACAAAATCCTTAACTTGATGAAATTCGATGGGGATATCGAAAACTGATATCCACAACCGATATCCGGTACTGTCATCATTCTCCCTGAGATGGAGACGAATGCCAACATCGAGACAGATATCGGTATCGAATGTCGTCACTATAGCAACGGATATCCGATACCGATATCCGATATCCTGATATTGAAAAAAACTGATACCAAATTCCCTTTCCGGTATCTGATACGGCATCCGTCCCGATACCGACATCCGGTACTGGTATCGGGATGGGCGAACACTACCCGTTAGTATTTTGTTTGCCTTTTTCTCTTTTTTGTGATTTACGGTGGTACATGTGCGCACTACACGTACTGCTGCAAATTTTGATTTTTCTTTTCTTAAAATTTAATCATTTTTATAGTTGATCTTGATACCATTTATTGCAATAAAAATAAATCATTTTTTCATTGGCCCATGTCGGCCCTCTACAAAAAGGATGTTAGGGTGTCAGATAACGATTGCGAAAAAAAATCACGATGTCATAATCCACATTTTTGCAATGATTATTGCAACTAATCATTTGGGGAAGTGTGTGATTGGCTGCCATTCAACGAATGGAATGGCGACACATGGCAGACACATTTTAAACCAAAGAAGCTTTTAATAAATTATTTTAAAATAAATTCAAAGGTATATATAGTTAATTTATATTTCTGCTCAGAAAGTTCATTTCTATTGGACTATATTTTGCATTGTAAATTAATTTCTTTCATAATATAATGTCCGAGAAATCCTTAAACATTCACTTAAATCCATAATAATCTAAATATCAATCTTAAATTCAGTTGAAGCCTCTTAAGCTTGACAACATGCATATTTAAATATTCTAATGCATCAAAACATCTTAATATCATACAATTTAAAACTTTAATTAGTGTGTTATCACCATGCGTAGCACCACAACATCTAGATGGTCTATGAGCCCGATCTTCGTATCACTTGTACCTGTCATCGTGCTTTTTTGAAAATAAAAAAATATTTGAAGACACCTATTATTGGCACCTACAGTAATCAATGATATTGTGACTGATTTTAGGCTAGATAAATAAAATCAATTGCATTAAAACCCCATAGAATATGTAAATAAACTAAAAATAAATGTCGTTACCTTTCAAATTGTTATATTTGTGAATTCAAAAGGTGAGTTTCTATAAAAACGGATATAAAGAAAATTCTAAATTTGTTTTTAAATTATGATGAATGAACTTAACCTTAAATCACATAATTGTAATAATTTTAGATTGATTTTTAATTACCATGTCTCCATAAGCAATATTGACCATTTTCCTAACACCATATCTCTTGTCTGATCAAAAAGCTAGGCACTTTTGAAATATTTATCTCCCGTGTAAGATTTTTCTGATTGTTACCTTTATTTTATCCCAAGCGATATCAATAAAAATTTTTCAGGACTTTTATAGAAATATTTTATGCAATTTATATATGTCTTTAGTTTTTGAAAAGCTATTCAGCTATCCAAACCATTAGACCCGGAAGTGTTTAGTGAACCAAAGTGAATCATTGGGAAATGTTGACATGATTTTCTAGATAGGCATGAAAATGTTAAGAAAAGGCTGAACTCAATGATGACCAATTCGAAAAAAAGGACTTCCCATTAGTAGGTGCATTGGTTCAAGTGGATCCTAGTGATTTTTATGAATAAAAAAATTGATGATTGTATCAAAAGTAATATATAGGGATAGAAAATCAAAGCTGAAGACTATAGGTTTCTTTCAGTGTTCCATTGCCATTTTCTTTTTGTTTATCTTATCTTGGCCTATAGGAAGGCTAAGACTTAAAAATTGTAGAAAATAAAAAACGCAGGCTCTAACAAAATAAAGGTAAGATGTAAAGATCCAAAAATAATATAGAAAAATCCTTATTAATTCCTACACAACACAACAAATTTACAATGTTTCCTTACTCCATACATATTTGAGTAAGGGTGAAACCACAGAGAACCAGAAATTAATTAGAATATTTTTCCATATGAACTGAAATCAGGTTTTTTAGAAAAACAAATGCAACGAAGATAAACCTAAATTATGTTGAGAATAACTTTAAATATATTTTGAGTAACTTTATTTAAATATTGTAATGTTAAGAAATCAAAGAATAAATACTTATGATAAATACTTAAGATAACTTAGTAAAAATGCAATAACGTGAGCTGTAGGATGAATTCGTGAGCACCAATTTTGGCGTTGGAAAGTCCTAGTCTTGGTTATCATATCCTACAATAATAAAGCTAGAAACATTAAGTGTTGAAGAAGGGAGCCTCCCAGAATTCATGAACCACTAGTGTCACTCCCTTTTGGGTGAATGATGCATGTTTCTTCAGTTTCCTCCAAATCTGGTTTTCTGATCCCCTTCTTCACAATAACTGACAATCAAATATAGTGTATCAAAGAAACATTAATACACTGAAGGCTGCCAAAATAGAGGCTGGAAAAACAAATTTAGGGATAGTTACATGTGGGAGAAAATGGTATAAATAGGGATTCCAGATTTGCAATGTGAGGAGCATAGAATGTGTGGCCAGGATTTGGCAATGTGAACAATCCATTTCATGCCCTCCTTATAGGAAAGAAATAACAACGTTCACTTGAGTTCCTCCTTGAAAATAAGCCTCTCCTTTGACTGGGCTTAAGCTCCTTAAGGGATCTGGACTGGACCTACTCCATAATGGGCTTGATTGTGCTTTAGGTCCCTCTCTTCTCCACCACTGACATATTATTAATATTCCAGTTACCTAAGTCTTGTCATATGTGAAGCTTCAAGGAAATGATAAGAAAATGAACCACTTGATTCTAGGGAATCAAGTGGACTTAATTCATAAATCTCTAACACACCATTACTTAGGACCAATTCCAAAACTGAGTGTTAATTTCATTTTCAACATGAATAAGTGATACTTTTTGTGCATATTCTTGATAAGGATAGGACTATGAATCATTAAACACATATTTATGAACACATTTTGATGCCTGATAATTCAGATTTTGGGGTAATTAGTGATGAGCTAACTTCACTAATTAGTGTCGTTGGTTTATCCGAATTAAAACAACAAAAAATTATAATAACCTTACTAGCGTAGGGAGAGTAAGGGTCGATCCACAGGGAGCAAGGGTTTTGTGCTTTAGTTTTGTACTTTTTAATAATTTTAGAGGTAGGTTTACTACATATGAAGATAAATAACTAATTAAATAAAAATATATAACAAAGAAAAATAAAATATTATTATAATATTATAATAATATTAATAGGCAGAAAATAATTTTTGGGTATTTTTTAGGAGTATTTGAAATCTAAAACAAAATAGGAAATGAAACAGTTTGGCGCTCTGGACTTAGTCAAAATTTGGCTAAGTCCGGATGCCAAATGGGGAAGGTTCCTTGGTGGAGGAGAGAGAAAAAATGGACTGTACTAAAATCACTCTAGAATGAGTTCTAGAACGAATTTTAGAGCGTGGTTGGATGCACTGGAACCGTCTGGATATTGGCTAGCTGATCTAAGACTAACCAAAAGACAAAATACGAACAGAAAAGAATGAAAAAGGAGAAATAAGAAGGTAACCTCTTTGTCACACCCGCTAAGGTCCAAGGGACTTCTTCTTCTCCTTTCCACCAGCTTCTTCAGCCCTGGATGCTTCCTGCTCAGCCTGGCACTCACTGAGGTGAATGGATCTATGACTCAATTGCACTTAGGCCACCAAACATTACTTTGGATTGAATCACAAGATGAATTTTACATTAGGGTGAAGGAGTTTATATAGGGAGAGAGAGCAAAGGAGAGCCATTGGATTTTTAATACAATGGATGGCCAGATCTTCTTTTCAGGGTCATGATCCACATCCATTATGGTCCTCCAATCAGCATTGAGACCTTTGAAATACCCCCTGGACGTTCAAGGCTTCTTTCCTTAATTAGCATTAAAGGTGCTATCTTTAAGTCTCCACCCTTGGATGTTTTGTGGATTGAATGGCTGGATCTTCTTCTCTGGCTTGGATCCACGTCCAAGGTTGTCCTCCAATCATCATTTAAGCCCCTGAAATATTCATAAATAATCATGAATGGACCTTCCCCTTGCCCTCCTTTCTTTGGCCCAACATGCCTCTCATAGTGGGCTTAGTGGAGCTTCCTTAGTGGGCCTTTAGACTAGAGCCAATTGTCTTGCTTTGGGCCTTCTTTCTTGGCCCAGGGTTGTGGCTGAGCCTGCTCCTCTGGTCCAAATAGCTTCCTCTTCATTTAATTATCCCCTTTATTCATGAAAGTTTCACCTAATTCCTGCATCTTCCACATAAACTAAGAAGAGAGTGAGATTCATTCCACTTAACTCATTGAGTTAAGTGGGGTTAGTCCCACAAATGATAATAATTAACTCCAAATTAGAAAAAGGTGATTTTGTTTCATGATGTTTCACAACTTAACATAAATGTTGATAATATATCCAGATAAAGATAAAGAAGTACATAAATTAGCTGAAATTGCACATATATATTACTATCATTTTGGATTTATCAATGCCGTCAATGTTGACCTTGTAGTTGGAATTTTCAAAAAATAAATTAAATGTTCTTAAAGTTTTAAAATAATTTGACAGTAAGTTAAAGTGTAATTTTCCTAGAGGAGCACAGAAATAGGAGTTTAATTTTTGTGTAAATGGGTAAAAATTACATAATGATATATATTGTTAAGAATATGATATACATATAAGTAGAATGGCAATATCATAGAGTCATAATTTATAATATTAGAGATGATTGGTTTTTAAATGTTTTATTCAAGGTAGATCATGGATATAGGGTGTACTACTGTTTTTTCTATCTCATATCCGTTATCGGATTTTCACCATTTATATTATCTGGAAAAACCAAAAAGTGTCCGATAATGATAATCGATAACAATATTGTAAATTTGATAATGATACAAATGTGGTTGTGGATAACTATTCATAGAAACTGTTCAGAAATTTAGAAATAATATAATGATTGAGAACTAAATTTTATAATTCAAAATTTATAGTTATATTAGGGCTATGAAAATAAGTAGAAGGATACTTACGGCTTAAATATGAAATGTTTAACATGAACGAAAATCCAATGAGACTACTTGGATGGAAGTCAGGATGAAGTAGCAACAAAATAGGTTTCTCCCATACTGGCGGGTGAAGTGTGTTGTCTAAAGAGTTAAATGAAACTAAAATTTTGGGAAGGTGGGACTAAGGCTAGAATTTATTTCATTTGCAGAGTCATATGTTTCCACTTCAATTTGCCATAATGTGTTGATCAATGTCTTGCGAGGAAATGCGGCTGCCCGACATTAGACCAAATCATTTGTTATAATAGAGAAATGTTAATGGTTCCAAAAAAATATGGTGAACCAACTTTAAAGTGTATAAATCATCTCCACAAGGAAGCATGCCTAACTCCCAAATTGGGATGTGAGGCTTGATTAATGAGTCAACAATAGGCATTTGATTGAAGCCTAGAACGAGTCGCTTGGGAGTTGCATAAATAAGTGCCTTATGTTCTAAGGAGAACAGCCTTTGCGTAATTTGGTGCATTTTTTCATTACTTCAGATTTATCATCGTTGTCAGTCTTTTTTAGAATCTGAGCTGACTACGATTACATTGGATTCTTAGGGTTATTGTGCCAATCAATGTAAGACGAGTCGCATGCTTCTACATGGTAGGCGTCATACTTAGGCTAATGTTTTCCTCTGGTGGCTGCATAATGCTTTCAACGCCACGGGTGAGCCATCGAGAATGCCTAAAAAGTACTCCATAATATTTGAAAGAATACACTTTTCATGTTTGGAAAAAAATATGATCACAAAATGGTCAATGTATGTCGATAGATATTTCATTTGCTTAGATGCAGGGAATATCCCAATGAGAAAGACATCAAATGTCATGCTGATTCTACAATAAACATAAGGTAACATATTTAGATGTATATGATGCAAACATTTTCCTCTCCATGGTGTCGTATAAAATTTAATGTTCCAGGGAGCCTAATAACCAAGTGTGATTAAAATATATTCATACGTGATTTCAGGTAATCTCAATATGGCAAACAAAATGCAAATTAAGTGGCGTTAGAGATGGAAATATATGTGGCTGGCAAGCTAATCACACATTCCATATCTCGTTCAATCTTCATTAATAGAACATATTTATTATAGTTCACATGTGATGCTCGTAATAAAGTCCATGAATACATGTTCAGACTCAGTGAATTATGATGAAATCATAATACAAAGATTACTTGTCTTTAAGTATGTGGTCTAAATATTCTTGTTCGAAAGATACTTGAGAAGGACATCAAAGTATCCAGATAGAATGGGGCTATCTAGCCTCACTCATATGATAAATATGGCTGGTCTTCAAGCCATTATTGTGGAGACACTAAGTTAGATAATGGGTACTCTTTAGTGAAAAGAATTCCCTTAATTGATCCGTATGAATCTTGGAATGGTATTATACCAAACTATGAATCAGGTTGACGCACATAACGATTGTGTAAGTGGTCCTTAGACTTGAGACACCCATTACGTATTCTGGATTGACAATTGTACTTTGGCAATGACCTATGACTCTCTAATAATGGCATTCTAAACGATCTTAGTTCAAATGCATCAAGAAGTTCATGATGTGACACCTCGGATCATCCAACTTTAGTGTAAGAAGTGACAGCTCAAGGAAGACGATGCGATGAAGTCATTGGCCAAGGTAGTGAAATATCAGATAAGAGTTCGCCAATGATTTTTGTACGCCTTAGTACTAACTCGTATGAGCAATTAAGGTTTTTACAGTAGATGATACCCTAAGTCATCCTAGGAGTAGGGTGCTACCGTTCAGATAACGAATACAAAACTGGATGTTGGATAACGACATCGGAAGTTGTTTCGTCTTGCTTTCATTCGTTATCAATTATTTGATATTTGTTATCTGTTATCTGTTATCAGATAACAATAATAGGTAATAGATTTTTTTCATACGTTACCCGTTATCGTATCCGTTATCAGGGAGCATTTCTCAATTTTGGAGATTCTTCTGTTTCGACACTCGATATCGTGTACGGATATTGGATATTGAATAATATTACTTACATGACATATTAATATTCCTTCGTATAGAATACTAGTATTCTCATATCGAATAAGAGTATATGTCTCTCTATGGTGAGAGAGAAAGAGATCGGGAGAACGAGTGACAGTTGGAGACAGACATACGAGTGGGAGAGAGAGGGAGCTAGAGAGAGAGTTTGGGGGAGTAGAGCAAGATAGAAAGAGAGAGAGATCGGCGGAGTAGAGCAACAGAGAAAGAGAGCGACAGAGATTGGGGGAGCATTGGGAGAGAGAAAGAGAGAGAGAGTGGGGGCATAGAGAAAGAGAGAGAGGCCAAGGAAGCGGGAGGGAGACAGAGAGATAGACTGGGGGTGTAGAGCATGAGAGAGAGGCCAAGGGAATGGGAGGGGGAGATAGAGAGATTCGGGGATAAGAGCCAGAGAGAGGCAAAGAGAGCGAAAGGGAAAGAGAGAGAGCTGACGGGAGAGAGAGAAAGAAAGAGCGGGAGAGCAAGAGAGAGTCAGCGAGAGGGAGGGACAGTCAGAAGGATAAAGTCATCAAGAGGGAGGGAGATATAGCAACTGAGAGAGGAAAGTACGTGAGAACGAGCGAGAGGGAGGGGGAGGCGAGGAGAATGAGAGAGAGAGGGACTGTATGGAGAATGAGAGAGACAGAAGGGGAGTGAGAGAGGGACCGGGAGAACGAGAGAGAGATAGAGAGAGATAGAGAGTGATAGAGAGAGAGGGAGAGAGTGAGAGAGAGAGTAAGAGAGGGAGAAAGAATGCGAGAGAAAGAGAGAGAGTGGAAGAGAGTGAGAGAGGGAGAAAGAATGTGAGAGAAAGAGAGAAAGTGGAAGTGAGGGAAAGAAGGAGGGTGAGCGAGAGAAGTGGAAGGAGAGCAAGAGACAGAGAGATACAGAGAGAGAGAAAGAGGGGGAGAGAAAGAGAGAGGGAGAGAGGGCCTTAACGTTATGGATTGTCAAAAACTATTATTTTGAAATCGATATTGTTATCCAACTTAACAATATCAGAATCCGATATCATCATCTGCTTAACGATGTCCGTTATCATTATCCATTTTCTACCCTAAATCGTTATCCGTTATTGATATCCATATCATTATTGGACATGTTTCAGACTTTTCCAGAAAACGTATATCGGATACAATATCCATGTCGTAATCGATATCTGATAACAGATATCGGATACGGGTATCGTTAGTATTCTCCAAGGCTAGGATCATCAATGGATGCGGGACTATACGTACATGGTAACTCATGATGAACGTGTTTGATGAGTGAGTCAATGCACAGATGAGATCCATGTGTGGAGAAGGAGGATGAGATCCACGTGTTGAGGACCACGTGGATAGTTCTAGAGGCTGTACACATGAGCAGCTCCATAGGGCTCGTTTGAGGATCTACGGAATCACGGATGCAAGCCATGCCTAGGTAATTCATTTAATTATTTTAATGATGTCGTTTCATTCTGTCATGACTTTTCTGTTTGACACAGGTCTGTGCTGGTGGTTCTTGATGCCTGATGTGAGTAGCATGACTTTTGTATTTTGTGGTTGAAGCACCACATGCAAAGATAGCTCTACTATACACCACAACATTTTAATATGGGATAACATGAAATTTGATCAATAACAGTATGCTTTTATACTTCATCTTTACCTCCTATTTTTAGATTTCCACTAGTGTTTTTCACCATTTAAGGACAAAATGATAAATTTATGATTTATATTCATAAGATATATTTTTATATATTTTATTAGTTTTTAAGAATAACCCCACTTACTCCTTCGGGTCAAGTGGGTTTCTCACCTCGTCTTGGCGTTTTATTTCGAAATTAGGATCTATGTAAAATACAATGGTGAATTTGAGATATAAATGGGAGGAAATTAGAAACCAAAGTCATATAAGATAATAATGAGAGGCTTATTACACAATAAGCACATTCTAGAAGCCCATTCAAACCTCCTCAAGGACTGGTCAACTAATAGCAAGAATTGTGAAACTAACCCATAATTTAAATTTGGAAGCCCTTTTTCAAATCTGGTGAGGAAGCAACGTGGGTTCGAACGCGAAATCAAGTGTCCTAGCCATCCAAACCATTGGAACTAAATCCAATGGCTGGGAGAGTTACGACAATTCTATTTAATAGGTGCTCTCTCTCTCTTTCTATCTCATCTTGGATTTGTTCTCTCACCTTGTTGTTGGAGGCCTAGCACGAGTTTTTTTTATTCATGGTTGTTCTACAGGAGTGTGGGAGGGAGAGCTTGGCCCACTTGAGTTCAAGGGTGATCAACATTCTTGCAAAAAAGAGCACCACTTGGCTATTGGGAGAAGATACAACAAGGTTCGTGTAATTTCCTAAATGCTTGATCTCACCTTTTTTCTCTAGATAAATAATTAAGTGCATAGCTATACTTCAAACTTTACAATATATCAAATGGCACTAAAAAATTCCTCTTGTAGCAAAACAGATAGTGTTTTCAGTCTACTACCTGTTGGTGTCATTTTTGATGCCGAACAGAGCATTGTAGCAAAAGGTTCTTGTGGCCAAAGCATTGATGACAATTAGGAATTGTGGCCAAAGGTTCTCTTTAACATTAAATCTTTTTCTTGCCCTAAAATTCCCAAACGTTCCTGAAAATCACATTGAATTATTATAACTTATCTATAGTAAAATAAATATGCATTTGACTTATCTAATATATTTTGACTAGTTTTGATTTATTTCATTGATTCTCCTCTTTAGAAAGTATTTCAAAAATACAGAAAATATAAAATACACCTAAAATAACTTCTTTAAAATATATTTAAATTATGATTTACTCTCTTATTACTTGCACCTTGAGAATTAGATCCTTACCCTATTCTAAGTAAGGAAAATTTTGTCAATATTTTTTTGCAAAATCAGAACTGTAATATAACTTATTTAACCCCAATTTAGGTTTTTCAATACGTGGCCTATGTAAACATTATGATATTGAAAAATTGGTTGAGTCGGGTACCAATAGGGATGACATCTTTTTTTTAATGGCAAAAAACATGGTGCCGGGTACGCCCAACCTTGTGGTTGTGCCCGTAGACCGATCTAGTCGTGCCTCAACGCCACCCAAGGGGGCCTTATGTATAAGTAGATTGTTTATCAGTGTTTATAGGCGTGTAGCGAGCATAAATATCCCTATTACACTCGGATCCCACTCGTCCACGCCCATGAGCAGGAAAAAGAAAAGATACATAAGTGATACCTCGTAGGTACTCGGATAAGGTCGCTCGTGCGGGCGTCTCTCTGGATCCCCCAGCGGCAGTGTTGATGCATAGCGTGTGCGGAGACCTCCCCGCCGTCGATAGGGGGCATCGATGAGGTGCGTGGTGAGGACACCAATCAGACGAGAGAGCGAGCTCTCCCGCCTCCCGTGCTTCATGCAATATGCCAATCACGGGGGCCAATCGCTGAGAGAGGATCATTCATGCCAGTAAGAGTGGGTGGAGCCGACGTAGCAAATGCGATGCTAGAAGTGTGCGCAGTCCAACCCGCCATTCGCTGGTGTCAACGTTGAGGTGCGTGGCAGGTCCGACTATTAGGAGAGAGGATGTGCTCTCCCGCCTCTAGAGCTCCATGCAATCCGCCACTCCTGTGGCCCTTCCTTCGATAGTGTGCGACGCGTGCAAAGAGCCGGCAAGCCAAGCCGTTCAACGCGATTGTACCCACAAGCTGTCGGAGGGAGTTCCAACCAAGAAAGGAAAAAGGAGGTAGGGGTTCGTGTGTGTACCACGTGATTAGCAAGGGCATCTGCTGTCTGATTTCCCTCGCGTAGCTGGTGATGAACACTAGTTGTGCGAGGGCGGCACCGCGTAATGTCTTGACATATGCGCTGAAGCCACTAGTGGGAGCATTTACCAGCACGAAGCATGTCAACTAATACCTGTGAGTCAGATTCTATGATGATATTGTGAAGGTTTTGTTAATCGCAGAGGAGTAAACCATCACGTATGGCCATAGCCTCAGCTATTGTATTAGTTTGTATGCCATAAAAGAGGAAAAAACAAAGAGAATACTCCATGTATGATCACGTAGGATACCCTCTCCCCCTGATGGCCCCGGTTCCCTTTGGCCGCCTGATAAGCCGAAAATAGGGTTGGAATTTACGCAATTTTTAGCCGTTGTCGTTGTGAATTTTGGCTTATGCAATAAAATTTATAAAAAACCCTTTTTAAAATGTATAGTGATAAGTATGAGTGTCGTCCAAGGGAGGCAAGTAGGAAGTTCAATTTAATTTTCTTTTTGGTGTTTTAAATCCTAATTAGAGTGAATTTGATCTTCAATGAGGATCAAGTCTCCCTAATTAGAAGAGAATTTAGAGAGGGGGATAGAAGAGGTTAGAAGAGTAGAAGAATTACGGGCTCTAAATTTGCTTCCGTGATCCTAATTAAAGGATCCGAGAAGTCAATTAGAGAGGTTTAAAGAGGGTTCTTAAAGTGAGTTTGGTTGATTTTTGCAAACAGATAATTCAGAACTAAAATGGGAAATTGAGTATCCTAAGAATTAAAACTAATTTTTTTTAGAGTTTTCTTTTGGAATGCAATTGAATGCCCAGGTAAATTCCTTAATTTCTCCTCTCAATCCTAATCAGGGCTTGTACATGCCGCTCAAGCCAAGTGATTTATGAATTCAGATCAGAATGGAGATGAAGAAACAAACAACTTAACCTATTTCATTCAAAATGCATAAAAGTTTAATTACAATGAAAGAAAAAAAATACCAAAACTGTTGATCCAGGCTGGGACTCCTCTCTGTCTTGCAGTTGTGATGAAGCACCCTCCAGAATGAGCTCCCCCTCCTGATCAAAAGTACCTAGGTCACATGGTGAAAATCACCCTTTTACCCCTGTTTACTATGTAATATTTATCTATAAATGTAGGCTAGATCTGAATAATCCAACCATACAGATAGAAAGAGGGGATCAAGACGAGCAAATCCATAAAAAAATCATCTCAATCGGACTTCAGGATCAAAAGTTATTAATAAATCAATTTTGACCAATTTTAGCCATTGGATTAAAGTTTGATTTATTTAATAATACACGCCATGACGTATTGACAGCCCATTGGCTGCGACGTTTTAAATTCTTTTGGCGGGTGCTCTCTCGTGGCGCCACGTACCCCCTGCGAAAAAAAAGAAAACATAAGAAAAATCGAAAGTGCAGAAAATGCATACGTAACGCTGTGCGCCTTTGCGTGCATCTGGTCGCAAAAAAACCTGCTGAGAAGTCACCACGTCACCCCCCGTGTGAGCACTTCGCATGCGCCGCACGGGCGGTGAACTTACCGTCCGCACATTCTCTTTCTTCAAAATCCATTCGATCCGCATCCGACGGCCACCGATGCGCCACGTCGCCCTCGCCAAGCTTCTTTCTGAGTTTTTGCGCAAAACCCCTTACAAATCATTCTTTTGCAAATAAACGCCGCTCAAATGTATTTATACATATATCCTTTTTTGCCTTCTGTCTCCTCCGATTTTCTCTAAAATATTAAAACAATTAATAATGGAATTGCAATAAAACCCTGAATGATTTTAAATAGGATCTTTACGCCTGCAATGGCGACCGAGAGCCATTTTTAGGGTCTTTTTGGAATGAAACGTTGCAAAAAGGCCCCGAAAAATCTAGAAATTGTACAAATACATTTTTTCTCTTATAAATATGCCCTTTTTTAATAGAATAAATGCATTTCTTCTTGAAATAAATCCCAAAAAAAATCCTAAAAATTCTAGAAAATTCCAGAAAAATCACTGATTCATTCCCATGCTGATAAATGTCGAAATAAAATATTAAATATGCCATTTTCATCTCAAAATAATTATTTTGAGCTTCAACAAATCCTTAAAAATTCATATAATTAACAGAAAATTAGGGAAAAATCAGAAATTACTTGAAAACATTATTTTCGTGTAAATGCATGATAACAACCCAATTTTAAGCTCTTTAAATGCATAAAATCATGCTAATAACATGAAATAAAGACCGCAATTAGGGTGTTATCACGACCCATCCACATTCAATTTGAGGATCCCAATTGGGGGTGGATGCCAACGAACGACCTGTAGCCGAATGCAAATGGCGACGAGGGTCACTAGAATGCCCCAAGAGCGAAGGAGGGTGCATGCGGGGGCTGCACTGTGGGCACGAGATGGTATGAGTGATAGGTGCGCCATACCCATTGCTTGACTCGTTGCATGATATCCAAGGCACTCATGGGAGTTCCTTTAAAATGAGAAGAAATTCACCCTTTCCAGCTCTCACATTGTAAGTAAGCTATGGTGACGTGTAGGATGGGGCTCCATTTAGAGCGTGTTGGCGAGGTAAACATCTTGCCAAAACACTCGATTGGAGTCAATGTAATATCTAGGAGTGGATGCCAATGATTTGGCGCCAACAATCTAGGGCTGTCTCACTATGAAAAAAAAGATGCTCCATATCTCAATGTGTGGGGATGTAGGGCAATAATGGCAGCGCGAACTGAGGGAGTGACCTATATGGATCATCCGATCAACGGTGGAGAGACCACAATGTAAGAGTCTCTAGAGGACAGAGATGTGATTAAGGACCGTAGGATGTCAAATGCGGCGACCTTAGTACTGGATGGGGGATTTCTCACGAAAATGCATCCCAGAAGATCTGCAGGAGTAGGACCCACCAAGTGTAAGCGTACAAATAGCACAGTCGTGAGTGGTCTCGATGAGAGTGCTATGGGCCTGGGAGAGCGTATCTGTGGCGAGGCCATGTTGCTCCCATAGGTGTCCCATGTTGCCCACGAGCAGTCGGGCCACTGTTGATCGTGGTTTACGTGGTACAAAGTGTGGTTGACAAGCAAAAGGCTCTGGGTAAACCAATTATCATACCAAGTGCTAATCGCACCTCGACCGACATGCCAATGTGTGACCTGGGCTATCTCTAACCAGTGTTGCTACCATGTTTACCATCTACGATGGCCCCGGATGTCCATCTCTCTACGGGCCCACTTGTCATACTTGGCAGAAATGAATTTCCCCAATAGGGAGTGCGTGGTGCACATTTGCCACATGAGCTTCTTTTGAAGCATGTCTTGGATGTCTTGGATGTCTTGGAGGTGTCTGATCCCTAGACTTCCCTCAGCCGTTGGCTGACAAGCTTTCTCCCAATAAACCCAATGGTGACGACTCTCTCCCTCGAGGTGACCAGACCATAAGAAATGGGCACATAGTCGCTCCACTAAGCGAAGAACTGTGTGAGGTAGTGAGTGGACCGCAAGGGTATGCAGTGGGATACTCGTGAGGACGTGTCAAATAAGTTGGATATGTCCTTCAGGGGATAGAAACTGAAAATTTCATCCCTCTAGTTTCTTTCTCAATTTGGCCAGCAAGGCATCAAAATAATGATGCCTTGCCCATCCAAGAAAGATAGGGTATCCAAGATAGTCGAAAGGAAGGCATGCTGGTTGGTACCTTGTATAGTTTTGGATAATTTGAGTGCAATTTATAGTCGTGAATGGACCGACAATAAAGTTGTTATTTGAGGCATTAACGAGCTGGCTAGAAGCTTGCTCGTATGTAGTGGGGACACTCATAAATTCCTGAATGAAGTTTTTAGATCCATTGAGGAAAAGAATGACATCATTTGCAAATAGAGAGTGCGAGAGGATCAGACATCCCCTTTTCATAAAATATGGTTGGATGAGGCCTCAGGAAATAACTCGTGTGAGCGATCGGCTAAAGACCTCCTTCATCAATGTGAAAAGGGTGGGTGAGATATGAGCACCTTGCCTCTCGTGGCCGTGAAAAACCAGTTGAGTTTTTGTCCACCAAGAGAGTGAAGTGATTCTCTCTAATGCAGGCGTCGACAAGATCGATGAATGCATCGGTGAACCCAAAGCGATGTAACACTTGGGTAAGGAAATTCCACTCAACTTGATCAAAGGCCTTCTCAATATCCTGTTTGATGATGACGCTTGAGCTCCGAATTCGAGTGTCTATTGATTGGGCTAACTCGTGAACTAGCATGATACTGTCATGGATCTGTCAACCCTTGACAAAACCACACTATTCAGGTGAGATATGTCTATAAAGGAATGTTCCTAGTCGCTTTGTAATGATCTTAAATGCAAATTTATTGCATACATTACAAAGACTAATAGGCCAAAAGTCTCTAAAGGAAGCTGGAGTGTGCACTTTTGGAATGAGCACAAAAAAAGTGGGTTTCCAACTTCGAGGTGAGAATTTACGTGTAAAGACCTCCTTGATAGCAAGCACCAAGTCTTTGCCTACGATATCCCAACATGCAATATAGAATTCTGCTGAGAACCCATCCGATCCTGAAGCCTTGTTCCTACCCAAGGAAAAGACTACCTCCTTGATCTCTGCTCGAGTAGGAAGGGTTGTGAGTAGTGTGCTTTCTTGGTCGGTCACCAAATGACGGATTGAGGCGAGTAGGTCCTCACTCATGACAGTAGGTTGTGAGGATGGAAGCGAGGAATAGTACTCCACGCTAACTATCGCTAGCTGGTGGGGGGGGGGGTCCTGGTTATACGTCCCTACTAGGGTTGGATAATTAGGACAACCTCTATGATGGATCGAGGCATGAAATAAACGTGTAATTCTATCACCTTCTTGTAGCCATTTGATATGTGATTTATAGAGATGGAAAATATCATGTTGTCGTATAGCATCCTCAATCTGTTCTCTAAGGCTATGCAGGCGTTCTACCGCGTCGTCCGTCTAACCATCCTGTCATTGTCGTTCAACAGCAGTGATAACTTGCAAATTAACATGTTAAATTGATGAATATTACATTATATTTATGTGTTTTAATAACCATATTTGCATGTGATCATATATAAATGGAGATAAATGATATACATTTCGACTTAATTGTTATTTCTAAATTTATAATATTTTTTGCATGGTATTTAACCTCATTTCATTGAAGAAATAATTTTTATAGGGCATTCAATACTTGGCCAGAGGTTGGTAACAGTTTTCCTATTTTAATAACCATATTTGTACATTATAAACGGAGATAAATGATATACATTTCGATTTAATTGTATATAATTTTTATATAATTTTCTGACCATTCTATAGCCAAGAAATGATTTTTCATATTTAAATAATACATATTTATTTATTTGGGACTTAAGAAATTTTTTTTTGATATATATATATATATATATATATATATATATATATATCACATGGCATCCATGTCATTCGGCCGAAATTCAGGCGAATAAGTGGATGCATATTATTAAAATAAAATTACGAGAGAGAGAGAGAGAGAGAGAGAGAGAGAGAGAGAGAGAGAGAGAGAGAGAGAGAGAGAGAGAGAGAGAGAGAGAGAGAGAGAGAGAGAGAGAAAGAGCATTATTGCGATGCCATAATGAGCGAATGATTGTCTTAAAAGGTATCAACGTGGCATGGGCGGCGAGAGAGAGGAATGATTTGTTTTTTTTTTTTAGAATTTGTGCAATATATGCACGTGCTAACCGACACACATGCAATAATAAAAGAATCTGTATTATAATATGCCCGTAGTCGATTCGCGTGTGCATTAAATCGACTGCATATTATTAATTTTAACAAAATGAAAAGAGATCTTTTGTCTTTTTATGATTTTTTTTATTTAAACAAGGCGACATGGTTTTCTCTTGTCCATTCAAACGAGACAATCACTTCACAATGATTGTGACCCTTTCAAGCACGCACAAATAAGGCAACACACGATCCGAGGATGCTGAAAATGAGAAAAAAATGCCAGCCAATAGAAAAATCCCATTTTTTAAGAAAGATAAACGGCCTGGATTAATCCTTAGTAAAACCTTGATATCTTGAGATCTAGACGTCCGATTGGGCTGAAGATTTAGGGGCACGTTTGTCTTTTTACCCTCTAGAATCTAGATAGTTGGATCTTTAGATAGAGGTCTAGAGAAAGGTGTAATTCACTTTTCGAAGCTCTCCCCAAGGATTTGGCCAAGGAAGGACGCATCAGTTGCTTTGGAAGTGGCTAGATCTTGATTTTGCATTCAAATTTGTAAGTTTCTGATTTGTATTTTGAACTTCTTCTTGAGACATTCTAAATGCCTTGGCATGGGCGAAATGTACATGCCCTAAAAGTTGTTTTGAGTAAAATTAGCATCGCAATTTGATTCTGATTCGAGATCTGATTTTTAATCTTTAGTCTAAAAAGATTTGGAGCAATTCTGCATTTTTTGAATTTTAATTTAGGGACGGATTTCACTATTTCTTCAAATTCTTCACTTTCTATCTCTAGGTTGATTCGTCTATTTTCTCTCTCTATATTTAAAAATTGATTTTTTGGAAATTTAATTCAATATATAAAAAAGCTAAATATAAAATTTCATCAAAAAATGCCTCCTCCTTAGAGTCCAATTTTAAAACCCCCTTCTTGATTATTAAATTCCCAATTTTAATTCATAAAAATTGTCTTAAAATCTTATAATAATTTTTAATTTAAGAATTCAAATTAATCTGATCTTATAATTAAAACTATCCTATCTTGATCCTTTTCACCAAAAATATTTATAATCAAATTTAAGGTTTTACTTAATTGTGATTTATTAAAACATCATTAAGTATAATTATGGTTTATTAAGTGCAAAATTAAGTATAATTAAGGTTTATTAATTGAAAAATTATTTCATCCTTGAATTTATTTATTAAAAATTAGATTAAAAAAGTTACTTGCTGCCTCCTTGTGGTTCGACGACTTGGTTGCTCTATACACTGTATTTAGTGATTAAGGGTATTTATAAATTTTATTGTATAAGTCAAATTGCTAAATCAATAACGTATTTTCTTATCATTTTTAGACTTATCAATTGGCGCTGTTGCCATGGAGGCATGGTTTGAAGTTGAAATTATTCATCTGGAATATTCTGTTCTAGAGTGATAAACCATTTTTATACATTCTTGAATTGAATTTAATTTTGTATTTATTTTAGGAATTTGAAACACATAGTCGAAATTGCAACATTGTCATTTTTTTCTATCTTATATTTAATTTTTCTGTTCATTTAAGCCGATTGTTTTACTATTTATGTGATTGACATGGCATGAAGGGTAGGAGATTGGTAAAGCCCTATTTAGTAAACCTTGAGATGATCAGTAGAAGTCCTAGCCTTGATAATATTTTTTAGAGTCCAGAAGGGGAAAATCAACAAATCTGTGAGAGAATGGAGGATAACCAAAATTGTAGAGCTGAACAATGAATGAGAAAATGAGACTAAGAGAGTATTCTGATCCTGTAGAGAGCAAAACTTACACTTAAATTTATGCTCCTTTACCTGAAAATGTTAACTTTAGAATTGACCCAAATATGATCAATCAACTACCTACATTTTATGGACGATTCAATGAGCTTTATGAGTTTTTAGAAGATTATAACCAGATATATTCTGCTTATAGCTATGCAGGTTTCCCTCAGGAAATTATCAAACTTAGGCTATTTCAATTTGCTTTGAAAGATAGGGCCAAAGAGTGGTTCAAAGGAGTAGGTCCAAATTTTCAATCATGGAGTGAGATGTAATCTAGTTTTTTAAAGAAATTCTATTCTTATGGAAATACCACTTCAATTAGGAAGGCTATAAGAGATTTATATCAAGGAACTGACACCCTTGGAGAAGCATGGGAAAGATTCATGGCACTTACTAGGAAGTGTCCACATCATGGAATTCCATCTCATGAGTTAGTTCAATTTTTTTTATGGGGAATTGAACGATCAGGAACAACACCTAGTAGATATATCTAGTGGAGGAATGTTCCTTGATGCTCATGCAGATGAATCCATGAAACTTATGGAAAAGTTAGTGGAGATTGGACATATTGAGAAAGTTTTTCGTACACTAACCGAAATGCAGGTCCAAAGCGTGGAGGAATCATTGACGTCAAAGTAGTTGAACCAGAGATCAGAATGGATAAATTGGAAAGAATAATAGTTTTAAATCCTTTTTTCAGGAAACTAAGGGAAAGGCAAATGCATATGATGGCAACAAATCTTCTAACATCCCTTGTTTTTGGTCTAGTGAAGAACATTCTGATGAATATTGTCCCATGGTTGAACGGGTAAATGCATTTGGGAGACAATATGCAGGACATGCTCAATGGAATGCAATACCTAATTTTGCCAATCAGAATTGGAGAAAGGAGGAAACAACACCTTCACATCAAAGCAATTTGCTCCGCTGCAATATCTGCAAATTTTTCAAAATTTCACTAAGCCTCTTTACTCTCACCCCAACAGCAATAACGAAAACACTAACTCAACTTTAATGGATTTTATCAGGGAAATGGAGGAAGAGAGAAAGAGCATGCATGAAGAAAGGAAGATGTTGATGCAAACTTTAGAAGAGCACAAGAGAGAGATTGAAATGCTCAAGAGAGGACAAGGCGCTCAAGCACAACAACTTGCCCTCAGAATGAACGGTAAATTGGAACAAATCCTTCTAAGAGGAAGCCATCCAGGTCAACTCCCTACTCAGCCTAATATTAATCCGAATAATATCATGTTGTGTGTAGATAGGAATTTAGAATCATCTTGTTTTTTATCTTCTGAAAATATAAATGAATCTTGCATTGGTGAAGATCACAATGTTGCATCATGCACTACTTTTATAATGAATCTTGAATAATTTTCTGTATAATTGTGAAGAAGACATGCATAAAAAAAATGATGATGAGCAAGTGCATGCAATTTCAAAACTTGGAAGTGGAAAAGCTTTATTAGATCCTCATGAAAAAGGTGTAGACATGCATGAAGCTAAAGAGAAAGAAAATGGAGAGATGGAAAACGATAAAAAAATGATGGTTGCCGAGATGAAGATAGGCATCCAAAAATGGTAGACCATAATCCATTTGATTGTAGACCACCCATTCCATTTCCTAGTGTATTAAGTTTGACCAAGCAAAAACCAGAAAATCCTCATTTGCTTGAAATATTTAAAAATGTGACCATAACTATTCCCCTTACTGAGGCAATACAAAACATTCCTTCTTATGCACAATATGTGAAGGAATTACGCACCCCCTCTAGGAAACAGAAAAGAGTACAACTTTCTGAAAATATTAGTTCAATTCTATTGAATGATATTCGTAGAAAAAGAAGAGATCCAGGGCTCCGCTAACTAAATGTGAAATAGGAGGAATGGTTTTTAGAAAATCACTTATTGATTCAGATGCTAGTGTTAACAGAATGCCTTGAGCTTTGTATGACAAATTTAAATTTGGTGAAATTAAACCCATTTTTCTTGAATTACAATTAGCCGATGGATCAATTAGGCAACCTTGTGAAAAATTAGAAGATGTTATTGTGAAAGTAGAAAACTGTAAATTTCTGGTTGATTTCATAGTTGCAGATATGAAAATAATAGGAAATCTTGACCATGCACCTATGATTTTAGGTAGACCATTTCTAGCTATGGCGAAAGCCACAACGGATTGGGCTAAGGGTACAGTGGAACTCAAAGTAGGAGATGAAAAAATTGAACTATCCACCTTGAAATTATTGAAATATCCAAAAGACACTAGAGAGGATGTTTGTTTTCTAGGGTTGGTAGAAGATGACAATTTTGATTTTGATCCGTGCTCTTATGATTTGTTTTCTTGGGAATCTAATGAGTATTTAAATGAAAATTCATCTATGCCAGCAAATATTTCATTGCATTCTGAAATTGAGCTTAAACCTTTACCTTCGTCATTGGAGTATGCTTATTTAGGACCATGTTATTATTTTCTTGTAATTATATCATCATTGTTATCCTCTGAACAAAAATTAGAGCTATTAGATGTTTTATCTACTTATAAATCTGCTATAGGATGGACAATAGATGATATTAAGGACATTAGTCCAAACATTTGTGAGCATAGAATTTTCTTAGAAGAAAATTCTAAAGCAACAAGACAACCTCAAAGGCGACTCAATCCGCACATGTTAGAGGTTGTTAAGAAATAAATCATGAAATGGCTAAAAGCTGATTTCATATATGCCATTTCAGATAGCCCATGGGTAAGTCCTATACATGTAGTACCTAAGAAAATAGGAATAACCGTGACAAAGGATGAAAATGGAAATGAAGTTCAAACTAGAGTGGCTTCTAGTTGACACATAGATTACAGGAAGCTTAACTCGGAAACAAATAAATATCATTATCCATTACCATTCATTGATCAGATTCTTGAAAGACTTTCAGGCCAAAACTTTTATTGTTTTCTAGATGGATATTCAGGGTACAACCAAATTGAAATGAACAGAAGTTATCACGAAAAAACAACGTTTACATGTCCAGTAGGTACTTTTCCATTTAAAAGTATGCCTTTTGGGTTATGCAATGCACCAGCTACTTTTCAAAGATGTATGACTGCTATGTTTTCTGGTTAGTAGGGGATTGCTTAGAAGTTTTCATGGATGATTTTTCAGTCTTTGGTTCATCATTTGATAGTTGTTGATAAGCTCGAAATGTACGTGTTACATGTCGTTATTTAGGGGGCTTTCGAACTTGATCACTGAAATTTGTTTGTCCCTTAATGCTTGAGTAAGGGGTCAAACCCTAGGGAAGCGATAGAGAAATTTAATTTTCCTCAAATTAGAGATTAGCACTTTAGGTTTCAACAGATATATTTTTTAGGTTTTAACAGATTTTATGATTATTTAGCAATTCTTGATAAGAATTACTTACTAATCCATTACTATACTGTTTAAGTATTCAATTGATATTAGATTTTAAAGAAATTTCTCCCAATTATTTTACCCCAAGAGCTAGTCACTTTTCACAATTATTTTACCCAAAACATAATTCATATTAATTAAGTTTTAGGGTTGACTAGTGAATATTACCAATCATTTTTTCCCCAAATTTAACTCTCATGAACTAGATTTGAAGGCTAGCTTGTGAATTTGGCCTTAGGTTCTAGGCAATTTAATCAACTCCAAGTGCTGAATTGAAATTAATCTATAAGATTTACTAAGGTTTGTACTTAGGGAATTGCTATCTTATCCCAATTCTTCTAGTATTTATTGAAATATCCTTTCTAATGTGTCACGGTAGCGAGTCGTTGACTCGCACGATTTCAACCTAAACTAGGCAAGCTCTGACCTTGATCGCTTCACAGATTGTTAGTGGAAGAATTCCCCAGCTACGCAGTCACTAATTTTAATAGAACAAGCCTATAATTTTGCCCCTTTTCGTTCGAAATTCACCGATACAGTGACGAGCAATTCGTGAACATAATTTTCAAAATGAACATGATTGAAATCAGATTTAGTAGAATTAAAATTCAAATCAACTTCAGATCTATTTAACTACGCAATTGAAACTTAAACTATTCTCAAACGAGCTTATTTTCAGAATTCAGAAAGCTAAAATTGAGATTTGGGAAAAACAGCGAACGTGAACGGAATTACTAACTTGGGTAAAATTTAATGTAAAATTAATTTAAAATGCATTCAGAATAAACCTACAAGTACCAGGAATGCTAGAGAATCGATCTGGGTGAACTTCGAGCAAGGAACACCGAAGATTTTTCACAAATTTGACTTGAAATTGCGGAAAATTGTGGCGACGAATCTGCAAATTTGTTCCCCAAATTGAGCTCCAAATCCTTCCTGGTTGCATCTTGATTTTTTTAGGAGGGTAGGCGATCAATTCTCGAGCTTAAAAATCAAGAATAGATGCTTAATGTTTCGATTTGCCCTTTTTATCGTCGCGGAATCGAAAGAACTTGTCCTTCCAATTCCGTTACTACTCCCGTCTGTATCGCTTTGTATGCAGTGTGCAGGACACCACGAAATTTTGGCCACGTGGTGCCACACACTCATCGTCCTTCGCACGCATGGCGGTGCATGTACCCGCGCTTCATATGAGCATGGCTTTCATGGACCATGGCGATCTGCCCTCCTATTGGTTTGCACACCAAAGGTGCGATCGCGCCTTCAGATTGGCTCGCTCGGTTCATCTATGCTCTATGCCACTCACAAATGCCATTAGCGCTTATAGTGGCCTAATAAAGGCCAGTTTTATAGAAAAAAATGAATATCATTAAAACAAATTGAAATAAATCCTAAAACCCTTTCATTAATCCGTAGAAAAATACTTTATTGATTCTAAAATAAGTTTTATTGTTTAAATTCTTTTATTAACAGAAATAGGTCAATTAAAACATTTAATTTCTTTTAAAATTCATTTAAAAAATGTTTAAAATGTATATTGACCTAATTATTTATCAAACGTGTTATTTAACTTGAAAGTTAATGAAATTCTTCTTTTAACCTAAAATCATGATAACATGGTTTCAAAATTAATTTTTTTAAGCATCAAAAGCCCAAAAATATGATAAAATTAACACTTATATCAGATCTTATTTGCATGTTATCAGTTGTTTATCTAATTTAACCAAGGTGTTACAGAACAATCTGGGGTTAAGTTGGGAGAAGTCCCACTTCATGGTCGAGGAGGGAAGTGTTCTAGGGCACCATATCATCAAGGACTGACTAAGGGTGGACAAGGCCAAGGTCGAAGTCATCAAGAACCTCCCCTGCCCACAACCCTGAAACAACTTAGGGGATTTCTAGGGCATGTTGGTTTCTACAGAAGATTTATTAAAGATTTTGCTAAAATCTCTAAACCTTTAACTAATTTACCTTATAAAGATACACTGTTCGTTTTTAATGAAAATGCTAAAGCATACTTCTTACAGATTAAAGAGGCTTTAATTCAAGCACCAATCTTACAAGCTCCAGATTAGAGTAAACCTTTTGAAATCATGTGTGATGCCTCTCACAGTGTAGTGGGAGCTATTTTAGGACAAAGAATTGACAAGAAGCCAGTTGCCATCTGCTACGCAAGCAAAACTTTAAGAGGAGCACAAGTAAACTACTCAAAAACTGAAAAAAATTACTTGCTATTATTTTTTCTTCAGGAAATTTTTGTTCTTATCAGTTAGGTAGTAAAATAATTGTTTTCTCAGATTATGCAGCTTTAAAGTTTTTATTAAATAAAAAAGAAACCAAGCCTAAATTAATACGGTGAATTTTACTTTTACAGGAGTTTGATTTAGAAATCAAGGATAAACGTGTAATAGATAATACAGTTGCAGATCATCTTTCTAGATTATCTACCGAATTATCTATGCCTATCCATGATGAGTTTCCAGATGAATATATTTTAGAAATTCAAGGTAAAAAGCTTCCATGGTTTGCGCATATTATAAATTTTCTTGTCACAGGGTTATTGCCTAATGATTGGGATGGTGATGATAGAAAGAAGTTTTATAAAGATATTAATTACTATTACTATGATGAACCTGAATTTTTTAAATTAGATGTTGACTATGTGTTTAGAAGATGTGTACTCTAAGAAGAACTATGGAGCATATTAGATGATTGTCATTCTTCTTTATGTGGTGGACATTATGCTCCAAAATTAGCTGCATTTAAAGTTTTAAATTGTGGATTCTTTTGGTCATGCTAATATTCGGATGCTTTTAAGTTCCGCTCTAGTTGTTTAAAGTGTCATGCTTTGGTAAATATCAAAAAGAAAGATAGAATGCCACTACAGCCCATAATTGAAATGGAAATCTTTGACATATGGGGGATTGATTTTATGGGATTATTCCTGAATTCAGATGGACATGAGTACATATTGATGGGAATATATTATCTCTCCAGATGGGCTGAAGAAATATCCACAAGGTCAAATGATCACAAAGTAGTCCTTAAATTCATTCAACAACATATATTTTGCAAGTTTGGTTGTCCTAGAGAAATTATTAGTGATGGAGGAAGTCATTTTAATAATTCTCAACTCAGGATCATGTTAAAGAAATATGTGGGTCAACATAGAATCACTACCCCATATCATCCACAAGCCAATGGTCAAATTGAGAATCCAAATACAGCGATTAAGAAAACTATTAAAAAGATTATTCGGCCTAATGGGAAAGATTGGTCAAGTAGGTTATATGATGCTCTTTGGGCATATAGAACTGCTTACAAAACACCCTTAGGGATGTCTCCTTATAGGGTTTTTTTCAGTAAGGCATGTCATCTTATGGTGGAAATAGAACATAGAGCTTATTGGGCTATTAAAAAACTTAATCTCTCTTTAGACGCATCAGGAAAACAACCTCTATTGCAGATGCATGAACTCCAGGAGCTAAGGAATGGAGCTTATGAAAACTCAAGAATTTATAAAGCCAGGATGAAGCATTTTCATGAGAAGAACATTGACCACAAACATTTTCAGAAACATCAAAAGGTATGGCTTTATAATTCAAGGTTGAAATATTTTCCAGGGAAGTTAAAATCAAGATGGGATGGACCATTTATAATTACTAACATATATGATAATGGAACAGTTTTGATTTTTGATCCTAAGACAGGGAAGGAGTTCGTAGTAAATGGCATGTGATTAAAGCCATATTTGGAAGCAAAAAATATACCACAACCCACAACAACAATTTCGGTAAACCCGATTGAACCCACCGAACAGGAAGCACCAACTTAGGATTTGGATTCTATATTTTTTCTCTTTGTTGTATTTTCATTTCGCAAATAATGGGAATTAATCTAATTCCCTAGCTTTCATTTTTCGTTGTTTTGTTTTCAGTTTGTCATTTTTTCAGCTATAAAAAAGAAGAAGAAGAAGTACTATTTGCACACATAACGGGATGTCGGCTAATCATTAGTAAGTTCTTCAAAGAAATTCAAAGATCATGCCTAAGCAGGTTTGCAATTCAGAACTTCTGAATTATATTTATGATTGATTCCCATGCATTGAGGACATTCCATAATTTAGAGGGGGGAGAACATTTCATGTGCTTAGAATTGCAAACCTTTATTTGGTTTTTTTCATATAAATTCCATTTATAATTAAAAGCCCACCTTTAGGAGACCTTATTCATCATTCATTCAAATTACATGTGTAGCGAAATTTGGCTTTATATAACTGATCATGATCATGCAAAGACCAAAACAAACCTTGATTTTGGATAATGTGGGAGTCAATTTCCAAATGGCTAGGGTATCTAGTGGGTGTGTAGGGGATAGGAAAATCGAAGGATTGAAGCACTATGGCTCAAAAAGGGAGAGAGTTGAGTGAATTGAGGACCACCACCGCGCCACCATTCACTGAGCCAATCCTACTTTAAATGTTTTTGTTCTTTCATTGAGTCCATCTTACTTTAGGGTGGAAGATAGGCATTTCTCCATGTCTTTAAGCACAAAATTTTATTTTTCTTGATCTCCATCCACCTTACCATTCCATTTGCCACTCCATTTGTTATACCTTATGCCATATACATATCCATTTCCTTGAACTAACAGCCTTTCATGGATGGTAGCCATCTCCCAAGCCATTCTATCTCCCTTTCCATGGGATCACATATACCCTATCTCTATCACCATTTCTGTCTAATTTTGCTCTTCAATTTATTATTACCTCTTATTCTCTTCAATGATTTTCATAATGCCCTCATTAGAGTCCATGATCATTCTCTTTCTATTCTCTCTACTTTCACATAATGTTAGTATGTTCTTTACCCCTTGAAAAAAAAAATAAGGAAGTCCTCAACTTCAAGCAAAATCGGAGGAATAAAAAAAAAAGGGGATTGTTTTGTTGTAGGCATTTTACACATGATTTCTTTCTTTATATTTCTTTCTCATTTCTCTAAGTCTTGGGAGAAGGCAACCTGAAATGATATATCCTTGATGAAACCTTTCATTCCAAATCCATCTCTTCCCCTTGGAGCATTCTATCTTTCGTTCCTTCTCATTCTATTACCCATGCCATCACAACATTTGATATTTTGTGCTATCTAGGAGGCGGAGAATGTCTAGCTTTTATCGTATAGTAGGAGGAAACTTAGTAGAGAATTTTAGCATAAAGTAGCAGCTACTGGGAAGAGAGTGACCTTGATATGAGAGATGAGAGGTCCACCACTTGAAGAGTGCAGTTAGGAACCTTTTAAATCATACTGCAATATCTGGAGAGAAGTACATCTTTCTATCTCATTTCATTAGCTCTACCCAAAACCAAGAGGGATGGCACCCATATTCCTGACAAGGTGGAATCCAAGTTGTCGAGGGGAGTTCTGTTTGAGCATGTTATTGATAATTCTAACACTTCATGCAGATCAATGAGGATTGATGGATGAAGAAGTCATCTAAAGTAATAATGATACATTGCTAAGGGACTAGCAATGATTTAAGTTGGGGGGGGGGTATGATAACTTGCAAATTAACATGTTTAATTGATGAATATTACATTATATTTATGTGTTTTAATGGCCATATTTGCGTGTTATCATATATAAATGGAGATAAATGATATACATTTCAATTTTATTGTTATTTCAAAGTTTATAATATTTTTTACATGGTATTTAACCTCATTTCATTGATGAAATAATTTTTACAGGGCATTAAATACTTGGCCAGAGGCTGGTGATCGTTTTCCTCTTTTTCTATAATTTTTCCCATATTTGTATATAATTTCTGACCATTCTATAGCCAAGAAATGATTTTTTGTGTTTAAATAATACATATTTTATTTATTTGGCATTTTAGAATTTTTTTTTAATATATTTATATATATATCAAGTGGCATCCATGTCATTCACCCGAAATTCAGGCGAAGAAGTGGATGCATATTATTAAAATAAGATTAATAGAGAGAGAAAGAGCATTATTGGCTCATTATGGTATCACAAATCGTGACGCCATAATGAGCAAATGATTCTCTTTAAAGGCATCAACGTGGCGGGGGCAGCGAGAGAGAGGTACAATTTGTTTTTTGTTTAGCTTTTACTTTTTCGTGCAACAAATGGACGTGGAGAATCGATCTCTGCATGCATTCATTCCTCGTACGCTCAGTCGGTTAACCTCATGCATTTAATGCACGCGCTAACCGACACACATGCATTAATAAAAGACGCCGTATCAGAATACACCCACAGTCAATTAGCTTAAGTGCACATAGAAATCGACTGCATATTATTAATTTTAATATATTTTTATATTTTTTTTATTAAAATAGGGCGACATGGTGTTCTCTTGTCCATTCAAACGCGACAATCATTTCACGATGATTGTGACCCATTCAAGCATGCAAAAATGTGGTAGCCCACGATCCGAGGATGGGGAAAACGAGAAAAATAATGCCAGCCAATAGAAAAATCCCAGTTTTTGTGAAAGGTAAAAGAGATCCAACGGCCTAGATTAATGCTCAGTAAAACCTTGATATCTTGAGATCTAGACGTCCGATTGGGCTGAAGTTTTGAGGGCATGTTTGTCTTTTTTCCATCTACAATCTAGACAGTTGGATCTTTAAATAGAGGTCTGGAAAAAGGTGAAATTCACTTTTGAAGCCCTCCCCAAGGATTTGACCAAGGAAGGACACAGGACTTGCTTTGGAAGTCGACAGATCTTGATTTTGCATTCAACGTTGTAAGTTTTAAACTTGTATGTTAAACTTCTTCTTGAGAGATTCTAAAACTCCTTCGCGTGGGCAAAATGTACATGCCTTAGAAGTTGTTTTGAATGAGATTAGCATTTCAATTTGAGCCTGTTTCGGTTTTCACTATTTCACCAAATTCTTCACTTTCTCTCTCTAGATTAATTCGTCTTTTTTCTCTCTCCAGATTTAATAATTGATTGTTTGGAAATTTAATTCAATATATAAAAAACCTAAATATAAAATTTTATCCAAAAATTCGTCCATCTTAGAGTCTAATTTAAAAAACCCCCTTTTTGATTATTAAATTCCCAATTTTAATTCATAAAAATTGTCTTAAAATTTTATAATAATTGGGAAATTAATAGTTCAAATTAATTTGATCTTAAAATTAAAATTATCCTATCTTGAGCTTTTTTACTGAAAATACTTAAAATCAAAATTAAGTTTTTACTTAATTATGATTAATTAAAAACATCATTAAGTACAATTAAGGTTTATTATTTGTAAAATTAATATATCCTTGAATTAATTTATGAAAAGTTGGATAAAAATTCTTGTTTGCTGCCTCATTGTGGTTTGACCCATTGCTTGCTCTATACGCTGTATTTAGTGATTAAGGGTATTTATAAATTTTATTGTATAAGTCTAAATGCCAAATCAATGACATATTTACACATCATTTTTAGGCTTATCAAGCAGCTAGCTCCATCTTGAGTGCTTCGACTAGTGCGTTTACGTCTCCGAAGACATGTCGATTCCACCATTTTAGGTGGACCTTGAGGTTCCTCAGTCTATGAGTGAAGTTCTCCATAGGTGATGTAGCGATCTTTCCATGCCAATGGTTGTGTACAAAAAGACGAAAGTCTTAATGCTTTATCCATATAGCTTGGAATCGGAATGGAGGGCGACAAACTCGAGTACTAGAGGTGGGGCGAAGGAGGATCGATGAGTGGTCAGAGTAATATCGCGGTAGGATCTCAATCGTGATACTATAGTGCATCACTACAGTCGAATTAGTAAAACAACGGTATATCCGCTCGTACATACACGCATCTTCCTGGCGCTCATTACACCATGTCAACTTCTCACCTATGGTGGGAAGGTCCACGAGTGATGCTTGATGAATAAAGTCATTAAACGCTTACATAGATCATGAGCTAGGCAGTTGGCCTCCCTGGCATTCTCTAGCTACCCGTATGCAATTGAAATCCCTAGATATAAACCAAGGGAGGTCAACAAGTCGTAGATGGGACTCACGCACTAGATGTCTATGAAAGGCATAGACTACCGTAAGCGTGTAGGGCTTCGGGGAGTATGTTGCGTCAAAAATAACGTATTGTGTCCCTTTGGTAAGTAATTCTAACGAATAATCTATCTTCCAAAGAAGCCAGAGCTTTTTTGAGGAATGACAGTAAATGTGATCCATTTCGAGTTTCCTCACAATGGAATGGGAGCGGTACGATGTAGTCATCGGCTCAATAAGCCCAACTATCGCTAGGTTGTGATTATTGATTAGATAGAGGAGATGTGACTAGGTTAGAGGGTTGCCTATCTCTCTATAATTTCAAATAAGACTTAGGAATCATAAAGCTATCAGCTCGCGTGACACACCCTCGATCAGGTGTTATATATGCAACATGTATGAGGGACATCCGAATGATGTCCTGAAGTAGGGGAGGTGTCCATATCTGACTCCTCAGAGATGGAGGCATCGTCCTCCTCTCTCGTGGAAGCGTGATCGCTAGTATCCTCACAAGTATCCTCAAAACTGGCGAGCGAAGTTTGGTAGTTAGTCAAGGATTCGTCTCAATCAAATAGTATATGGGATGGATGGAGATCGGCTAGTGTGGTGAGTATATCGGGTGGGGGTGATATTTGACTAGGAGGGGACAGTGGAATAGAGTTGTGGGAGGGCGGAGGAGTTGGAGGGGATGGAGGTGAAGCGGCTAAGGGGTGGGAGCGGGATGATGACGGGGAATGAGGGGATGGTAGAGAGGGTTGGGGTGATGGAAGAACATGGGAAGATGATTATGGGGGGGGGGAGGGGGAATGTAGGCCGAGGGGATGATGAGGGACAAGAGGGTGTAGGTCGAGAGGGAGAAGAGGGACGGGTGGGGGTGGTTCCAGAGGTGCACCTAACCTCCGTACAATCCCGGATATCTGGTTCCTCTAGTATGTGAATAATAATGGTAAGTGCTCTTAAGGAGTCACAGCCATAGGCGAAGCAAAGGCCACAGCCGCAGCCCGGCCATAGCTCCTAATAGCAACCCCAAGGTGACATTGTCGCACTCAAGGTAAGTCGTTAACTGGTACCATGACCACATCCCTACGCTAAATTAATGCCAGGACTAGTTGGAGGATGTCTCCAATTGCTGGCTCACATGATCTGTTTTAGAGGCAAACAGACTCAACATGAAGGAGAAATCCTTAGGTAGCTCCCACTCATCATGAGATATATTCCTCTACTTACCACTTGATGTTAATAATGCGGCATGTGTATTGAATACATCACTTTGTGATACCTTTCTCAAGGATATCTTGAGTGCTACTCCTTCGCATTAGGTAGTTTAATCTAGGTAACTTTGGGAGTAAAATTCTCCTTAAATAGAATAGGGTAACTAAGGGTTGAATCCACAAGGAGCAGGTCATGACAGAGTAAATTGCATTTCAAATATATTTTCCAATAAGATATTTTATGCCATTTATATTTTTTGGGATTTGTAAGTAGTTTCTAAATAACAAAATCATTGAAACAAATGAAAACTAGTCAAAACTATTTTAAATAAATGAAATGCATATTTATTTTATTTTGCAAATAACCGTATAATAAAATGTATTTTTGGAAATATTTTATGGCAATAAATAAGATTTAACTTTGAAGAAAACCTTTGACTGCAATTTGTGGGGGGTGGCGCTCCGCTAAGCAGTACTAGACCAAAAACGTTGTAACTTTTGCTACAAGATAAATTTTTAGTCCAATTTGATGCGTTGGAAAGCTTCAAGTATAGGCGATCATTTGGAATGTTAGATAAAACTGTGAGAAAGATTAAAACCAAACATTCAGTAGATCACACAAACCTTGTTGTCTCCTTCCCCGAGGGCCGAACGGTGCTCTTTATCCAAGAATCTTGACCACCCTTGAACTCTCTCTCCCACACTCTTGTAGGAGAAGAATGAATCAAATAAATCTCGTCCAATACGCCTCCAACAAGTTGGGAGTAGAAATCCAAGATGAGATACAAACAGAGGGAGAAGAGAATACATAGAAGTGTCATAACTCTTGCAGCCATTGGATTTAATTCCTGGCAATTTGAGGGCTAGGATTTCTTGATTTTTCATCTAGACCCATATGCCCCCCTGTCAGATTTGAAAATAGACATTTCAAATTCAAATTGTGGTTTAGTTCCACAATTATTGCCTTTAGTTGACCTACTCTTTAAGGAGGGCTGAATGGTCATCAAGAATGGGTTTTTGGTGTAGTGGGCCCCTTCTTATTATCTATTAAATTTATACTTTCCTCCCATTTATATATGAAATTCACCATTTATGAAGTAGACATCCAAGAAGATGATGGAAATCCACTTGACTCAAATGAGTCAAGTGGGTTAGTCTAAAAAAAAATAGAATATGTAAAAATAGAGCTGAGGAAAACAGATTGTAAATCTGTTATTTTATCCTTAAATAGTGAATAATTCTAGAAAAAATGTTAATATCTGTGGTAGAAAATAAGTATAAATGCATTATTTTACTAATCTAATTTGATATTATCAATAACCTGTAAAATAGCATATGTTGTTGATAATCTGTGGATTAAAAAATAAATTTATAATGTTCCCTTACAATGTATGGATTTGAATAATGGTCGAACCGTAGAGAGCCTGAAATCAATAATAATACTTTTCCATGTGATTAGATATTTATAGTTTTTTTAGATCAGGAAAACTAACTATAAGACAAGCAATAATTTTCTCCATTTCTATGAAAATGCAATGAAGGACAACTTAAATAATGTTCAGAATAAATTCGAAGATAAACTTTGTTTCAATCCTCTAATATTAATAAGTGAAAAAATAACTTCTTAACTAGCTTACAATATTTATTTTTGCAGACAGATTCTGGGTTTTGATAGAGCCAAAATGTGGCCTGTAATCATACAGATTTTAAAGTCATTTTGGGATCATTTCATGTCTATTGTCTTCAACTTTACAAGAATTTTCATCTCATGCACTACATCGATGAAGGAATAAAACAAGGCATTTAGAATATAATTTTTACATAATTTATGAGTCCAATAATTTCTTAGTGCAAATATGTTTCAAACAATGTTAATTATTATGAGATTAATCCTCTATTTAGTATGTTATATATGTTGTTGATGGGGTGAGATCGAGGTCGAAGAAGAAAATGAAGGAGACAAGGAGAAAAGCAATAAAGTATATACGTACAAATAAAAAAGAATAAAGTAAAATAAAATAATGTGTTAGTGGCCAACTATAGGGGAAAGAGCTGGTGGCACTCAAGCCAGCCGCCAGCTAAAGAACACACAACACTCAATCCAACCAGCAGTTAGTGAGCACCGTCGTGCACTTGTGGCCCAACAGCTGGTCTGCTTCTAATGAACATAGATGAATCAAGGGGCCCAAAGGCAGCAAGGCCATACAGGCCCAGGGAGAAGTCCGGGCACGTTATAAAGGGATGTCATTTATTTTTGATTCATTATATTGCACAAAAATCTTATGTAGTTATGTTTTCTAAATATTTCCAACATGGTATAATGCATGTTTTCTAGTTTTTAGAGTCATAACGAGCCGAACCCAAGTATACTAAGAGCGATCATGGCCCAAGGACCCACGATCAAATGAAAAATTTTAAATGAAATTATGACTGGGCTTTGAGCCAAACTAACTCGAAGCCCGTGTCATTTTGGGCTTTTTCTTAATACTCAGTTATGATCTCAACAGTTTGATCTTCTGAGTGATGATCGGACAGTGAGATCTGTTCCGTCTTATTTATTTTATTTTTATTTCCATTTGAAGTGTTCTTTTGGTTGCGATCAGTGATAAGGATCGCAGGACCCAGTCAGTAGACAAATCAGTAGGTGGAGAGATGACGGGGCAGGCTGACGAGGTGCTTATGGGGCGAGAAATGGGGTACCCATTTAAAAAATGGGACCATGGCTGTGATTTAATCGCAGTCGTTGACCCACTTCAAGATAAGATTTAACGGTGGGGGGGAAATACTGTCTTCTTCGCTCCCCCCCCCCCCCCAGCCGTTGTCCTCGTCGGCTGGCCGGTGGAAGCTGCTGATAAGGGGACCACGAGCTGATCCAGCGGCCCCTGGAGGCCTGTTGGATCAAGCCTGACCCTTTGAGAGGTTGAGAGGACCCTTCTCGGCCCCTTAAGAGGGGTAGGAGCTCTGATCCTGCTTGTCCTGATTGAGACAAGCACGAGAAGGAGCTCTGGTCACCACCCCTAACATAGGTCTTGGCCAGAAGACATGAATATGGGGGTGGAAGGGTACCTTTTAATACTATTAAATAATAGATAGCACAGTTCGATAACAGTTAGTTCAGCACTGTTAATCCTATTAAATAACAACAGGTTTTTGAAGAGTTATTTCCAACTAAAACATACTGGAATAGAAATTTATTGAAAAACATATTTTAGGTCTGATCCAGAATTTGGCCATGTATATAAAGTATTTGCCGGCTATACCGTATGTCTAATCGTTTAGCATCCTTTCCACAGATTTCAAGATATTCATATATCTGTCATCAAGTTAAATATTTGGATACATCCTCTATTCCCTTTCTGATGTCAAAACTTGTTACATTCAGAATGGTTGTTCATTCAAGTTTCTTAGCTCGATCAGGTCTTGTGTTTCAACAAAGAAATTATGTCCCTCTCTATCGAGCTTCAAGTCTCCAGAATGCTTTAAGCTGATGGATCAAAATCCTCTTCACCCAATTCCAACTTAGTAGCACAGTAAATTAAATATACTTTTTATATGATTGAACAACTATATTGAATGTGGTGGATCATAACAGTCCACCACATTCAATATATTTTTTTTGGTTGCAAACGGAGACGACTTTTAAAATTAAAATATGATGTTAGACAGCAGTTTGTGTTGACCTAATTATTTATCTACCGGACAGAGGATTCGATCGAAAGCAAATCATACTACCAGATCCTTATAATAACTTGCTTGTGGTATTCCGATCGAATAAATATTAGGTACAATGATCATGGTCATCGGCAGGCTTATGAAACAGACCCGTAATAATGAACCTGCGTAGACTTTTATTTTTTTATTGTGTTTTTTTTATCCATCTACAAATGCAAGGGGGGTTTGTATTTCTCCTCGGATACAGATAGTATCATGGTAGGGCCGGGAGGAACGGAGGACGTCTATGTTGCCTATTAGTCGGCAATAATAAGTTTCGATTCCAACAATAAACATTCTTTTTCATCAATCCCTTCTAATACCAATAATTGGTTACCAATTGGAAACGGCCTATTAGGTGCTTGGGTCTTTATTCAACTTCCCTAGTCTTTATTCAACTTCCCTGTCCTCAGATTTCTGGTTTCCACCCTTCTCATACGAACTCTAATCGCATTTTCCTGTTTTCCCTACATTTCAAGCTGCTGCCCTCAGAGAAAAGGCCACGGAATTTTGTTTACAACGCCTTAGCATTTCCGCTCATAATCCTACGGGAATGTTATGTGAAGACAAACCCAGTTCAAATAGCTTAATCTTCTGTCGTCAAGTTTAGGAACAGATGCATGCGTCTCAAAGAAACCCCTCAAATTTTGGGCCTCTGAAATTTATCCACACCAAAGAAATATAGAGGAAGAGAGAACACAGATAAGGGCGTAGAAGCACAAACAGTTTATAAATAGGTAGAAAAAGAAAGTACAAAATGGGAAGAATACATCAAACGCTCCCGAAAGCCAAGCGAATGCGTTAAAGAAATCGTTGGCCCTTATTCATTGTGACCCCAATTCCGGACCTCTCAGCCCGTCACTTTTTATTGGGAATTAGAACATCACGGATGGGGAAGAGGGAGAGGGGAAACCTTTTATACAGAGATTTCTTCACCGAAGTTGTCACAGGCCCGGAGGAGATAAACACTTTCTTCCGGCTTAAAGTGACGTTCAAAGAACTACCTTCCGCGAAGGTCTCGATGGGTTTCTTAACCTTGCGCAGATTCTCGAAGCTGTAGTACTCGGGCAGTGCATGGAGCTGCAGAATATACGTCGCCTGGGCCAGCGTAAGGTTGGCTAAGGCGCCGCGATGGAGTTTTCCAAAGGCTGCATCCGTAGGAGCGAAGAGGGTGATACCCTCTGGGTTCTTCTTTAACTGGTCCTCGACCGCAGGGACAAGGTTGGTAGCCTTCAGCAGCTTCAGCAACGTGCCGTATTTCTTGCGGCGGGTCAAGATGGACACCAGGTCCGGCGTATTATTGGCGTGCAATGCCGCTGCCTCCGCGAGGAGGAGGAGAGCTAACAAAGCGTATATGCGAGAGGAAGCCATTGTGAATGAGGCTTCAGGAGAGCCTCTAAGGTAGTTTAAATAGGGATAGAGCGTGATTCTTGCTGTCTCTACGATAAATAATGTACTCCAAACCGTTTGATCTAATAATGGGCATCTCCGGTTTCTTGGCAGTTTCATTCGTCGAATGCGGAGTAGAACTTGTTTAGAGGGGTTGACCGCTATCAATTGCTTCGAAGAGGGATTCTCTGTTGAAATGTAGAATGATACGTTTTGTAAGGTGGACCTAAAGTGGAACAGTCGCATGGGGCTCACGAAAGGCCACCACACTAGCTTTCTCTATGAATCAAATCTGTAGGGCGGACTTCACGGAAGGGGTGACGCACTGTTGAGAAAACCGCCCCGATCCGGATAAGTTATGTACAATCAATAAAAATGACACGCTAGTCTCTCTATTTTTTCAACATAGAGTTTAAACAAGTTCAATAACAGAGAAATAAAAACCACAAGGATAAGTGAATAAGGAAATAAAAAGATCGAAAGGCGATTTCATATATTCTTCGATGACACCACATTAGATTGATTGACTTAAACATACAATCATCGAATACTCCACAACTATATATACTGACATACATAACATAATAGATAAAACAATGTAAAAGAAAAGATATCTACACAAAAGTACATGTATATAATAAAAATCATATCGATAGCTCTACAGATAGACATATAAATGTACAAAGAGAGAAAGACAGACAAACAGATTGATAGATACACAAATAGGTAGATAGATAGATAGACAGATAGATAGATACATAGATAGACGGACAGACAGACAGATATAGATAGATAGATAGATAGATAGATAGATAGATAGATAGATAGAAAGATAGATAGATAGATAGATAGATAGATAGATAGATAGATAGATAGATAGATAGATAGATGTGGTTCCATGGAGGCATGCTCGTGCAATGATTTACATAGTTGGGACAACTTGGTGTTAGTGCAGTTGATTTGCAATCGATGTGCGTTTGATGGTGGAAGTGACCTGCATTATGCTGCACTCATGACAGGTTTGTGGGTATGCTCAAGTCGTACCAGTAATGACATTAATGCAAATTCTGATGGTAGAAAGGCATTGACTCTCAACCCCTCCAAATACAACATTTTGATGGTGATACTCGTCCAGGTTCCAGTTGACAACCTATGTATAGCCAATGTTGATCTTATGTGATTCATAGACTGGCCAAGGGAGGCACTGATAGAAGATAAGAAGAACATATGCTTGGCGCTAAAGCCTCCAGATAATGTGTACAGGCGGTCAGATCTAGATGTGCATCGAAGTGCTTACATTGCCTAATACTCAAATGTTCAGGGAGTGGCTGAACGGGAGTGGATACATGCATGGGGGTATTGGGAGATTGCATTGGTGAAATCAACATTCCACTTTTTGGTTAAAGATGTGACTGGGATGGCTAGGCATAATGCCTTATTACCACATATGACATAAGGCCAAAGGCTAGTAGTGCAGCCTACGCTAGCGCATAGACAAGCATGACCAACTATGTAAATTTTCTTGGTAAAATACTGCAAAATGTTCTCTCTCAAGGGGACAAGGCAACAATTTATTTTAATACTGATATACTCAAATAACTCCGTAGGTCTGAAGTCTGTTGCCAGACTTTCTACAAAGGATCAAGCCTAGCAACCTGCTAAGCTAAATGTTTAGCTCATATAAGTTTTTTCGTGTGACCAAGTTGTGTGACAAAGTGAAGGACTTTGGTTGTTAAACTAGAGAAAATTTTTCAGACCAACTCTGGCACTGTCCATCTAAATTCAAGAATGCAGGCTTGGTTCTGTGAGTTATTTGAAAAATCTGTGTAAGGCTATTGCCGGAACATGTAGGTTCCCTCACTACAGGATGCCGACCATCTTCAAGACGTCGTCCGGTCGTCACTGAGGGTATGGACTCAGTGGCGAAGAGAGGTCTCTATCAGACTACGGTAGGAACGTTGTCCGATAGGGATAGCAGACAGGTATGAAATGAGAGTGAATGCATGATAGTCTAGTTATGGTACGTGCAAACGCCGACTCGCGGTGGAAGCCGTTCCCGGGGTTCGACGGAGTCACCCAGGGAAGGATAGTCCAGACTTCCCGAACCTCGTCCGAAGGGGCGAGGGCGACTACGAGATCAAACGGGGAAACCCCGCAGTTATTACTCACACGGGACGGGCGAAACCCGACTCGCACCGACTAGGTAAGACTCATGTGTATTCTTTCGTCATTCTCTCAGCCTGTCCGTCTCACCTATGAATAACCCCAGTGCGGTGGAGGCAATAGAAAGCGTACTGAAAGAGATAAGAGACGAGAGTGCAGGGTGAAGTACCTTTCGTCGCGTCCGGCGACAACCATCTCGGTATCGCCCGTTGCATTTTTCGACGAGGATGGGACTGTCGTTGGTGATGGCGGCAATGGCAGCAGGCGACTCAAATAGTCCGTGGGGAGCGAGCACCGAAGGGCAGTATCGGAGGGCGGCGGCAGCACGACAGTCTAGGCTGACGCCAAAGAGGGGACTACGAGGACGGTGGGCTGTGGTCACGGCGGCACGGGGCGCGGCGGCGTGGGGCGTGGCAGCACAGGGCGCGGCGGCGCGGGGCCCGGCGGCGCGGGGCACAGCCTTGGCGTTCGGCGGCACGGGCTGGCGGCGGCGGCAGCGCTCCCTTCTTCCTTCTCCTCTCTTCTTCTTCTTCTTCCTCCTTCTTCTTCCTTCTTCTTCCTCCTTCTTCCTCCTCCTTCCTTCTTCCTCAACGAGGGACTCTTCAAATTCCAAGGTTTCTTTCAAGAAAATTCAAAGAGTAGTCTTTGGAGTGCGCCCACCCCTTCCTTTATAGAAGAGAGGTGGATGGGACCCTTTAAAGGCTATAAAACTAAAATAAAGAGATGGGTTTGGATCCGATAACGGGAGGGGAAGGTATCCTCATACAGGAACTTCCCCTCGCTACAACGCTGTTACAAAGAAAAGAGAATACAAAAGAAAACGTAAATGTTGAAAGCAAAAGCGGTAAACGGAACCGAAGATGGTGCGTCGTTACCCGGGATATTTGAATCAAGGTGCGCGCGTCGTCGCTTTGGCTTGCCGTGCGGGCTGGACGCAAATCAGTGGCGGGGTCGATGACAATGTCGACTCCTTGAGCGATGATCCTGCGGTCTCGGACTGTGTCGCGCCATCATTATACATTAGAAGTGTAGTTTACGCGAGTTAAATTTAAAGTAAAGACTATTAATCTATGTGGAAAAGGTTTTACAGTAAGCTTTCCCAATGTAGTTGGTGAGCTATATCAAAATATTATTTTCACCAACCCTGTGACCAGCAAGTTGTCAACCTCCAATAGGATGACACTGTTTAATCTTCACGAGTATAAAACTTTGATCAGCTGTGTTTTAATGGTTTATCAACCTTTTGAATTGAATGAGTAATTAATCCTTCTTGATGCAGATTACTAAAGTAGTCCAAAGAGTACTATTATTTGATTTTATAAATAATTATATTCTTAACAATATAAAACTGGTTTATAAATATTGGATATATATGTAGGGTTGTTGGGTTTTGAACCCAAGACCACAAGAGTTTTTTAAGAAAAATGAGGGCCTTTAACCATTCCTCCTACTTTACTTTTTTGATATTAAAGAAAATATATATAATAGCTTTTTCAGTCCATTAGGGTAAAGGTACTATAAAAGCACCATTTTTGGAAAATGTACTCACTCTTTGGGCACCCACTCTCTCTGAGAAATTTTCAGTGCTCAGCTTGGGATCTGAATTCTGTTCTTGATTGAGAGCTTCAAGCTTCAAGAAATTGGGGGTTTATGGTGGATTTATTCAGCATTTACGCGTTGGATCTGCATTCATTAAGATTGGTGCGATTGTATGATAATAGCTGTTCTTAAGATTTATAAATCCTAATTCCCGAGAAATTGGTTATATGATTCAATCTTGATGCTCCTTTTGTGAATGTAATAATATTTTCAATCTGTATCCTGAGTCTAAATTTGGACAGTAGTAATTTAGATTACTCATCACTCATTTTATAGTTCTTGATGCTTCAATTTGAACTTCATAATTGAATATTCAAATCTGAGTTTACTACTCTGAAAGTTGAAATTGACAATCCTATTTTGATTCTTGATTCTTTAATCTATAATTCAAAATTGGGTACTTGAATTTTTTTTGGATTAGTAATCTGAATTTTTAAGTTGGTTTTTATTTTAATCCCTGAAACCTTGTAATTGAAAGCTGAAATTTATTTTCCAAATTTGATTCTTAAATTCTTGATTCAATATTTTGAAGACTGGGCTTATTATCTAAATTTAATCATTGGTTATCTACTCTGAAATTCATTTTTGTGAAATTGAGTTTGTGATAATCAATCTGTTGTTAATCATTCATCATATCCATATCATATGTGTTGACTTGATCAATTTGGTTTATTCATCTATTTTGATCATAGGAGATAAATTGATTTGCTATTATCTGTTAATTGAATTTGATAATTTCACATCAATTCGAATAATCTTGTTGTGACCACGCTCTTCAACTGATCCTTATGATATTTGTTAATTCGTTTTAATAATGAAATCGATTGAAAAATTGATCGCATTTGTTTCTGTCATTGATTTGATAATATTTCATCTCATCCAATTATACCCAATTTTGACTTGATCACTTTTGATTAATTCATTAATACATTCAATCATAACATTGATTGGAATCGGCTAATATTATTTTTTTCTCATGAACTAAATAGAAATTGATTATATCCGCTGTTCTAAACTGATCATACTTGATTCTAATGATCGATATGAATTGATCATTTTTGGTGTTATCATTGATTAAATCATAACTGATCACATCCAGTTTATCTAGTTTGATTTGATCACATCGTGGTCTAAATTTAATCAGCCAGTAACATTGACATGATTTTGACTTGGATCACTTACTTTTGACCATTCAGAACTGATTGAATACGATTAAGACAATTGAAGTAAATCCAGATTGCTAGTAGATTTTATTCGACCACTCTGATCCTATTGGCCATGACTTATAGTAATGAATTGAATTTGAATTTCCAACAGATTTTATTCTATGATTCTGATTGGATTCAAATTGATTTTTAAGATTGTGTATTTGATCCATATTACATTAGCTAATATCAACCTGAACTTGATACTAAGTAACTAATCGTTCTGCTACTCTTAAGTTGATAGTATAGTTTTTTTTTTATTCATTTCATAAGGAAATATATTTGGACTGAACTTGGTGAACCTGAGAAGTTAGTGCGTAGACCAAGGGTCAACTAGAAAAGATTGGGCCTTATACTATTGCAGGTAGGCGGTCATCGAGGCTGAGAAGATTAGCTTGGGTTAGGACAAGGAGGGTCGACGTTTGTAGCTCCGTGGTGCTGTCGAGGACACATCTCTGGTTTCTTTATTCTTGACTTAAGTGTAATTGTAAGCCGAGAGTGACGCTCACCCCGCTTATAGCAAATTGCACTTTTTTATAGGACTTTCACTAGGCACTTGAGCTTGTGACTGTCCTGACAACTAGACAATCTCCCGCGGCTGCATTAAGAGCACTTTTGTGCCCCTAGGCAGGGTAAAGTACTGTGTTATGGTGAGAAGAGTGGGTAAGAGACAATATTAAATAAGGAATCTTAATAACACAACTAGATAACACAAATACAAAAGTAGACTAGTTCACCACCCTTTTTTATAGCCATCAGACACTAGAGAAACATAATGGGAGTTGAGTGATGGAATTCAATGATTCTCTAGATAATGAATTTTTTACGTCAAAGCTCAATTTTCAAATCAAGGAGATACATAAGTTAAAATACTCTGGTACTCTCAAATGTATGAATAAATCAAATAAATTTTATAATAAAGGATTTATAAAAATAATTTTTTTGTTTTTTAGTGTTTGATTTATAGATGTATTGCATCTAACTTTTTAGTGGTACAATCTATTGTATTTTGCTTCATTGTTAGAGATACTCATCGTCCTGGATTTTATGAAGAATAATTTATTTTCATACTAAGTTGCATTTATTGAATAAAGGTTAGATAATCTGCTTTGAATTGACAATTTTGTACTACCCGTGTAAATATAACAATGTTTCTTTATGACTATCTGGTTGCAATATATAAATCTTATCCTGTAAATAAACCCTAGAAAAATAAAACAAAAAATAAAAGGCATATATGCATGACTCATGAATCATAGTAACATGTTCTGAAGAGAGGGATCATGCAGAACATCATAAACATCTCAGAAATATTGTTCACAAAAACAATATGAAACAAATATTCTTTTTCATCATATATATTAAGGAAAACTTTATCCACTAAACAAAAACCAAACATTGACACTTCAATAGTCTATCTCAATCATAAATTTGATGTTATCAATTCTCAATTGAATTTATATAGTCACCCTTAATTAGCTGAAGAAATATGGAGAGGTGTTGGTATTCCAAATACCATTTGAATGAACGCTAAGATGCCAATTCAGAATGATATGCTATGTTTGTTATTCATGAGTTATGGAAAGGTTCACAGAAATAGTTGTTCTAATCATGCTAGAATCTCAACGAGGCACCCAGATTTGGCTAAATCTGTTGGTGTTAGCTGGAAACATGAACACGTTCAGAACGTAAGCAGAACTTGTAAGTACCTTATCAGAGAAGTGAGATCATTGGTCATTCTTTTAGTAAGCTATTAGATCATTAGAAATTGATGAAATATAACATAATATATTTTAAGCAGCAGATAAAACATGATGAATCAGAATGTAGTGTATAGAAATCCTATGGGCCAACATTCGCCACTAAAACACCCCTTATGATTTGCCTTGAAACCTAACGTGGTTTCTTTCTTATTTTCTTATGATTGTGACCCATTGGATCGTGATCCTGCTCCTTTATTATCAGCCAGACCAGTGTGAAGCTGAAAGAAACTATTGATGCCTATCCTATATTAAAATATTAGAAATATGAGTTTCTATATAAATGTTATTCAAGACTAATAATCGAATCAAAATACCTTGTCTCACGCATGTGTATGTGTCTGCTGCACTATCTTAACTTGGGGGCACTGATTATGAGAATTGGATGCGCACCTTCTGGGGGCCCTCAAGACGATGCACACATGCCAGAACTCGCCGGCCTTGAGCAGGCTTGAGCGCTCAGTGCTCACCAGTCTGCAATGAGCTTGAGTGCTAGCTAGGCCGTCACAGCCACATGTGCCTCACTTAGAAACCTATTTCTTTTTTTTGTTTCTTTTTTTATCCATCGTTCCCTTTTTATTTGTTTCTTAAGTTTTGAATTCATGCTTACAAGATGAAAACCAACATACTAGAGAGAAGAAGTAAACATATTAAATTTAATAAAATATAATCATATTCTCAATAATAATTCACGATCCTGTAAATTACGCAAAAAAATAGAATTATTGTATTAAAAAATACTTCATTTAATTCATGAAATGAAAACCCATATAAAAATGATGATAATATCAGTAAAATGATCTAAAAATGATGATAATATCTGGAAATGATATAAAATTATCTTAAGATGTGTACGTATGCATGTCCCATTTTGCGTTCATCGCTGTCTAGAGGAGGTAAGTGATGGGAAGCCATGGCCTAATCCAATGGCCATGGGAAAGGCATTTGATGAAGGAGCATTCGATTAAGGGTTAAGGTAGCGTCCCTTGATATTTTAACAATTTTTTTTGTATGTCTAATTGGGTATCTTGTGTCCCAGGAAGAAGAGCGATGATGAATACCCTTTCAACTTTTTCTCAGCTCACCCCTGACATGATACCCTCGAAGGAGCATCGGAACTTTAGAGAGGTTTTATAGAAGGTTTAGGAAGGCACAGTTCTGCGTCATCCCATAGTGGAAGAGGAGAAGTTGTATACCAAAGATACACAATGACCATCAGCATTCTGTACGCATACTCTCTAAAACAGGGTGGATCCGATAACTCATTTATTGAATAGGGATCATCTTTTGCAGGAACATCTTATTTTACAACAATTTTAGTTCAATTCAAACTTAGATTAAATTATTTTAGTGTTTAGCATTGCAACCTTTTTGTGCCATGTAACCGAATACCTAATGGGTACCGAAAAATTTATTTGATTCAGTCCTAAGAAATATAAAAATCTTTGTAAGTATATATAATTATATGAACCATATTTTTATCCTTTGAAAGTACCCATAAACATAAACCAATATAAGTGCATCACTCTCAATTACTCTTATTAATTTTTATATCTTATGTTCACCTTATTTCTCGTATACATTAATTAAAAATATAAACAAACTCTTCCACCGCCTATTTTACTACCTCTATATGCTTACTACATATCTTCTTATTTTTCTATATCCTTTCCTTATTACTTTATTCATTCTCCTACTAAACTATGAAACTAATTGCTGATGGAACATAGAAACAATATGGATGAGACTGTAGTGAGTACAAATCATATGAGTCATGATTGAAGGATAAATTAAGGAAATAATGATCACTTGAAAAAATTAAACAGGTTTTTTATAATCCCAGGGGGTAGGGGTTTGGTCAGCTTTCTAGATGTTTTGATATTTTTGGATTTTGTATTCCATCTCAGATCGCTGGTTTTGAATTTAAAAGGGAATAATTGCCTTCCTCATCTTAATATGAGGGTAATGAAAGTACATATCTTCTAAGAAATACAACATATAATAAATATAAATATATGTCTGTTTGAGAAAATTATTTCATTTGAAATAATTCACAGCAACAATTATGAGTATAGTGGACAATGATAATATAAATAAAGTGTTGAGGAAATATTTTATTAAGACCCAAACGGACATTTTGTGATTATATAGAAGCAGGAACTTTAGAAGAATATCCAATAATAAATTATAGACCTTAAGACTTCCCTCATTTGTATGGAATTATCAATTCTGTAATCTGAAATTCGAGGTGTATTACAAAGGAGACCATTCCAATTGTATGCATGCAGTAGTACAATATTAGATGATTATTATGGCATGATTATGGTAATTTTATTCTCCATTTACTGCAAAATTATACTTCACTAACTCATTTGTCCGTGTTTCATTTTGAATTATGCAATTTACATGATTTGGAGGCCCTATGTTTGTTACCATGAAATCATTCTCATTTGGAAAATAGGTTATTGGGTGTAATTATTCTCAGGTTTTTATTGTTCTTGATTTTATAGGTTAAATTAAACAAAGGTAGTCTACAAATTTTCAGCAGCAGTAGCAAGCCAACTTATGTGGGTGGAACACAATCTAGTTGTTGACTAGGAAGTGGAGAATTGCTCAAGCCAGCTGGCCGACGACGAACACAGTAGCAAGCAAGAAGTCATAGTGCACCACAACTCTATGTAGAGCACCAGGAATATACAAATGAAAGACCGAGCAACTGAGGCAGATGAAAAAAATGGGCATAATAAGCGCCAAAAAAGAGCCATGCGTCACTAGCAGAGTCCTCACCTGCGCTGGGATAGGGTACTTAATTATTAAAAAACTAATTCTGTACTAAATTTCAGTTGTCCACTTTTAAAAATCTGATTATGGGACTTACCATTTATGTGTTTTTTAAATTGCACGCTTTCCAGGTTGATGCAAAAATAATGTGAGATTTCAGTCATATGGACTATGACTTCGAAAAATTGAGAAATCAAAAGATGACTCAGCTTTGAGCTAATCTGTCGTGAAGTCCATGTCATTGTGGGCCATTCATTAACAAAGTGTTATAACCTCTATCATTTGGTTTTTTATTATATTTGCATATTTTTTGTATGTAGATTATGATTGGCTTACCACTGTCAATGTGGACGATGGATCCCACTCATGAAAATCACAACAAACACTAACGAGCATAAGGATGTAGTGCAGCCAGTGTCAACATGGAGATAGGTCCACCAATGCTGAAAGGATTCACTGCTGTGATTTTATCATAGTTATTGATCCCTAGTCATCATCCTTTGTCAAGAGAAAAACAAATTTGGGTAAGAGGGACGCCGTCACGATGATCAAATGGCAGCTAGAAACCGATTTTATGTCATATCACCACATCATCAGCTGATATAGCATATTCTTGATCAAATGACCATTTATTGGAGGCCTAGTGCATCAAATTTCATTGAACCATTGTTTTTGTAGGAAAATATCAGAGAAGCGAGTCAAAGTTTGATCAAAATTCTAGGAGAAATAACAACGTTTGGCCACTAGGGGCGGTGACAACCAGTTTTGTGTGATCTCGAACATATCTGATTAGAATTTTCTTACCTTTTTCTTTACTCATATATTCCAGTGGATAGCCAAAATGAAACGATTTCACAACACATTATACCTTGCTCAAACAATCATGTTGCAGCAAAAGAAATAGACTTTTGCATCCACTACGGATGCATGTCGTACTTTGCCACTCGACGACATGCCACCACCCAAGTATTCGATTCGTACTAGTTCCGGCGTTTGTATATTTTGCGACAAGAATGTTGGGCGCACAAAGTCTGAAAATCATTTTCTTATCAGGATTTCCTATTCTAAAACCCAAAAAAAACTGAAAACCATTTTAAATTATTGGAATATTCTTTAATAAATCAATAACTGTTCACTTTTTTACCAGTTTTCGTTGATTTTTAATGATTTTTCTTTATAGAAAGTAGTTTTGAATGTAAGTAAATATATAAAAATGAACTCATTTTTCTTTATTACTTGTTCTTTTGGGATATTACCCATACCATAAAACAGAGGGAAAATATAAATATGATTGCATAAAAAAGAAGCTAAAAATGACTTATTGAACAAAAACTATGGTTTATTGCTAATCACGTGGAGATTTGATATGGATTATAAATCATAATATGTGGTCTATAGATTCCTGATGAATGCAAATGTGTGGTCTCTTAAACATGAATTTGCACGGCAATAAATACATAAATCAACTCCTTCAAATGGACAATTAAAAAAAAAGTACAGTAGTGAGGGGAGATTTAATCCATTGAGAATTAGGGGCTTGAAGTAAAATTCAAGTGTTTCGGCGACAATTCTAGAGAATTCAATGATGAATTGCTGTGAGAAGCATGTGTTCATGATTAAAATGATGAATAGAGGATCAGTAGCTTTCAGCAAATCCTGAATTGCCGGAATTGAAGGAAAAATCAAAATTTGAAATCTCATAATGAAGAGTTGTAGGGAAATTCAAAATTGAAATCTAAAATTAATTTAAACCCTAAAACCAATCCGCAACTAAGGTAGATTTTGATCAAGATTCGGATACTTAAGCTGGGTGCACGATTAGACTTTTCAAGAGGGCTTGAATTGGTGATATCCTTCTCTCAGACTTCCCGATTAAAGCTCTTATTTCTCGGTCAAAAAGCTTGATCCTGGCAGCAAAGCGCACCTCTAATAGGAGACTCTTCATCCTTGGGTGATGCTAAAACCACTGACGATCCCTTATCTTCAACCAAATCACACACCAAAATCCTCAAATCAGATTAAAATCCAAACATAGAGAGATGTTTCATCTTTGGAACAAAGAGGAGTTAAGGGCAATCCTGGTCCTTGCTGGCCCTGTGATAGCCTCTTAAATTGGGCAATCACTATGGGTGGGGCTTCATTGCCAGTTTACACAAGAGATAAAGCGTGAATAGAATGTGGGAGAAGATGACTCATCGCGGCCTGTTAGATCAGGCAAACGCCAACAGTCTGATCGGCCATGATGTCACCACAACACCTTGAAGAGAGGAAATGGACTCGTGCAGACATGGAAGCCAAGTGGCTTCCACCAAGTGGCACCAATATCGTTGATTTTTATTTTTCACAAAATGTATCCAAACTAACATAAATAAATATGGAAAAAATCCTTTACAACTTGGAACTAAAGCTGGATTTTGGCTCAAATTTATGTTGGCATAGTTCCCCATTGGTTGCTCTAAATAAGGTGAAAATTTCATCCAATTCTTCTATCTTTACAGGGCTGTAAATTAATTCATGGATGTTATTCAGTGACTCAAAGTGGTGCCAAATTAGGCTCCGTGCCCAATAAATGCTGTGTGCACCTGGCGTGCAATGACTGTGCTGTGCTGAGTTCTCTTACCTTGACTCCTATACATCATAAAAATAAAAATAAACAACTAATTAAACATTATATGACCTTGATAAAGTGCATACATGATAATTATATCAGATTAACAATAATTTCACAAAAATGAGTAATTAAGAGATGTAATGAGATGAATAATGGCACCATCAAACTAGATTATAAAATGCATTAATTTGGTGTGAATTATTACTTTATCTTTTTGATAATAATATATGTCATGATGAAAAATTATCAGTTTCCATTATACAGTTTACGTTGAGAGTGTTCAAAAAATGAGTGAAAAAATCGATGTTTACAAGCCTGAGGCTGTGAATGCCTATATTGTAATTTACATAGCTTGTGAGAAGAAGCATGTTGGGACAAGATATATGAGAGTATTGTTCTCTTGTCTTGAACCCAGAATTGGAGGATGATTTTGGGATCGATGTTGTACCAGACATCTGAAAATTGGATATCTAACACCCATTTTAACCAATATACAGCTACGGAATGGCACTATTGAATATTGGTTGTTAGAGTACTGATATCTGATGCCATCATCGATCCCAATATCTACCTCCGTCTTTGTGTCGAGGGTTATATGATGATATCAGATATATGTGTCAGGTATTGGGTTTTTGATATCTGATTTGATTTATAATGGCCTGGCCCCGTCCAATATCGGATACATCTATCACACTCAAACGGCACAAGGACTACGTGAGCTGTTAGTTTCATAGAGAAAAATTTCATTTTGGCAGCATATTTCTCATCAGAAGTATTTATAATCTATTTTGAAATATACTTATTTTTCTCATGGGAAATGGAACCTTTGATTGAATCTGTTATCCAGATATTTGATAAAGTATAAATGCATCATGAACTTATGCATCTTCTAATGCTAGTTTAAAATCATTTTACCTATATTATCCTCATCTTTACTTGAAATTGAAATCTCATGCATTAAATGAACCAATTGGTAAAAATAGCACTTTTAATTATATAACGTATCATAATTCATCAACTCGCTAATTCTTATTGAAAATGTGCTTAAAATATTTAATAATTTTATTGCTCCTCCATTATGTAAGTTGGCCTATACTTTTAGGGAAATAGATAAATATTAACATATATATGTGTGTATATTAATATTTGGCTTATGAGCACATGCATGCGAGTGCAGCAGACCACAGGCAGGCAAGAGCAGCGCTCAAGCCAGTTTTAGGAGGGCGAGTGCATAGGCACTCAAACCCGCCTACAACTGGTGAGCCCTGCTGTGCCTAAGGTGCCGCACAAAGGCCCACATAGAGGCTCGTCGTGCGAATGAGAGGGAAGACTTAGGTAATATATTTCAGAAAACTTATCCACATAGAGTCTATATAGCACCCATGTTTCTAAGCCTTTCCAATATGGGCTTATGTTCCACTATTTCTGTAAGCTCTTCACCGGGCCGAGCTGTCAAATGAAAAGATTGATCATGGTACGATGGTCTACGTTCTTAAGAAAATAACAAAGAACTAATGAGCAGGCTTCAAGCCAACCTAGCCCCAAGCCCACATCATAACGGCCCAATTCACAAGTAGGGTTTTAATCATGGCCGTCTGATCTCCGTAATGAAGATCAGATGGTCCAAATTATTTAATCCTTGTTTATCATTTTGTTAGGAATCCTGATAAGCCGAAAAATCACGTAAAATTACGTGGTCGTTGCGCTTTTTAGACTTATGCAATAAATTTATAATTTCCTTAATTACTAAATAAGAATATAGAGCAAGCAAGGGGTCGATTCGCAAGGAGGCAACAATTCAGAATTTTCAAACAATTTTTATGAATCAAGTCAAGTAATTTTGAATTTTGCAATATTTAATTCAATTAATATTAAATAATATTCTTAAAATAATCAAAATTAAGTAAAACTTAATTTTGATTTCGGTCAGATAATTCCAGATAAGAATATTATTATTATTTTAAGCTCATAAAAATATAAATTATTAATTTCCCAATTTAATAAAATTTATCATAATTTTCAGAATTAAAATTGGGAATTTAATAATCAAGAAAGTGATTTTTGAATTGGAGTTCAAAATGGATGACTTTTCGGTTCAAATTTTATTTTTGGGTTTTTTATATATTAAATTAAATTCCTAAACAATTAAAACAAAAATCTAGAGAGAGAAACAAATCAAATTAACCTAGAGAGAGAAAGTGAAGAAATTGGGGAAAGCCCCAATTTCGACCCTAAATTAAAAATGTAATGAAGCAGAAATGTCCTAAAATAATTAAGAATTAATTATCAAAAGTCAGATCTCGAATCCAAATCAAAAAGAAGTGCTGATGCATTCAAAACATGAATCTAGGGCATGTACATTTCGCCCATGCCAAGGCGTTTTCGAATCGTTCTAGAAGATGATCAAATACAATTCAGAAACTTACAAATTTGATAAAGAGATCCAGATCTGACGACTTCTAGAATGCCTCCTATGTCCTTCTTGGCAATTGCTTGGGGAGAGCCTCCAAAAGTGAATTTCGCCTTTTTTTCTGACCTCTATTTAAAGATCCAACCGTCCAGATTGTAGAGGAGGAAAAGACGAACCTGCCCTCAAAATTTCAGCCCAATTGGAGTTGTAGATCTCAAGATATCGCAGTTTTAGTGAGATCAAATGTGGGCCGTTGGATCTCTTTTATTTTCTCTAAAAAATCGGAATGTCCTATTGGCTCGGCTTGATTTTCTCGCTTTCCGTGTTTCGGGACACGTGCACCCTCGTTGTCCGCGTCGGCCGCACTTTTTTGCTGCTTTCTAAGAAAACAGAAAAGGACAAAATAGTGCTTTTTCGCTTGGTTAGAAGAGAGAGAGAAAAAGAAAAAAAATCATTGTTTTAAATAAACGCCAATGATCGGCGTCGATTTCCGCGTACGCAGAAAATCGACGCCGTTTGACTGCTTTTAAAAGCAATCATTGGGCGTCGATTTCCGCGTATGTGGAAATCGACGCCATTTGGCATCTTTTAATTTAACAAAATACGTCGGTGGCCGTGTGCAATTATTGCACGTGGCCCACCGACCAAATATGCATCTCTCTTTGTTTTATTTTATTCTCTCTCTCTTCTGTTTTTTTTTTTAATCTCTCTCCTCCTAGCCGCTTTTCCTGACTTTTCTATGTTCTCTCTCTTCCGCCTTTGTTTTCTCTCTCCTCTCTAGCCGCTCTTTCTGACTTTTCAAATCTCTCTCCTCCTATTAAATATCTTTTCTTCTTTCTCCTCTCTAGCCGCTCTACTCTCTCTCCTCTCTCTTCTGCTTCTCTCTCTCTCTCTTTTAATCACTCTATTTGACTTTTCCTATCTCTCTCCTCTCTTCTCTCCTTTCTTATTTAATTAATATATCCCTTCATTCGCCCGAATTTTGGGCGAATGACGTGGATATTCATTTTAAATGCATTTAAAATGCAAAATAAATAATCAATATATTATTTAATTAAATAAAATCATTTCTTGCCTAAATAATGGTCAGAAAAATTCAGAAAAATTCATAAAAATATGGGAAAAATTCAGAAAAATCAGGAGATGATTTACTGACCTTAAACCAAGCAAATAAAATCATGTAAAAATATTTGTTCACTGAAACAATGTCAAATTCCATGTAAAAAATGATAAAAAATATGAAATAATAGAAAAACGACATGTTAACTGATTTCAATGTATTTTATCATGATAACATGCAAATATGACCATTAAAACACATAAATAGAATGTATAATTCAGTAATTAAGTATATTAATTTGCATGTTATCAAATCCCATTGGCTGCGATTGGTGATGAGGATTGCAACACCCCTCAATGCATGAATCAAAAGGGTTAAAAGCTAAAGTGGCCAGCTGATGAGGCCGACTAAGGTGGTGGGGTGGGTACACCATTTGAGAGTGGACCACGACTATGTTTAATCACAAGCGCTGTTCCAACTCTGAAGGGGATCGGATGTCCAGAGGCAAATCCATCCATCTACGCCCCTGGCCATTGTCTTCGTCGACCTGGAAGTGGTTTCTAGCCATGGGTGTCCACAACAAATAATCTAACGGCTGGGAAGGACCACCAGGGTCATCCCCCTCCATCAATGGCCATGGGAGGTCCGTCTCAGACCTCTAAGGGGCTTTAATACCGTAATCGTCAGCATATTTCAACACAGTTCAATAGCGATGGCGAAGGAGCCTTCCTGGGCTCATCTGACCAAATCAAAGAAGGTGAGAGCTTCGGGGAAGGTCAGCCTACTTAAGAAGGCGGCCATAGAGCTTCAGATTCTCCCATTAGCATCCAACACAAAGATGGACAGGTGAGATGTACGCCAAAGTCAGGCAGGGCAAACGGTGCCCCCAACCTCAGATTCCCAAATCAGGCACTTCTAGTGATATTCTGCACTCTTGGATAGATATTTAGGATGATCCTCCAATCTAAAGAAGTGCTTTTAGCTAAATCTGTTCCTAAAATCAAAATTTGAATTGTTTTTTCGTAACTCAGCTTCCCTAAGGAATGTTATCAAACAATTTTCCATGCATGGATGCATTTTCTTTGATCTTTCATATTTCGATGAATGTTCCAATTTTTTAAAATATATGGACACAACTTTGGTCTCTTTCGAGCATTTTGTCAAACAACTCTTGGGTGTCCACAAACTACCTTTATATCTATCTAATTGCTGCTCTAAAAAAAATATTAAAAATATATGTTAACTGTAAAATAATACTATACCTATATAAATCATATTTTACTCCTATAGTCACCTTTATAATCATATATATATTCCTTAATTTAATCTTACTATTAATTAATTAACTAATGATTACCCTTTATTAATAGTATCTTACTTAGGGTTAGTCCTTTGGTGTGACAGGTGTGATTTTATGCCAATGTGCGGTCCGGTTCAATGTTTGGGACCGCACATGTGACAGAGTTATATTAAATAGCACCGCACATGGACCACAGTTGTGTGCGGTGCGATTGTGCGATTTTGTCCTGTTTTTTTCTAAAGTTTTGAATAAGAGTCTGCTGGCTGCGGCAGTTGTCAGGACTTGGGCATTTGGGGTCTCGGACCAAAGACTGTGACTCTCTTCGTCGGTCTACGTCGGTCAGGCCTTCACTCGGTCGGTCTCCGTCGGGCCTCCATCGGTCTTCGTTGGGCCCCTGTCGGGTCTCCACTCTCTCTCACTCTCTTCCTCCATCGGGTCTCCACTCTATCCACTCTCTCTCACACTATCGTTCTGAGTTTCTGACCATTGCTTTGGGCCTCCGGCTGAAGATTGAAGACTGAAGTTCGGGTTCCCTCTTCGCGTCGCCCCTTTAGGATCAAATATCTGATGTTGTGCGGTGTGTGGTCCGATTTCGTCGCACAAATTTGGACCGCACATCGATTTGTGCTTTCATGTGATCTTAAAAATCGCACACCGGGAGAAAAAATCAGACCGGACCGCACGACCTTTACCAATCTTACCACCTTCTATATCTAATTAATCTTTTTCTAGTTCTTCCAATACCTCCACTAGCATCTCCATAAATATAATACCTTTATTTCGTTTCAACCACATTAGTTTTTATTATCATTAAAAGCTATAACTATTGTATATAATATCTGATATTTTCTATCTCATATCTAATTCCTTCATATACTCAATATTTTCTCACTTACTAACTACTTATCACATGCTATACTTACTATCCTTATTATTATTACCCGTTAATTACATAACTATTGAACACACCTCTAAAGGCCAGACCCTGTGTAGATGACCTCACTCCCATAATATACTCGTGTGAGTTTCTATTTATTTAAAATATATATAATATCTGATATTTTTCATCTCACAGCTAATTACTTCTTATAATATTTTCTCACTTAATAACTACTTATCACATGTTATACTTACTATATTTATTATTATTATTACCCCTTATCTACTTAACTACTAAACACACCTCTAAATGCCAGTCCATGTGGAGACGACCTCGCACCCATTATATGCTCGTGTGAGTTTCTATTTATTATAAAATTTATTTGGTTATAGCCAAATTAAAGTACCCTGACAATTAACATTAATAAACAATTTGCTTTCATGAATATCTGAGATCAATAGTTGGATACTAATTTTCAGTGCGGATCTTTTTCAATGCAGTATTCAAAACGGGCATACGCCACATCCTGAACCCTATGTTATTTATCCCAATATCTCATATTGGGTGGATAGTCATATTCATTTCATATCCGATTACCATTATCTGAAACCATCTTGGTTTTATCCAGATATTGGATGTCCGATAATGGACGGAGATTGGACAGGAGATCGGACAGGTGAACCCTGAATGACAATTGCTCGCCAAATCTGGATATGGATACTTGTGTTGCATCTTTATCTTCTATCTCCTTCCCTAGTCACACAACATAGCAGTAACTCATTGTAATTCAGAATATAAAAGAACTTAATATTAAACCTCTGACTTAGGTAATAACTATTTTAATAAAACTAACATACAAAAAATCTCAGGCATTCAAACATGTGATCAAATGAGGGCCGGACCAACATTATGTCTACCACACGGAAATCGGAACAACGAAAAGACGCAAGTCAATCCTAATACCAAAACACACATATACGTAAGACGGTTCAGCACTTATAATTACGACCGTATCGGGAGCATAAGTAAAAAAATCCACCTGGAGATGTAATGAGTTATCGATTATTTTCTGCTTCTTGTTCGTCATCGATTACTTGGTCCACTACTTGAAACGGAAAGTAAAGAATGCCAATTATTCCGCATCCGACGGAAGAAGCTGCCAAGAAACCGCGGATGCTCATTTTTTATCAAACGATTTTGATTGTATTATTTATCAGGAAGACAATAAGAAACACGCTTCACGCCTATAAATACTTCCTGGGTGGCTCCCCTGAAGCCTCGGATCCCATGGCTTCCTCCCGGATATACCTGTTGTTAGCTCTTCTCCTTCTCGCGGAGGCAGCAGCCTTGCACGCCAAGACTATGCCAAACCTGGTGTCCATCTTGACTCGCCGAAAGAAGTATGGCGCGTTGCTGAAGCTGCTGAAAACTACCAACCTTGTCCCTGCGGTTGAGGACCAGTTAAAGAATAACCCAGAGGGTATCACCCTCTTCGCACCTACGGATGCAGCCTTTGGAAAACTTCCTCTCGGGGCCTTAAACAATCTTACGCTCGCCCAGGCGACGTATATACTGCAGCTGCATGGGCTGCCCAAGTACTACAGCTTCAAGAATCTGCGCAAGGTTAAGAAACCCATCCAAACGTTCGCGGAAGGTAGTTCTTTGAACGTCACTTTAAGCCCGAAGAAAGTGTTCATCTCCTGTCGTCAAGTAAGATATTTCGCTAAACTTGACGACAGGAGAGTAAGATATTTTACCTGGCCGTCTAGACAGAACATCCAGCGGTTCGACGACTGGAGATGTCGTTACGCTGAATGCCTAGGTCTGTGTATTTTCCGGAAGCCAACAAAGTCAAAATGTGGACAAAAAAATAAAGAGGCGAATGGAACATTTCCATAGTAGATTGCTAACTTGTATGAGAAGTAAGGTAGAGAACCGAGGATGGGAGACCGAAGAAGGGAAAAGACACGGTTACAATTTTTTATTTGGAAGAGACGGAGTGGGATTGACTATCGGTCTGTCTGGATTGTGTTTCAGCGTGCCTGCATTCGCATTTCACACGGGCCCCGGCCCTACCATCTCTACTGTGGGGAGAGAAGAAAGCACCCTTGCATTCATATGGGCTAGTGTTCGTCCGTCCAGGACGGTACCAGGACGGTACCAGGACGGATGCTTGAATTGGATATCAGATATCACATTTCCAATATCCGCATTTACTAATATCTGGATATTGGATAACGATATCGTTATCCGTCTCGATGTTGTCATCCACCTCCGTCTCGGGAAGGATGATGATATCGGATATCGGAGTTGGATATCAGACTTCGATATCCAACATAGAATGGTTGTAAAAATACATTTTTTTCTTTGTAGCTGTCATCGTGAAATGGTTTGGAGAGGAATCCGTCGGCCAGCAGGTAAGCATAGAGCTTTAAAAGTATATTACCTCGTTTAATATATACGTCTATGTTGGATATCGAAATATATTATCTCAAAAATCTTGTTTTCTTCCATATGGGATACTAGGATTCGGAGTTTAAAGTCAATATAAACTCCAAATCCTACTATCCAATATGGAAGAAAATGAGATTTTTGAGGCATATATAATAAACAAGTTAATAAACAGGTATCAGTTCCGATATCCAGATATCAAATTCCGGTATCCAGTATCTGAGATCTGCCTCATCCTTGACGGTTCGATATCCGTCACGATATCCGTTCTACACATGACTGTCACTATCCGTTCGATATCCAATATCCAGTATCAGAAACCGTCCAGATTTTTTCCGAATATCCAATATTGGTTGTCCGTTATCAGATATTGGACGGATATCAGACGGACATTTCCTAATGTGGACATAGGGTTCCCCAGCCTGCCATCTCTCTCCAGAATAAAAAAAACAATACAAAAAGTCTTCACAGGTTCATTGCACCTTTGCTAGTTTACAGCGTAGCAATGACCCTGATCACGCTAAATGCTTTGCCATTTCGGAGATGCGAAATGCTGGGTTTGGAGCGGGTGGTCGCTGTATGTGCCATTAGCGTTGGGGGTTCAGATTAAATTGAATAGATCCAATTTTGATTGATCAAAATCATATTCGATAGAATCTTTTTATCGAACAGAGTCTTGGGTAGATTTCCATCTAGATTTTTTGATAAATTCAATTTGAAAAATCAAAATGGTATTTTGAGGAAAAAGTATCGCTCATAGTCCCATGCTCCCTTTCCTCTTTCTCTCTCCCTCTCTCTCTCTCTCTCTCTCTCTCTCTCTCTCTTTCTCTCTTTCTCTCACTCTCTCTCTCCCTTCTCTAACTCGTCACTCTCCCTCTCCCGTTATTGCTCCCTCTCTCTTGCTTCCTCTCTTTCTCCCTCTGTCTCTCATGTTCTCTTGCTCCCTCTCTCTCTCTCTCTCTCTCTCTCTCTCTCTCTCTCTCTCTCTCTCTCTCTCTCTCTCTCTCTCTCTCTCTCTCCCTTCTCTCACTCGTCCCTCTCCCTCTCCCGTTGTTGCTCCCTCTCTTGCTTCCTCTCTTTCTCGCTCTGTCTGTCGTGTTCTCTTGCTCCCTTTCTCTCTCTCTCTCTCTCTTCCTCTCTATCTCTCTCTCTTTCGTTCTCTCTCTTTCTCATTCTCTCCTTCTCTCCCTTTCTCTTTCTCTCTCTTGCTCTCTCTCTCTCCTCTTCCTTCACTCCTTTCTCTCTCTCATTCTACCCCTTTCTCTATCTCTCTCTCTTCTTCCTCCTTACCTCTCTTTCTCTCTCTCTTTCTCCCTCTCTCTCTCTCTCTATTTCTTCTTCCTTATCTCCCTTTCTCTCTCTCACTCTCTCGTTTAAAAGCCCTTGAGAGATTGCGCAGAAACAAGAATGTAAAGTAGGAGTAGAGAAAAGAAGACGGTAAATAGTTGAAAGCCTTGAGCAAGAATCGTTGTTAATCCATGAATAGTTTATTATTGTTGGTTTGTATTTATGTTCTTAACTAATAGCCGTTAAATAGTTAGTAACCATATTTTAATCATAGCCATTATAAGGAAGTACAATGGCTATATTGAAACAAATTATGGCTGTTGGATTTAGCTCCTATCTATCTTCGATCCTAACCCCTATATTGAATACTATCTATGTTTAATCCTGACCATCTATCTTTGAACTTATATTTGGATGAGTGAAGGTCTAGAGAGAGAAAGAATCGGTTCTAGAGAGAGAAAGTAGGGAAAATGAGTGTTTAGAATTAGAAAATGATGTTTTTAAAGGTGAAATGGATAGATAATGATGGGAAAATCCAAATCTAATTTCCTAAAACCTCAAATTAAGTTAAATGAGCCCTCAATACTTCCTCACAAGTCTTGGTCCTTATACTTTTCCAGGATCAGGTGTTTTTCAATGCCAACAAGAGTTGAGATTGAGTAAAAACTTCAATAAACTTACATCAAGCAGGTTGAGCAACCTGGAGTTTGAAATATGCCTTGTTCTACTAGCCAGCCACCTGCTGGAGGACATCCAGAATGAGAGGAAATGAGGGGAAAAAGAGTATTTATACATAGGAAAAATTACTAAAATACCCCATTGGGCATTTTCTATTCTGCTTTTTTGTCATTTTGCTTCTTTTTCTCTATGGTTTAGAGCTTACCCGTGTAATCTTTAGCTTATTTCTATGTAAGACTTTGAGAGCCCAATGGACAGTCTAGGTCATGGCCCATCGCCTTCAGAATTCTCTTTTGAATGCCCACAACACCCTTTGCTCCTTTCAAGCCCCTTTTGAGAATCACTAAACTCTAAAAAATTCTCAAACTCTTGAACTATCATTCCTGTAAATTTCTGCACATGAAATAAAATAAAATACTCTTTAGTACTAAAACTGCTTGACTTCAAAGAAGTCAAAGAGGTTAGTAAAAAACAACCATAATGTGCAAAAATTGGAAGTTCTAGCTAATGCATTAATATTTAGTTAATTCGAATAATAAGATGAGAATTTTTTAATTAATAATACCAAAATATCTGATATTTATGAAAATAACCACATATTTATCATGGTATCAGATATGTGTCCCATAGGTGTAGCAAGCATCATCTTGGAATGCCCATGGTTATATGCTGGTGAGCGCATATCTCATTGGTGGGAGTAACACATGCACATTAGTGTACAATGGCAACAAGGTAACACGTGTTGCGTTTTGGGGCTATGAATTTTTTAATAAAATCAGATTTGATGCATCACAAGATAAAATAAATTTCCAATTGATCTCCAAAACATATTGCACAAAGAGTACCTTATGGTGAAGTTTTCTCACCTTTGACTGGCTTCCTTGAGAGCTTCTCCAAGCCATTTAATAGCTCAGCTTCTAAAAGTATCCACACAACTAGAATCTTCTTGGATCTCCACTCCTCCGTTAATTCTTCTTAAAGATCTTTGGATCTGCTCACTACCAAGTAGAGCTTATGGAGTGAGCGGATAATGAAACGAAAAGGGGGGGACATATCTTCATATCATTGGACCTAAAATGGGTGCTGATCCTTATTTATACGTATTGCAAATTTTCTACCAAAATATTTCTTAATTCAGTATATCTTCCCACATCCTTTAGACTTAGGCATGTGACCCTCTAGGTCCATATATCAACCTGGTTAATAACTTTAAATGTCTAATCATGTTTAATGAACAATTTATTAACCAACTATATACAATTATTAATTTAAGCCCGTACGGTGCCGAGATATAAAGTACTCTCTAAACTCTCTGATGGAACCTTTATTCATCGATTACCACACATGTATAATGCTTCGTCCACATGTGGTTAAAAAATGGCTTGGGGTATGGTTAATCATCAAACCCAAGTCCATTAACTGGTTAGTAGTGATGTAGAATATGTATCATTGGAGAACATCTTCTCCAATATCCTTACTACATTGTCCAGGGATTTATCAGCATCATCTTTCTTGCCTCAGTTTCATCTGGTACCCAAGGGCAAATGATCCCATCCTGTGATGCATTTTTTAACCCCATGGTTTGATACAAATAACCAAAAGTCAAAACATAGTCATCCAATAACAAGATGTCCTTGGTGTTTCAAGTCAACAAATCACTTATAGAACCATCATGTGAATCAACCTGGTTGATATTTATGTATAATGCCATTAAAGGATTCATAAACATTCCCTAGTGAACTGTTTCTCAAAGAACACCCACCATCTGTCCTTGCAGTCTTCACACTAACAGCCACTAGATGAGCAATAATTCTAATGTAACTAGGATCGGGTATTCTATCAAGATAATTGATGTCCATCTCAACCATCGATTAAATATTAATATTTAGAATATATGTTTAAAGATTAGTGATCATTTTATTACAATCTCATGGCAATACACCAAGTCGTTGCATGTATTCATTGACATCATTATAAACATCACATTAGAATATCAATGAAAAAATGCTTCTTTCATCGTTATGATACAGCCTTGTTATTGGTTTGATGGCCACATAATATCCATCCTTATGACAGCCATACACTATTATCCCTAAGAGCTTTAGGCCATTGTATATGTCACTAGGCTTACCTATTATAAATTGGCGCCAATTTCAAAAAGCGTATGATGGAAAATATACACTTTGTCTTTTGATGGTATCAACTCATTCTAGTTACAATCTGGGGCATCCTTTATTAGAGAAAACTGAGTTGCTGACTAATTCAGTTGCGTCTTCCCCAGGGACCTTCCAGATTCCCTACCCCCAATCTGAGCTATCTACCATCCAACTGATATGACACCATATGTCTCCTTACATAACCTCCCTCATTATTGCATGGATATAACACAGTCAATGGAGATGCATCAACAGGTTCAAGATTTACTAGACAAAGGATTCATCTCAAAGAGTCTGAATCTATGTGCCGTTACTATTCAATTAACCCCAAGGAAAATAAGGAGTAGAACCATGGATATTCTGAAGGAAAGGTCTGGCATGGAGTTTTTCAGTGTTCTTAATCCATCAAAATATATTGGAGTATTAATATTTAGTAGGATATAACTACACATATAAGCAGTCTATATATGGTATTTATTGCATGATACCCAATGATCTTACCAAAATAAGCTTGATAGAGAACTTTTCGTCAAGAAAACTTTATTTATTAAGTTATAATTTCTAGTTTATTATTAAATAATTTATTGGTATTAAACTTTATTTCTTAATCCATTGTATTATATTTATTCATTTTTTCTTACACTTGTACAGCTTGTTTGGCTGGCCTATGGAATACCTGCCACTCATATGATATCTTATGAGCTAAATAATGGGAGATATCTAATGAACAAATGAAGGAAACTTTTTATATTCTAGTCTAAAACTAAAATAGTGAAAACAAAAACTCAATGAATACGTTGGAGAATCAGGTATCACCTTTTTAATTGGTTTATATCAAAGATCATCCCATGTTATACTATTCTATTTAATTTTTTATGATAACTTTCTTTGGTAAATATGATATTTTTATTCATACATAGATTTCATTTAGTATGATTCGGATATAAGAAAACCAAATTATATAAAAGCAGTCAGTGTTATTGCCTCTATGGAATTATATCCTGAGTTATTTCAAATAAAAAGGCAATAAGATTATGGAAGTAAAAGTAAATGAAATCTGTTTTTGGACTAAAGATATTATATTATTAAAAATAGATAGTACTTTATATTTAATTCTAGTTCCTAGTGATTTTATATGTATCATCTACGTGAAACAGTGAGCCAAAATGATTAGGTTAACTGAGTCTTTGATTTGTTATCCCTTATCGAAAAAAGTAATTTAAACTTCAAGTCTTAAATGTAATGATTGAGTTGGAATCACCATTAGTATAGATAGTATGGTAGAAAGAAGTAAATGATATAATACATATATTTCTACCATAGTACTGTGTGTTGTATTGTAGCCTCTATATTTTTGGAGAATATATATATATTTGAACACATATATGTGTTTTCCAACAGATATCAATTTCCATTACATCTGTACACAGAAATTTTATTTAGTAAATAAATATGTAAATTCAACTAAACTCAAGTTTAGAGTTCTTTTGTATTTTTTGTTGCCATTAAATTTTGACCAATTAAAAAAATCATAATTTATTGTCAATATATGATTCTAGCTTGCTTATTATCTACAATGAGTACCCCGATATAGATGAAGAATGTTAAACTTATTTTTTAAAAATGAAGGTAGTTGTGATAAAATGTTTTAAAATTAAGTACTAACTTTAATCATTTTCTTTTTTTAGCATTTTAAAAATTCATTTGTCCATCTAGAAACCAATATCCATGCCACCTTGTATGGTCACTTCTTTTTATCTGCAAAGTTGTAGTCAATTGGCCCATTTGTGAGATCATACTTAAACGAAGCATTGCATGATATTAGTTGATAAAGCCTAAATAATTCCAATTTCGAGAAATTAAAATTTTTTAACTAGGAGACATAGAATGCCCAACACAAAATAATTTATCCTTAGTGCATGTGTTTGTTCAACTACATCATACTTGTGTAGAAAGTCTCGATTACAAAAAATTAATAAGAACACAAATTTCTATCAGAAGAATAAAAGGAAAAAAATAATTAATCACAAAAGAATAATGGCTTCATTGTACTTATTATAATAGTCGTAAAAACCAGTTCAAGAAATCCAAAATTATAATTTTAACAGTTTTTTTGAAAGAAACCTATCATGAAAATTCCTAATATTTACATAGTTCAAGTTTCATTTTTTTTAAATACAACTAGAAAAATTAGTATTACATTTTTTGCTCAAATGGTTAGGGTTTATTAGTGTATTTTATTCTTGTTATTCTTTTAGAAATTAAGGCAAACAGGTCATAAAACATTAAACATTTGATACCATTTTATGTCGGACTAAAAAGTACCTCTAAGGTGTACTACTACAACAGATTACCAGTGAAAGATAAAACAACAAGAGTACCACGAAAGGAACTTATAACATCCCCTCTTATTAATTTCATACATACTGCATTTATATTTCCACTAAAATGACTATAACTTCATGCTTTTATACTAAAAACGAAATAAAATTGTCTCTAGTGAATTCTCCAGATTTTTACTCATTTTTACTGATCTTTTTGGATTTTTGTTGAAAGTATTGAGTGGACAACATGAAGAACAGAGCTCTAAAATTTCTCTTGATGGTTTTGATAGGACTAAATCTCCCATTTCATTAAAGGGTTTAGTATTTAATTTGTTTTAGAAGAATAGAGGGCTTTTCCAAAAATTTTAGGTGAAAGAGGAATAGAGGGCCATAGATCCAAATATTTATAAAAATTGCATCAATATAAAATTTTTCAAATCGAAGGGTTTTTTGCAAAAAGTTTATGGAGAGAGAATGCCAAACGGCTGAAAAGCCTTAGATTTCTCCTGATTTCAACCTTTTTATCTGAATATCCAACCGTTGGATTGAGCTCAAAGTCCGAGGGCTAATTTTTCATTTTATCATCTTTCCATTTTTACAGATGGATTAGACATCAGAGTCATAAAAATAAATAAAATTATGAAAAGCATATGGAAAGAGTGGAGTTGTCTGACTCCTTTACCCTAGGTATAAATCCTTAATTTTTTCTGTTTTTCAATTTTAGATACTCTACCGCAGTCGGCATTCAAATGGGATACCTCCTTCGATCAAATTTTATCCTTGTACCATATTTGATTTTCAGTTTATTTCTTCACTGATTTTGATTTGAGTTCTTCAAAATCTCTTTAGCTGTGTCAAAATGTATGAGCTCTTGTCATGATTGAAGAAGGACATTACTAATGATCATATTATATCATGGGCCATAAAATTTTCCTTAATATTAGATAGATTATATTGTCCTTATCTCTCTCTAAATATCTATATTCTTGACTATCCATTATTGTTTAAAAATGTTTCACTAAGTACTCTTCTTATCTCATTAGACTTCTGATTATGGATCTTCTTTAGAGGTAGATAAGCCAAAGATAGGGGTGAATTTTGAAATTTTTTTAATCCCTTGTCGTTCTTGATTTTAGCATATAAAATAAAATTTAAAAAACCCTAACTTAAGATGTGTAGTGATAAGTAGAGGTATCGTCGAAGGGAAGATAGTGAGGTAATTCAATTGTGATCTGCGTGAATAATTTTACCCTAATTGTAGTTACTTTGGTCTTCAATGAATATCCAACAACCCTAATTAGATGATGAATTTAGCAAGGGGGTAGAAGAGATGGAACAATATAAGAAATATGGAGCTCTAAATTTAAATCTTTGATCCAATTAAAAGGATCAAAGGAATCGAGTATAGGGATTAAGAAGGTAATTTGATTTGGTTTTAGTTGGTTTTGGGGAATTGGTATGAAAATTCACTAACTATTAGATCATAAAGACAATCTATTTTATCCTAGAAATTAAATCTTTCTTAGAATTTATTCTAAATGTGCAAATCGAATAGCTAGATCAGTTTCATGATCTCTCCTCTCAGCCACCCCATTCTGTTGGGGAGTTCTCATGGCTGAGAATTGATGCGTGATCGCGTTCTCATCACAAAATTCAGTAAATAACATATTCTCAAATTCTCTCCCATGGTCACTTCTAATCATCTTAATCTTAAAATCAAATTCATTTTGTATTCTCTTTGAAAATTTCATGAAAAATTCAAAGGCTTCATTCTTATGGGCTAGAAAATACACCCAAGTATATCTTGAAAAGTCATCCACTCTGACTAGGCAATATACTTTTCCCCTCAGGCTTGGAGTCTGGTTTGGCCCAAAATAGGTCCATGTGTAGCAACTCAAGTGGTCTCTTAGTAGACACATAAAACTTCGAAGGAAAACTTTCTTTCTCTTGTTTGCTCTTAAGACATGTTGAGCACACTTTCTCAATGTTTTGAAACTTATTTGGTAGGCCTCTAACTTACCTTTTGCTAATAAACTTCCTTAGCTGATGATATCCTATATGACCTAGACGCCTATGCCATAGGTCGACAAGGCTCTTGTTGCCTCTCACCATAAGGCAGATGCCTTCTCTACTGATTGCATCTATATCTATAACATTAATATTTTTTAATCGCTTTCCACTAAAAAATAATTATCCACTAGTGGAATGAAGGACATTATATGTGTCCTTTGTGAATTCAACTCGTTGGTTGCTATCACACAATTGGCTAATGCTAATTAAATTATGATGGAGCCCTTCCACATACAAGACATTCCGGATCAAAACCTCGTGATTCAAACTCACATCTCCCATACCTAGAATCTATCCACATCTGTTGTCCCCAAAAGTTACTTTCCCTCCTTTTATGTTTCTCATGCATTTCAGCCATGACGAGTCACTCGTTATGTGTCTTGAGCAACCACTATCTAAGTACCAGCTCCTCTTTGTTTGTGACTGACCTGAAATAAATCTAGGTCAATTTCCTAACCCATGTCATCCTAGCAAGTGGGCTAGGTGTAGTGGCATAGACATGGTGAAAATCGAGTTCTATGTCATATTTCCTATGTATGGTATTTCAAGGAGGGAACATATATGTCTGAATAGATGTAGGGAGATGATGATACTTGCTAGGTTAATTCCTAGGAGAAACATATCTACAAGAGTAGCCATGTGCAAAGTGTTGTCTCGACATATGACCATAGTCATATCCATATGGCGTCACATTTCTCGGAACATGTGTTTGGAGATATGGATGCATAGCCTCACATGGACAAGAAACATACTTATCCATTTTGTTCTCTATGCATTCACTTTTAGGAATGGGATGTGACCTACTAGGTCTTCTCTCTTGAGCTTAGGTCTTCTTGAATGTCAGGTCTATATTCTCCAATGTCTTCTTCTTCTTCTTCTTCTCATCCATATCTTTTGCACAAATATTATCTCACACAAAGTATTTAAAAATGAATCAGATAAATCTCCAGAGATGAATCTTTCAACATCCTTTGTTTACCGCTTGATTCCTCCGTCTCCACCTTCAAAACCCTGTAACTCTTTCCAAATGCAACCAAATGATGCGATTCAAATTTCTTTAATTTTGTATGATTATTAGAAACAATTCATATGTTGAATAAAATCTTAAAATCAGTATTAAAAAATATGCTGAAATTATAAACTTATCATAGGGTCGAGGATGTGCGAAATTTGGATCCCAGCCTTATTTTCTTTGAATCTTGAAATACCTTGCACCAAAAATCACGATTCCAAGTTCTATGGACTTGGATTGATGTTAGCAACAGATTATCTCCTCAAATAATGCTCAAAATGTGCTTGAAAATTGCTTCAGAACTTGAAGGATCTATTAGGCTTTTGGACTGCGATTTTGAAACGCCAAGGAGAAGGAGTTTTGAAATTAGGGCTCAAAACTGCATATATGGAGTTGGAAATCCGAAAGGGGCATAATGGTGATGTGTGAAAAGTCCAACAGCCATATTCATTGAGTATAATTAAGTAATATAAAATAATAATCATTTTAATTTGATTTTTTATATTTACAATTCTTCCATCAATTCAAAATTCCTTTCAAGAGTTAAGCGCAAAAACTAGCTGTTATGCCAAGGACTTGAGGTAATAATTATCAATAAATCCAGCTTTAAATACTCGAAGGTAGTAATTAATATTTTGAACAAATTATTCAACAAACCAAATGAATATAAATTCACACAAATATCTGAACAATGGTAAAGACTATGTATATCTTCATTTCATAAAATTACAAGCTCGAAATACATGGTTTGACTTGTTCAGTGTATGGCAAAACTAAGTAACCTTTTAATATATCTAAGGCTCCTATTTTATCTTCACATACAATCATTCTACTACTTGACTGAGGGCCTATTGTGCTTGATCACAACCCATATTGAGGCATACATCACTTTGAACATTCATCAAAACACACATTAAAAATACCCTTAAGGCTTAATCTTCATTTCATAAAATTAAAGCGTTGTGTTAAAAATACCCATTAAAGCTTAATCTTCAATTTCAAAAAAACCTTGTAACTATTTTAGTTGCTTAAAAGCACAACCTAGAGATGTTCTAAGGGGGAAAACAAATTTAAGAAAAACCCCTTCATCTTTAGAGATTGCCTAATAACTCTTATTTTCCTTATAAATATAATTTTTCATTTAAAACTTCATTTTTTCCTCAAACAAATTCCCAAAAAATCCATTAAAATTCAAGAGTAATTCATACACACATTAATTAACATTACAGTGAACTTTCAAACCTGCCATTTCATTTTAATAGAATTATTCCAACCTTAAATAAATTTCATAAAATTCTCAATCAACAGAAATTAGGGGTAAATCATAATTCACTTGGAAAATTGATTAACATGTAATATATAAAACAGGTTTTTTTAACTATTTAAATGCATAAAACTGTGATAATTTCTTAAAATACATACCAAATTTAGGGTGTCATCAGGTGACAGGCTGAGAGAAGTGAGAACCTACATTCTCGTCATGTTCTTTAATCTCTCCTACCTCCCTGTTCTCAATTATTTTCCCCGTGATCTGGAAGGATATACCCTTTTGTTTATAAAAAAAATCAATAGAGATCATCCCTATTTAATCTTGAAGAACTGATATTCCCTAAATATCATATCTAATCAAGACTAAATCTGTAAAAAGTACATTCCAATTATCAATAATTAACCTTTGTTCTATCTCTAGAGAGAAATGATAAACCAAAATTAGGGTTCAGTCAGTTTTTTTGAGGGTTTGATTTATACAAGAATATTTAAAATAGAGTAAGGGTCCAATCCACAAGGAAGATGTAATGAGAGAGAAATTACACTTAATTTTATTTAATATTTTTAATAACTTTTAAATTTCTAAAGTGTTTTCTTATGTGGAAAATTAAAATTATGTAGGTGGGGATGTAATATTTTCTGATTCCTCATGTAAGGGATCACAATATAATTTTTATCAAAAAAATTTGAATTGGGCAGAACTGGGTGATAAAGTTTCAACTAAAGATGAGAAACCTGAGAACAATACATTTTTAATACCAGGAGATGTAAAGGCTGCTGCAGATCATCGATCCGAATGAAATTTGGAATGGGTATACTTCACGGTATGAATCACTTGAAAATTAAGTGTATTTGTTCTGTAGCAGACATGTTGCAGGATCAATTTGGACTGGCTCTTGGCAGTTCAGAAAATGTGGTCCAAGGACTATGTCTGAAGCAATCACACATAAATTAATACCACCTCCTCAAAATTTGGTAACTTTAATTTCATTGCCAACCACGTATGAATATTTTTTCAGTTTCCACTTTTTCTCTCCAGTCTGGATCGAATTAATGCATTAAACAGAATTGTTCATAGGAAAATACATACCAAGTGATTATTAAAAATATCTCATTGCAAAACTTGCAGTTCCACTTGTCACCCCTCAAAGGCCGTTTATTGGAAAAATAAACATATTTGTTCTACAGAAAATAATTGACAGCTCGAAACAAAACTTGGATCTGTAGTTATCCATGTAAGGATTAGTCATTGGGGACCCATAGAGACTCCATGTTGTCAAATATTTGACACATCAAAAGAAGAAGAATCATGAATGGTTTATCTATTAATAAGCAGATATGGATATTATATGGTAGTGTCCAGGAAATTCTTTGGCACTTAATCAAGGTATTCAGGAAGAACATATTGTTACTATTTGATACCGTCAAGAATTCCTGACTATTGTTGGCAGAAATTTTCATTTTCGAAGCATTTTTCCCTTTCAAAAAATTTCTATCGGAACCTCTCTTATTCTGCTTATTGGGATAATGATGCCTGTATGGAATTAAGGAGTTCCAATATGCAGCCTCAAGCAGTTCAGGTTTCTCGGTCTGAGAAGTGCATTGTATGAATCAGACTAGGACACCAAGCAGAATTAGATTCAAGAGTTTCAGTTATAGCTGAACATGAGGATAAAGTTATTTCAATGGATACTCACAAATGTTTTTCTCATATAATGGAAAGAATCCAAATATTCCATTCATTATGCATGCACATTCAAATAAAAATTCTCATATTCAACAAAAACCTCTGTTTCAGTAGGGTAAATATGTTTAAAAATGACAAATTTTAGTCGATGGGTGGCTATAGTTGGTGGAGAGCGCACTTTTAGGATAAAGTGTATTAGTAGCTTCTATGCCATGAGAAGGCTACAATTTTAAGGATGTGGTACTCATAAGTGAGTGTTTGGTATATAGTAGTATTGCTTCTTTTCGCATCTATAAATATGAGATTCAAACTCATCTAGTAAGTCAGGGCCCTGAAAGGATTACTAATGAAATACATTATTTAGACGATAATTAACTCCAAAATTTAGACTCAAATGGCATCACTGATAACTTGCAAATTAACATGATTAATTAATTAATTTTACATTAAATTTATGTTTTTTAATGACTATATTTGCATGTTATCATATAAAAATGAAGATAAATCACTTACACTTTGATTTTAATATTATTTCTGATTTTTTATCATTTTTTACATGGAATTTAACCTCATTTCAGTGAAGAAATATTTTTTACATGGCCTTAAATTTGGCTAAAGGTTGGTAAGGGCTTTCCTAATTTTTCTAGAATTGTTCCATATTTTTATACAATTTTTTGACCATTATATAGCCAAGAAATGGTTTTTATATATTTAAACAAGACATATTTAATTTATTTGGCATTTTATAGTATATTTTTATATTTATCAATCACACTGGTCAGATCTAGGGTGGAAACAGGTGAAATTTTAATAGGAAAAAATTGATGCCTCAGATAGGGAATATATTGTCATTTACACCAGAGGACAGATTATTTACGAGGCATACTTGGTAGTCAGGATCCCAATACAAAGGAGACTTCTCTAAACTACCTATATGTGGAAGGGATCGAGTAACTGATGTGATATTGATCCGGAAAAAGGGGGTCCACATTAGAATATCCATGTAAATTGTTCATATAAATGTGAAATCAAAGTGGGTGATAAAGTAGTAGGAAGACATATGAATGAGGGTGCTATTTTTTCTACAATTTTTCCTAGACAAGACCTGACTTATTTGCAAGATGGAACTCCCGTTGATATAGTCTTCATCCCTGTAGGATTACCCTCGTGAGTCCCTTTTGATCTGAGATACAAGAAATAAGCTTTAAGAAAACTAGTGTTTTAAGAATTATGCGAGACAAATAAATAAACAAAAAATGCATGGGTATTTGAACCCAAATATCCAAGAAAATGTAAAATATTTGATGAAGGAACTAGAGATCTCTTCGAACAACCTGGTCTAACAGGCGGATCCTACATGCTTAAATTGATTCATTAAATGGACGATAAAAACCATGGACATTCAAGTGGACATTATGCGTTTTTACACGACGACATCTTCGAGGAAGGCCAAAATACGGTGGTGTGCAAGTGGGATAAATGGGAGTTTGGGCTTAAGAGAGATTTGGAATTGCTCATATGTTACAAGAGATGCTTGGTTTAAATCTGATCATATAAAAGCCCAATGAGAAGTACTTGGTACTGCGGATATTGGAGGAACAATAGTTAATTCTCAGGATGCAATATAACCTTTTCAATTTCATGGGAACTAAAATCTTTGGCTATGGAACTATATCATTTTCCTATATTTGAGAGAACAATCAGATTATTTTCTGATTGTTGCACTTAATGGTCTAGTTTGAATGAATCAGAACTTCTATTTTATATCAACTTTGAATTCAACCTATTATGTTGCACTTAATGGTCTAGTTTGACTTAGATAATGGTAAACCTGAACAGTCAATGGTCAACTCCGACCTGATCACTAGTCAACTATGACCGATCAATTCTGATCCAGTCATCAACAAACTCCTACTTCCTCAATGGTCAACATTTACTAAATCAATGGCCAACTAAAACATGGTCCATAGGAAATTCTCACTTGGTGAAGGGGCACCTTAGACCTGGTCAATGGTCATTTTTGATCGAGTTAAACTATTAGCCAGTCAATTATCAACTTTTAAGGTCAACTATGACCTTGCTAACAGTCAAATCGTGGCAGGAGAAACATTAGGCCTCTTGGCCTAAAGTATAAAGCTCCCAAACTTGTTGTATGCTAAGCCAAAATCTAGGTAGGAAAATAATTTTAAAAATCTGCAGTAAATATTAATCTTGATCGGGTTTATGAAGTTAGTTAATACTTGAGTTTTTATCTCATTGAAAGACATTCAGTCTGATTCATTTTCATATATATATATAGTCAGCTTCTTAGTTGTGTTTGTTGATTCAATGTCATGCTTGTAAGGGAAATTGGAAGATGATAGTTTTGTTGTTGGATCCTCTATTGACTCCTTACAATAACCTTTCTTCTGTTTTGTAGCGATGAATCCACAAAAATGATGCAAAAGAATATCTGTCACGAACTGAAAAAAGAGTAATCCCAACTAGCCAAAGCTACAGTAAAGGAATATGTGGGCGCATCCCCATTCCCATTGGAGTCCGTCTGTCACCACACTCACTGTCAGGGAAAAGCCTTTCCATAAAAAATCATCATTGTAAACATTTACATACATCCCACTATTTAAATTTTTCATTGTCTTTTGAGGGGTTCTGGTTGTAAAAAAGTGTTCCTCATCTAACAGATCGACGGCGTCATCACGAATCACTTCATTCAATATCCCATTGTTCTGCTCCAATGACTGACCTTTAATTATTTAAATATATTTTAAAAAAACAAAAACTCATTAATACCATCATGAAATGATGTAGGCCAGTTGATACTACAACTGGGATTTGACTCGTCAATGATAGTTTTTGGGTTTTGTGATTTGGTTCATCCATGGAAAACATGATTGCGTGGATGTGTAAGTGTGTTAATCAATTCATAATCAATCTTTATAATCAAAACACCAAATGTACCTTTAGGGGAACTTTTCTACCCTTGACCTGTGCTCGCTAAGATAGTTCTGAAGCCGTTCATGTGTCCAGCCTTCAAAAGTATCCACATGATCACTTGGTGCTTGGATCTCCACCTCCTTTTCTTCAACTCTCCTTGAAAATCTTGAAGATCTACTCGCCATGAAGAAACTCTCTTCAGTTGAGTGGAGAAGAGAGTAGAGGGGGGAAAGGGGGGGCGGGGGGCTCTCAAATCTAGCCTGCTTGAGTGTTTGAAATCAGTGGTCCTTCCTTATTTATATTATGTTATGCTTAAGTTTTTCTAAAAAACCCATAAAGTAAAACATACTCACCAATGACCTTATGATCTTATGCATGTGACCCTCTTAGGCCCTCTATCATTTTTGGTAATAACTTGAGTGGCCCAATAACAACTATTTACAAACCTTATTAATTAACTATACCAACATATATTGATTAACTAAGGATCAATTTAATCCAATTGATAGGTTAAGTTTCCAGTCCGTGGGGTCCCAAGTTACACCTCGTACTCTAGAAGACACTGAGTAGTGTTGGACTCTCTCATGGAACCTTAACGGTCATTGATTTTTGTATATGTATAATCCATCATCTGCGCAATGGGGATTATGAATTATCATCAAACCCTTATCCGTCATTCGATTAATACTAATGTGTAATGGGGACCATTGGAGAATGCCTTCTCCAATACCCTCACTAGCCTTGCTAGGGATTTGCCGCATTTTCTTGAGTCAATGATGGAGCGGAGTAGCCCGAGCCCCAAAGGACGTCTTCAGAGCCGCCGCCACTATCAACAACATCACTGCCGGCTCGCGTTCAGCCCGACCGGCAAGTCAAGGTGACCGCGCAGACGCCCAGATTCAGGTATTTTGGGTGAAGGCGCACCTTATTTGTTTTCTGTTGTTTTCGTCCATGTCACTTGAATTTGTGTTTTTGTCTGCATTTCTTTTGTTTTCCCGTCATCAAATTCCGTTAGTGATGGGGAGAGAGACTTTGAATTTTGCCTCCTCTTTCTCCTCCCTTCCTGCCCCTCACATCTCATTCTCTCCTTTCCTTTATTTTTCCCTTTTCCCTTGCATTGTAATGGAGATGAGTCCAGTCTATAAGGACTTCCCCTTAAATGGGCCTTAATCCCCCTCACTCCCTTGTTATGGTGCTGCTAGGGGCCCATTCACATCCCCCTTATAAGGGAAAGGATGGGCGCCCTAGACGATTTGGACTATTTTTTTAGAAGAATTGTGTTGAAAGAGAAGCAGGTCCCGCCTTAGCAGAAGAAGGAGAATATTAGAGGAAGGAGACTTTGAAGAGGAGAAGAACCAGAGAGAAGAAGGGGAACATCAATCGCCTAGACCACCATCGCGTCCCACCCCCTCTTCGCACAGTTCTTCGCACGGTTCTCTCCTACATCCGCGAGGTGCAATTCGTTCGTAGTTTTCTTTGATGCCGCTCCGTCGCCTGACGGCAAGTGCCGGCATTTTGGAAGCTTACGACTCCCCTGTTCCCTCGTGCATGGACTCCTGGACACGCTAGAAGCCATGTGAACATCCCACCATCGTCTGGCCAAGATATCAGCTTCTGTTAGGCTGTTGTTGGTCAATCGGAATACCCAGTGCTTGACCAGGAAACGCGTTGACCACGCTCTTGGTCAACCCGACCGACGGGTATGGCTTCCTTGATCAGGATCTGCCTAGGATCAAGGTGACGGTCAACTGGGGGCCTTCAAACTGACGTGCCCCCCTAACAAAGCTCCTACCTTGGACGGGAATTTGTCTGGTTGGGGTTCCCCATTGGGGATATTGCACGGGCGACAACCTTGCCCACATCGGTGGTCTGCTGGTGGAGCAGAAGGATTCCCCCCCCCCCACCCCATTGGTTGTTCTACCGATAGTGTCGGGTTACCTTCGAGCGTTGCTGCGGTGAACCCTCTGCTTCCATGGCCCACCGTTCCTGAGGGATGTGGCGAGTCTCATTTGCTGCACATCGCGTGTCACATGCAGTACTACCTCTGGCCCATCCCTTCCTATTGAGGGTCAATCCCTCCAAGCTCGCGGCCCTTCCACCATGTTATCCATTCATCGTCTGCTGATCTAGAGTATTAACGGATTTTTTGGTTGCGAACCGAGCTGATTGGCCCCATCGACTTGCCGCCCAGTTGTTGCTGCCTCCTCCATCTCTCCCCTTGGTCCGCTCCAGCCCACGGCTGCCAAACCTCATCGGCTCCCTGCTCTGGCACCTCCCGCCACCGACATCACCCACGATTGAACCTGACGCAACGACACAGAAGATTCTGGCACATAGACATCGATGAGGTACATCGTATCTCTGCCCGCCCGTCTCTTATTTTCTGTAGTATGTTTTCTAATTGCCTCCACCGCGCTCGGGCTAGATATAGGTGAGGGAGAAAGGTTGAGCATTAACTACGACTAGCTTGAGTGTCTCAGTGGTACGAGTCAGGCCCGGCCGTCACGTGTGGGCCCCTACAGATCAATTCCATTTGGCGCCGTAGTCATCCTTGTCCCTCCTGACGAGGCTCGAGGGGTCACCCTTTCCACTACCGGCGACTCTGTCAGATTTGGAATTTGGCACCTTTTGTTAGTCAGCACTTGCTCGCACAAAATTTAGATGCATCATGGAGTGCATTGTAGGACATTACCCACTTAGGGCTCCCCGTCGGACGACGACACTGTCGACATTTGATACCTGTATCCTTTGTCGGCACCGAATCATCGTACTTGGTGTCGACCGGACGACATCCTAAATGACATATGACATCAGTTAATCTCCTCTTATACCGAGGGCAGATGATCTCGGCTTACCACTCAATCACCTCTATGAGCTTCTCACTACATCCGAGCTATGACATTACCTCAGATTTGCATAAGTGATTCACTACATCTCGTCTTACCACTCAATCACCTCTATGAGTTTCTCCTCTTATACTTCTCACTATATTCGTATGAGTATTAGAGGCTCATAAGTCGTAGTGAAAATGTAAGGGTCCATTCACGAGATTTCCTTGGTGTCTCAAGTCAGTGAATCACTTATACAACCATGACAGGAATCAACCTGATTGACGTTTCGGTATAATACCATTCAGGGATTCATATGCATCAATCAGTGAACTCTTTATCCAAAGAGCACAAAATATTTGTCCTTAGTGTCGGCACACTAATAGCCACAAGATGAGCTATAATTATTGTATAAGTAGGATCAGGTAGTGCTATTCTATATGGATAATCCATCTCCATCTCAACAATCCATCGAATAGGAATATTTAGAATACATGTTCAAAGACTAGTGATCACTGTATTATGATCTCACCATAATTTACGATGTCATTGCACATATTCATGCACTTCATCATAAATATCCCTCTAGAATATGAATCAACGTAATATTTTATTCAATGAACTTAAATAAATGTGGTGGTGTGATTTGGCTTGACGCCCACATAATATCCATCAATAATCTAATTAGATGTCTATGTGAAGCATCAATGCAATATATGGTTATATTTTATGTAAATGAAGTCATTTTCCATCGAGTTTATACTTATATATCTTTCATTTGAACCCCATTTTTTATAAAGTCACCTTACGGCTCTCATTCTAGTTGGCAAATTGAATAATGAGCCTTTAGTTCCATGGTATCTTCTTAGGCTTTTCCGGTTGATCTGATTTGATCCTGTAGTAACTTATCATCATTTATATCTTTTAGTAGTCCCAATGTCTTATGTGTGGGCTTGGTGTTAATTCTGAATTATTGACCTCATTGTGATCAATTTTTGATGTGATGTATTCTCCGACTTGCCATGTGTTCCCCCTTGGTTTCTGTATGGAATTTCCCAAATACCCTTAGCTAGTGGAGCTAGTAAAACATGTACGATTTAATTTCAAAATACACATATATTAAACGTTGTTTGATTTCAACTACTCCTTTCTAAAGTACTAAATTTTCGAGCCTTCTTCAATGCATTCCTTGATTGTATAATTTATTGCACTTTTTCCATCCAAAGTATATCGAGCCCACTTACTCGACACAATTTTGGGCTCCCAAGCCCTGTTCTAAGATGTGTATTCTTATTTGATTATCCACTCAAGTGCACATTACTGGTTTTCAGCAATTGGTTCCTTCAAGCTGCTAGCTAGCACGCTATGTGCATGATACAAGCAAAATTCCTCAAAGGATACACATCTCAGAATGCTTTAGTTGTAGCACACTTAAACATTGTAATTCACTTCATTAGATATCTATTATTGCAAGCCCAACATATATATATATATATGTGTGTGTGTGTGTGTGTGTGTAATCTATGTAGATTTTTATTTATCCAAATATATCTATCTTTCTGTCTATCTATCTGTACATATAAATATGGATATATCTAAATATCTATCTATCTATGTTTTTTTGTTGAATCAGTTTTTCAAATATTTGAACGTGATTTAAATGATTTTTTTCCTCCATCTTGTGGACCACAAGATAACAGATTTATAATAGGTACTGTTCATTTACCAAAGAAGGGTAAAATCATTATGGTATATCAGTGAAGGTGTCATTTTTTTTGGAGAACATTATTTTATCACTCTTGTGGTTAGCAATGTTTTTGATGTTGAAGTACCAGCGACCTTGACAGTTTGATTAGGCTTGGTTACGACGACGTTGAGTTGGCGGCGGAGGAAAACTCGGCATTCAGGCAAACAGCACGGTGGTGTGGTACGTAATATTGATAGGAGACTAGTGAAGGTCTGCCATAACCAACGAAAAATACTGTGAGAAAGCATTCTAAGCAGTGCTGCAATTTTATACCAAACGACCACTTTTTGTATATGTTCATCCCATAGCCAGATCCAGAACAGCATAATGAGAAAAGGTTAACATCAACTCTCATGAGGAACCCCATGATCTTGAATATTAAACACCTGTGATTTCATTTTCTTAAAATATTGTAAAGGTAACAAGCTGAGACTACATTATCTTGGAATGTTCTTTAAGTGCATTATATTGCCTTTTTCCTTGTATTTTTTTTAATTTTGTGGTTATATTTTATTCGATAACAAAAAGGCTTTTAATGTTTGATCTTGATCAATGTTAGACGCATTTCATTGTCACATTTTGAATGCATTTGTGTTTGAAGGTGACACCTCTCATGACTTCCTATTGAGTTTTGGTTCCCTCGTCCATCGCCTATCTGTCTAATCAAATACTCCTGGGGAAAATGCCTACACCTTGTGATGGGAAATGTTTAAGATATCCCTCTCACAATCGCTCTCCCTTTCCTATTTCCCTTGACTTTTCTTTTCTCCTCTCTCAAGTTCTTTTTTTCTCTCTCTCTCTTCACTCAGACACTTTTCTCCTCCACCCACTCTCTCTCTTTCTATCCGCTCTTTCATCCTCTGAAGTACCCAGAATTATTGACTATTCCACCACTTTCTTCCCTTATAAATATTCTTTATTTATCTCTTATCTATAACTTCCAAATTTTACTTTTCTCTTAGGTTCCATACTTTATCTTCCTCAATCATCTTCTTATCATCTAATCCTTGATCCCATTGACCATACAACTTCGTCTTAACCCCATAATCTCCACATTGCTTCTCATTTTCTCTGTTCTTCATATCTTCATGCCTCCTCACACCTAATCTTATCTACCTTGTGAATTCATTATCAACAATTCTATTCCAGCCTTCTCGTGCTACACATGAACATCTTCTGTCGGCAACCAATTATTTCACTCCCATTTATCCATTTCCCACACCTTATCCTCTTCTTATTCATACAAGCATGGAGTTGTAGATCAATGTCCATCAAGGCCATTCAATGTCAGTCAAGCTATTGGTCCCTTCTCCAAGGTACATTGTGACACCTTAACTTGGAGATAGTTGTGGGCTCATGATAATTGTTGATTTTCTTTGAGTGTTTGTTGACCTTATGAATCCATTTGTTAAACTTTATTGGGTATTTTGAATCTTCTATTTCCAAAGTTAGAGATATCACAGTTATTCGCTAGTTATACTTGTTTAATCCCTGCTTCACCAATTTAGTCCCCTTCTACAAGATTAAATCCATTCCGAACACCCTCAAGGAATATTGTGTTAATATCATTTGGACTTAATTTAAAACTGTCATGAATCTGCCATACCACCAAAAAGTACCGCACAAAGCACCCTATAGTTGCCATGAACAACTCACCCTCACATATCTCTCTCAGTTAGTTTATCGTTTGACATTTTGAATTGGGAGCGTTGTTTATCGCAGTGGTTTGCCGTCTGCATTCGTTGCTTAGTTTTTACAACATTAGGTTGGCCCTACAGGTCCCATCCCTCATAGGTCCTTGTCATCCTGGGTCAACGCCCGCCCAATTTGACTTATAAACAGACTCTATGAGGTGGCCTTTCGTGCGCCGTATAGGATCAATCCCATTTAGGCCGGTCAACCTTCTTACAAAACGTATCATTAAGCGTCTACAAAGAAGCCCTATTTGAAGTAACTAATAGCATACTAATCGGTAGACCTTTAAATGGATTCTTATCTACGCATCGGACCCGAATAGCGGCCAGGAAACGAGGAGATCAATCCTTAAATTAAACGATTTGGAGTATATTATTTATCGAAGAGACAACAAGAATCGCGCTCTACTCCTATTTAAACTACCTTAGAGACTCCCCTGAAGCCTCATTCCCAATGGCTTCATCTCGCATATACGCTTTGTTAGCTCTCCTCCTCCTCGCGGAGGCAGCAGCTTTGCACGCCAAGACTACGCCAAACCTGGTGTCCATCTTGACTCGCCGAAAGAAGTATGGCACGTTGCTGAAGCTGCTGAAAACTACCAACCTTGTCACTGCGGTCGAGGACCAGTTAAAGAATAACCCAGACGGTATCACCCTCTTCGCTCCTACGGATGCAGCCTTTGGAAAACTCCCTCCCGGTGCCTTAGCCAATCTTACGCTGGCCCAGGCGACGTATATTCTGCAGCTCCATGCACTGCCCGAGTTCTACAGCTTCGGGAATCTGCGCAAGGTTAAGAAACCCATCGAGACCTTCGCCGAAGGTAGTTCTTTGAAAGTCACTTTAAGCCGGAAGAAAGTGTTTATCTCCTCCGGGCCCGTCACAACTCCGTTGAAGAAATCCCTGTATAAAAAGTTTCCCCTCTCCCTCTTCACCATCGGTGATGTTTTAATTCCCAATGTTAAGTAATGGGCTGAGAGGTCCATCACTGGGTTGCTGTGAATAAGGGTCGTAGACCTCTTCGACGCATATGCATGCCTTTTGGGTTTCTGCCTTCGTTCCATGTTTGGGCTTCTGCTCCCGTGTATGTATTCTCTCTTCCTCTTGATGTCTATCATATGGATCGGTTAGGGTTTTTTCATGAGACAGATGCTTCTTCCGCTTAAGTGCTCAACTTGACGACAGAAGATGTCTATACAAAACATTGAGGGGTTCGACGAGTGCTGAACGCCTAGGTCTATGGCCTTTCTCAGAAGTCAATAAAGTAAAATGTGGGCGAAAAAAAGAAAATTCGTCTAAGTGGATTGCAAATCTGTATGAGAAATAAGGGTGGAAAACAGAAAGTAGAGAGCGAAGAGGAGGAATGAGCCTGTTGCCCACTTGGCCGTTTGCAATGTGTATTATAAAGGATCAGAAAGAGAGTTTAGTAAGGGAAATGGCATTAACGATGGCCGACATATAGGCATGGAGATAACAAAGACGGTTTTCCGTGACATTTCCGTCGGTCTAGATTGTATTTCAGCGCGTTTGCATTCACATGTGCTCCGGCCCTACCATCTGTATCGTGGGGAAAGAAGAAAACGCGCTTGCATTCATATTGTTCCCCGGCCTGTGATCTGGCTCTAGATTTAAAAAAAAACAATTAAAGAAGTCTTCACAGGTTCATTATATCTCTGATGGTTTACAGCCTGGCCATGACCCTGATCACATTAAATGGTCCCTCAATCCCGAGATGCGAAATGCTGGGTTTGGTACTTGCTATCGATCTAATCCACTATTGGGTGGCTCATTAACCTTAGAAAACCATAACAGCTGTCTGAAGTATGTAGAGATACTAAAAGTAGTCTCTGTTTACATCCAAAAAATATTTGTTGAATGTGGCAGACAATCATGAATTTAAACATACGTTACGATGGGGGTAATAAAATTTTCGTCCATCATTTGAACGCTGGATATTGGGGACTCCAAGCTGGATACAATGACTGATTCGAAATTTATTTTTAAAAATCCAAAGTGGAACTTCTCAAATCTACTCGAATGAACAACAATTTTAAGATTAGAATTATCGACATCAGAAAGGCCGTGGAGGATGTATCTATATTTTTAACTCCCTGACATATCTGTGAATTTGTTTAAGTAGCTATATTATTTCGGTGGAGTTGCCACCGCCACCACCGCGTTGACGTTTCCTCAGCCGCCGTTACTGTACCCACCTCCTCTTCCACGGGCGGCACCCACGAAGACGACCGGGCATCAAAATTAGTTGACAAAAGATACTACTTGTGTATTATTCAATGAGAAAATCTGAGGGCGGATTGTGGACAAACCTAAAATATCCACTTAAATGAGTTTGTATTTAAATTTTGTTGTTGAGAAGAAAATATTTAGTTACATTCTGCCGTTGGGAACTATTACGATTAGTAAATCAAGTATTACAAAAAAAAGATGTTAAAAAATTTCGAGTCTCTGCTCTTATTTTAAACAAATCAGTTGCAGAGCCAATTTGGAATAAATTACTGGACATGTTCGGACAGACGAGAAGAACAATTTGGAATCAATTTGGTATATACTTTGAAAAATATCAAATACGTTTTTTCTCTAAGAAAAACAACTGCCTTTTCGAATGCCATGAATACCCCAGTAATTATTTTCTTAATATCCCTAATTTAATTCAAATAACACACCTATGAAACTTAAATTGAACCATCGTACTCTCTTGTGCAGTTAGGACCACGGCTATTTAGTATGGAGAAAAACTATGAAGTCTTGAAAGCATTAGCTATAACTAAATTTGATAACATCACCTACATAGAAAATATACTGCCCCTAACGCATTTAAAGAATGAGAGTGAAAAATCAAACGATGAAGCTCCTGGCTTCTTTCTATTGAAATTATTTGACATCGTGCTGCCTCGAAATAATCATTTTATAACCCGTACAGGGTGATTGAACTTCCCGAAAGTTAATTGATCTTATTAAAAGGGTATTTAGAAATCACTGAGTACGAAATCAAAATTTTGAATTAAAACTAGTGTTTAGAATGGCTCCTCAAATGTTAAATTTGAAATATTCAGTAGATTTAATTATGTAGTTTAAGTACCTCAAATTACTTTCAACTGCTACGTATGCAGTCAATGTTATCACATTCATTGGTGTAGTTTATTCTATAGGGAAAATGATTCAATAAAAATATTATAAACACATATATCTTTAGCGATCGAAAACGCTGATTTTAAAACAAATCGGAAATGACATTTAAACATAAATCAATTTGAGGAAACACTAACAAGCTTATTCATATAATGAATTCCTTTTAGCGATGAAATTATAAGAGCTGCAGCTCAACCATACATTCCACATATTCATTTAGAGTACATTAATATAAATTATATTCATGTATAATGTTTGACATAAAATACCTGGATACCATATGACCCTCTACTTCTGGTCATATGATGAGCACAGTTGATTCAATAACCATTTTGTAGTGATGTTAAGTAGAGACCGTGGGTGCTCTTAGGGAAGAAGCAATTAATTGATCTTTATAAATCATTGAATCATTTTGGACCTAATTATAAGCCAGATACTGATTACATCTTGTGGATGCATATTTCTGTTTTTATATGACCTAGGAGTCCCTAATCATGGAAATACAAATTGTATTTGCTCAATTGTATCAACACTTTTATCAAATTCAATGTACAGTCAACATGGGATCACCTGCCATTTTTATGAGAGGCTACACATCCATGAAATTCAATCTATACTCAAGATCCTTAGTCCTGATTGAGACAAATCCATGCAAGTTTGTCGTTGGTTCCCCTTCATCTTCTCCCCATTACTACGGCTATTGATGAAGTTATGTAGTCAGGAAGCCAATTATACTGCTATGTCTCATTTAAGTCAATTCAAATAAATAAAGTTAAATACTATTTGTGTCTAATGTTTATAATGAAGTGAAAGTATCTATATGCAATTAAATCAGTAAGTGATTGAGGTGAATTAATCCTATTGCTAGAGTTTACAATTGTGCAATTCTATTTATAAATTTCCCATCTTCAAAATATAGGACTTAAAGGATGAGGAAGGCATCAATCCACTGGGAGGAAACTATCGATAAAATCCTAAATCTGTATCAAGATTAAATTATCGAAGAAAATATCAAATATAATGGATTACTCATGTGATTCATTTTTTTGGATTTTTAGCATATTATGATAATTTTATGGATTTCAATTTTTGGTTATAAAACTCCAGAACTTCCATCTGATTCAAGCTTCAGATTAAATTTCAAATGAGAATGAAATTAGATAAAACTTTGCCACAGATATTAATTTATATTGATTTGGATAAATGCATATATGTGTGTGTGTGTGTGTGTTCAAGGTAAAAGATAAATGATCGTTTTTATGAAATTTTATGGAGAGATAGGATAGACGGAAAAATTAAATCCCACATATAAATAAAGAAAACGTCGGAAATCGTTTCAGAGAGAATAATTGTAGAAAGCTTGGGGTAAATTGGTTTCTGAATGAAGTTTGAAATGGATCTTAAAAACTAACAGAATGGAAGAGACCAGAAATAGGATAGGATGAGTTTTTTGTATTTTATATTTGATATTGAATAAATAGTGGAGTGCTCTTGAACCTTAGAAATCCTGCGAGGGCCCCAGGCCACAACATTTTGGAGACGTGCAATGACACTTTGGAAATAAAAAGAGAGAAGAACCTGATAATTGGAATCCAAAATGCAAGACATGTTTTTTGATTCCAGTAGATGCAAGGCCAATAATGGCTGGGGTGACCTTCCATATGGTTTCCTCCCTCTTTCAACTTTTATTTTTGTAATCCCATCATATTGATGCATAAAGGGTAAAAAGGTGGACCTACACTTAAATTTTGAGCTTGACCAAAAAATTGGATTTTTAGATATCAACATACGAATTTAGATTAATAACAACTGTATGAAATATATTATCTCTTGTCTAAGCGGTGCAAGATCATTGGGGAATTTTGGTTAATATCAGTTCTTCTTCATTTTCTTTGCCAACCAACAGATCAGTGCCATGTGTCCTAAGAGTAAAGAAAAATAAAATATACCATCCTTTGAATTATAAAAGAAAAACCAAGTGTTCATTTGGAGCTGATTATTGTCATAAATGAATACCTTGTCTGGCAACCTAGAGCTTGCCATGTAGACGGGCACTTAACAAATACAATCTTTCTTGAATTTCAAAATTTTATTCATGATACCAACTCACATCTTTTTTATTACAAAAAACATTTTTTCAATACACCATGGTAGAATAAAACAAGAAAATGAATGATTATGTGTCATAACTTCTTTATTATACCAAGGCACGTCATTGGCTGAATAAAAAATAAAGAAATTATTGAAGATTACGGCAGTGCTAATCATTATGCCATTATAATTTATTTTATATTGATTGGCAGTGCCAATGATTGGTCGAAAGATGATCAAATAAGATTGACGCATGATGAGCACAGCTTTAACCCTGAACTATATGTATAACTTCCTTTAATAAGTGTAGAATACATATTATGATTTTCAAACATTAACTTCCTAATTATTTAATTATTCAAAAATCTAGAAAAATAAATTGAATCCAAAAAAAATAATAAATAAATGTTGCGATTCCAAATAAAATGTTCTTACTTAGATAATAGATTATGAATCAATTGGACGTCAAAAAAGTTTTTAAAATGCATAAAATTATGGAAAAATAATAAAATCATTCTAAAGGTTATTATAATCATTCATATCAGAATAATAAGAAAATATAGGCATTTTGATACGTATTTTGCATTAAAAAATGTGTTGACATATCTGTGATATGTCAGTCGTAATTTTCATGTTATCAGATGGATAAAATATCTGCATAGGAAAGAAATACATATATTGTTGAGTATTTGAGTTTAATCAATAACATTTATAACTGATACTCGTCAACACTTTAATAAGTTAGTGATGAATATGGTTCGTCTCCATAGGCAACGGATGTTAAGGAAAATACGATCTCAATTGGGTGAAGCGAATATTAGAAGAATTATGTGTACGGTAGGGAATGCGTAATTAGATTGGATAAGAAGATGATAAATGGCTAATTATGGTTTTACTAATTGGGGCTTAAGATGGATGAAAAAGGATAATGAGACGGGATCATAGCAATGGCGTGGTAAGTGGCATAAACATTAGTGGATACAATGATAAAGATGGCAAGAATGAGGTAGACTGATGGTAGAAATGAGAGACGTGGTGATGTATGTCAATGGAAATAGGAAGAAGAGAGTTGTGTGATGAGATTGTCATGGTGTAGAGAGCACATGAAATGAAGGTTAAGGTGAGGATGGGCAGGGGATGATGACGGAGTGGATTGAGGATGGTAATGGATGTGGATGATAGATGGTTAGATGGTGAAGATGGATAAACTAAGTAAGTGTGTTGGAAACGATTCAATGTAAGGTGAAAGGCTAACCTTAGATCCCTATATTCTGCCAGGATCACGACATTCTCCTACTGTAAATCAACATCCCCACTTCTCTGTTGAACCTTCCCAAGCACAAGAGACACCAAGGAACACTTGATGGACCTTCAGAACTTCACTTTCTTTCAATCAGCCTCACTATGAGGAAGTGAGCAAAAAGACGTTTTTTACAACGATTAGGTGCTCAATTTATAGATCCAACACATATGGATGGATAGAGGACAAAAAAGACAAAGTTGCCCTTAAAATTTCAGCTACATCCGAGCTCTGGATAGTCAGATATCAAGCTTGGAAGTTGGATGATTTCTAACTGTCGATTTAATTCAAACAGTTCTCTCTCCTCATCCTCGTTAGCACCATCACATCATTCTATTAGGGTTTCATTTCTTCTGCACATTAAATGTGATGACTGGCTGAGATTCCTCCTCGTCATCCATGATCGATGACGTTCGTCATGACGCATGTCGCCCTACGGAAAAGACGAAAAATGAATAATGATAGTTTATTATATATATGTCATAGCTTTTATCGCAGTTGACGTGGCACCACGTCAGCACATGGCATGTCAGCTATTTCTCCTTCTAAACCAATAGAAATGTGACATGTATGTGACACGTATACACATGTGCCCCATGTGTACACGTTTGCCCCATGTGTACATGAGTGCCACATGTGTACACGTGGTCCTCTATGGTGCTGCCACATAACTGGTGGTCATTGTTGACTATTCTAAGGAGAGAGAAAGAAGAGAGAAATAATCATATTTTAATCATCTCCTTTTTTGGGCCACAAAACACATTTATTGCTAAAATACCTCCTTTTCTGATTGGTCCACGTCACTGATGCCAAGAAAGTTCAGAAAAAACCCCAAAATATATTCAAAAATTCTTATAAAATAAAATCCCAAAAATACAAATAAATATATATTTCGACTTAGAAAAATCATATCTTTCCAAATTTAATGTCAAAAAATAAAAAATCATATTATGACTCAAAATTGTTTTCTTTCAGAATCTGCTGTCATATAAATATCAAAAAATATTATAAAAATATCAAAAATTCAGAATATCATCCTGAAAATGGATCATTTTAAGATTGATATCGTGCATATATGATTAATTCAATGCAAATAAACATGTAAATATGGTCATATTAAGCTACTAAAAATGCATGTTATCAATGTTCATCCTCCTATGATGAGCTTGGTTAATCCCATAATCATTAGGATGTAGATGCTAAGGGAAGATAGTTGGACTTGTGTGGGATAACTATTCATGGAATGGATCATTAGGACTCCTTTCCTAAATGTAAATCAGGAGGGATCATATAACAATCTTCTAAATCATTCTCAGACTTGAGCAGCCAAGGATGTGTTGTGCATACATATTCATGTTTTGACTATTTCCTCCTCACCTCTAATCATTGTATTCCAAGTATAAAAAAATATTGGAGTAATTGAGATGGGACAATCAACCATCGATATAAGAGGGGATAGACTTAACAGAACTATGCATTGAAAACCTCGAGAAATGTAGTAGAAATCTTAAAGAAACAGTTATTTTATGATTTCCTAATACAACAATCTGGCATAGGTTACCACCTAACGTTTGGTAATTGAGTGTGCAACATGTAAATAAATTATATATATACATGATAATTAATTTGTTGAAGGTTCCGTGGAGAAGTTTAAAATTCCTTTCTGAATTAATGATAGTTTCCATTGTTCCACGTACTATATGTTATAGAGTATTTGGTGTAGCTTGATACCTCATGTGTTAGCAACTTGACCTACGGATTGAGTTGAACTGATCCATGATTAGTAAGTTAATATACTGGATATAGTTCATTATGTGGTTTAACAAAATAATATTATTGGGTTTTGAAGTTATTTAAGCTGTCCAGTATAAGGGCTAGGGAAGGTCTGTTCGTGGGACTGAATGTGCAAAAATTTTGGAGCCCCCCCACCCCCGCGCACGCACCTGCGCCCCTCGCCGTCTCTCAGTCTCCAGCTCTCCGCTGCCTCCACGACGCTCGGCTCTTCTGCAAACCTACCCTCGGAGGCTCAGGCCATGTCCGAGCACCCCCCCGTAAACTGTGCCACGAGTACAAATGCTCGGAGGGTCGGAGTCCCCCCATCAACCCCATGCGCCCCCACCTATCTCAGTCTCGTTGTCTTCGCGGCCCCCATGAGCCTTGTCGCTTCCACAAGCCTGCCATCGGAGGCGCAGGCCACAACCGAGCAGCCCCCCGTGAATTGCGCTGTAGGTACGAATGGCAGACTACCCACTCAGCGGCCAGGGCCAGGCTGCCACCCTTGCAGTAGAGCGCGTTGAGGAGAACATACTGAGGAGTGAGTTGTCCAAGTTTGTGCGATGTACGGTACGGATTTTCACACAAATCCGCACTGCACATTGCACGGAGCTTCTTGTGCGATCCAAAATTCGCATAGTCGGTGCGAAAATTCGCACAATTGGTGCAAATTTTTGCACCACACTGCACCGCACCGCATGCCCTTCTCTAACAAGGGCTTAGAGTGTGACACACATAAGATTAAGTAGTTCCCAAATTATATGCTTACTTGGCATGGGCTTCAAAGAAAAATCATATTGATGTATAAATGTAAAAAAGCTCACTTTAACAAAATATTGAGTGAGTTTATGCAGACTGCTCTCTCGTCATTTCTGTGATTAAATATTAAGAAAATAAACTTGGATTCTATTTTTTCTTTTCCAAAACACAGCACGGAGATTTTATAAGCTGAGGATTGCAGTATGCATCTGTAGGGCCTGAAGACCAAGTGGCTTGAGGGTGCTAAATCAATGGATAAATTGCATGTTGCTGGGCTCTCTGCGATATGATTACATCATCATTTGGTTTTTATCAATCAAAATGAATCATCATTTTGATTCAGTTTATGTGTGCTGCCTGATTCTGTTCACTACATTAATCAGCGCTCAAAATCCAAGAGTCTTTTCCCATTTACTAGAATGTTGTTAATGTTGTCACAATATGTGAGAGTGGTGATGAAGAAGAACATAAGGCATGACTTAGAAAGGTATATGGAAATACATCTAGGGCCCGAAACCTATACAACTTAATGGGAAAAAATGGTAATTAATTACCTAAGGTTTGTTATTTTTGAAAGATCTAATTTAATATTTTATATTTTATTTCACTAATGTAGTATTGGATTTGGTAGTGGCTATAACTTTAATTACTTAAATCAACAAGAGCTTTATTTTTTGTATGTCTCATTCAAAAGTTTTATTATCCATTTTTCATTTTTATTTAACATAAGACTAGTTATGGTTCCCCGCTTTCCCATGGCACTGAATTTGTATAAAATAGTAACCTCTTTTAAGAATATTTTCCTGTAGATGTTCCCTGCTTTTTTTTGCCTGATATTATATTAGGGATAATATTGTTTTTATTAGATACTAATTTTTGAATTCACATATAAACATTGTATTTTTTATCTTTTGAGTGATTAAGTTTACTTAATTTGGATACAAACATTGTATTTTAAATCAAGTCTATGAGAGCTTTATTTTTTCGCAATGTCTCATTCAAAATTTTTAATGTCCATGTTTCATTTTTACTGAACATATGACTAGTTATTTTTTATTGCTTTACCATGATACTGAATGTGAAAAAAAATTCCTCAAACTTGGCTTATTTCATTGCGCTTTACAGTGATACTGAATCTGATTTTAGATTTGGGATGATAGTGGTTTGGGTAAATCTTCATTGTTCAGGTCAGATAAAAAGACTGTGTTTTATTTATTTATATTGATTAATTTTATTAAAGTGGTATAAAATCTGATTTCATGTGTATTTTTAAAAATAAAAAATACTGCATTATTTATACAAAATATTTAAGTTTCAGTTCATTATACTATTATTAGTTTTAATGTTATCAGATGTCCAAATATGATGTATAAGTACTAGTGCTGTTCAAATCTAAGGGGTCAGGTTTTGAAGAGCTTCATGAAGTGGATGTCTCCTAGCTTATGTGTTTGGGGGTGGACAAAAGGGTATATTGTACCCATTGTGTACCCAAATTGTATGAGAAAATAAAGATAAAATAAGTTTACTAAAGAAGTGGTATGATTTATAATTTAATCTATTTCAACTGTCGACTTCTACCATCCTAAAAAATATCACTTTGTTGAGACCAATAATCTGACAAAAGGAAACATTAGTTATGTAGTAACCAAATATATACAATTTCATTCATATCTTTGATATAATTCACCAGAAAAAGTTGTGGTATTTCTCCTTGTTCCATTTATCAATATTCAGGGGCACATAGGACTTGCTAAAAAAAAGTCCACATTTTTTGGATCAGGCCCCATTTCGAATCTAGTACCTAGTTAACACATGTGGGTCAAGAAAGGAAACATAGTTGAGTGTTAATTTGATGCATTCTGGTAATCCATTCTTAAAGAATCAAAATAACCACAATCCAAGGTAGTTAAGTGTTGTGTTCTCTAAGCTTGAATGAGTGTCAGAAATGTACTCACACATTAAAATTAATAGAAATTCAGTCCGAGTTAGTTTTAAAATGTGAGAATTGACAAACTCAAAATAGGGTAACACTGCGATGTTTTTGGATTTGAGTTTAATAAATGAATACTTCAGTGCTATGTATAGTGGATGAGTATGGGTCTACGAGCATTATTAGGAGTGGTATTATGTGGATTGTGGATGAAGTGAGTTAAAACAAGAGATTAGAATTGGGAACACTTGAAGAGGTGATGATAAGAGGGGATGACAACTAGAGGGATAGGTTAATATAAAATATCTACTTTAGTGTTTAATATTTAAATTATAGTTTAATATATGATAGGAGGGTTTGGAGATAACATAGTGAGACATATTAACGAAGGATCTGAACATAGGAAATGAGTCCAGAATAGGGTGGAGGAAGATGGCAAATTAGGATTTACTTGATGAATAGAGACAGAAACACTTGACAAGATTGTGATAGTGTAGATGATATATGATGTCAGTGGTAGATGGGATGTGACATGGTTATAGATGATGGTAGATGGTGATGGATGATGGTGGATCGTGATGATAAATATGATCTATCTAAATGAATGTATTGAAGAGTGATCAGTGTAAGACATGAGACTAACCATGGATCCCTATGTTCCACTAGGATCAAGGCGTCTTTCTGACACAGAGTAGCCTCCCAACTTTTATGTTCACCTTCTCCAAGAACTCATGACACAAAGAACACTCTAGATGGACCTTCAAAACTTCACTTTATTTCAATCTACCTCTTTAGGATAAAGTGAGCTTCAAGATGCCTTTTTCGAAGATCAGGCGCCCAATTTGTAGAACCAAATGTATAGATTGATAGAGAACATAAGGAAAAATTTTCAGCTCAAAATTTGAGCTCCATCAGACTTGTAGACTGATGCCAATCATCAATGACTTTTAGTGACTGGATGTTGCCAATCATAAAGAGTAATCATCGGAATGGCTATTGTCAAGTGAACAACAACAAATGGCACATCACAAATAAAATTCAAAATTGCATTAGTAAGTCATATGAAATTAAATATAAAGCTGAAAAGAAGAAACAAATATATATTTTTTTTGACTTAAAAAAATTATATCTTTATGAAAAAAATGTCGAACAATTCTGGAAAATCATAGTATGACTCAAAAGCTTATTCTACCACAATGTCGTAAAAAAAAACCTTATAAATACTTAATTTTTTGCAAAAATTCATTCATTTAACGATGTCCATTATTTGAAAAATGGATTTAAACCTTTTCAGATAGATGACACACATTTATTACCAATTTAATGGGAATAGTTATGTAAATACCATGATATTAACCTATTAATATTGCATGCCTTTAAGAACATATTGTCTTGAACTTCTTCAATCCCTGGCGAAAATGTATTTGATCTTCTCACCTTCGAGTCACACTCGTGGGAGAAGACAGGGAAGGGGAACCCATATCTTGTTGTCATTAGCACTTAAATTTGGTTGCACCTCTATTTAGATTTACTTTGTACTTTTTCATGAAAAGCCCATGCAAGTTTATCCAACACCGTCCGTGATCTTGTGCGTGTGACCCTCTCGCATTGTGTATCAGCTTAGTTAATAGCTTTAGTGACCCAAACACATTCATTTCAAGATTATTATTATTTATATATTTCAGCACATAAGTTAATTAATCAAGGATTAATATAACCCAATTCAAAGGTCAACTTTTATATACCATGTGATGCGAAGCTACACCCCATAATTGAAAGATCTATATTAGTAGATGAACTCTTTTGTGAATCCTTCACCATCATCGGTTAACCTGTTCATATAGTCTTGCATCTGCATGAGACTACAAAATGAGTTAGGGTATAGTTAACCTTGAAACCGTAATCTTCCACTCTAGATACTACCCATAGGTAACAAACATAATTGGAGAACATCCTCTTGAATATCTCCACTACCTTGGCTAGAGATTTAATGTATATTATTCTTTGCAACAGTATTCTCCATACAAAGGTCAGGTGATCCCATCATGAACACCAAATCACCTTCACATTATCATTACTTTCTCTAAATTCACACTAATTTCAATCCCACAATTATGAACTCATAAATGATAGTCAAAACATACTGATTCATGCACAACATGTCTGTGGTGTCTCAGGTCTAAGGACAACTTGCATGACATGACACGAATCAATCTGATAAAAATTTAGGCATGATACCATTTAAATATTTATGCACCCATCATCTATGAACCTTTAAATAATGCTCATTCACATGCATCTAATATGATAGTGTCATGAAATTGAATGCATGTACCTTGTAAAAAGGCTACTCTAGGAATAATGCATTGAAGTAGATATTCTTGTCATTAGTTATATTTATTTACTATGTATTTAACTCAAACATATGAATTCTCCTAATAATTATTAGCTTCTACATATTTTATATCATTTTTTATGATAACAAAGTGTAGGTAAACATACCAAATATATTGTATTACGAGTAAAAAGTGAAGATTCTTGGATCTTGACTGGTGCACTTCATGTCAAGTGATCACTCTTCGGATACACAAATATAATATGTCAAGGTTGTATTTAATAAGTAAGCAATCCTTTGTAAATTTCTTCTTTGCAAGAAATCAAATAAATAAAAAATCCCTAGATGAATGCTGATTTACTGAGGTCAGCACATGGTCACTGACTTGCATTTGAGAAATCTCACTATTCTGAAGTCTTTACAAGCTGTGAAATACATCATCATGGTTTTTATGATAGTGGTCAAGCTCCAACCTCACCTCTTAAGAAAAACCTAAAGAGGAAGATGAAGGATACGGTTCACTGACTCAAAAAGATGAAGCTCCTACCTGACCCTTGAAATAAACCTACAAAAATATGCCTGATGTCCATACAAGCACTGAAATACAGCTTTTATACGGTAAAGGGTCAAGCTCCAATCTGAGAAAGAACTACGAGAGAAATCTGATTATCATGATACAAGCACGAAAATACATCATCATGGGTTTTTACTATAAGGGTCAAGCTCCTACCTGCCACTTGAAATCAACCTATTTAAACGTGCCTGATACCCATATAAGCAGAGAAATACATTATCATGCTTTTTTTAAGGCAAGTAAAAGGGTCAACCTCCAATCTAAGAAAGAACTAGGAGAGAAATAACATTTGAGAAATCTCATTATCATGATACAACCTCTAAAATACATTATCATGGGTTTTTACCAGAAGAGTCAGGCTCCTACCTGACCCTTAAAATCAACCCATGTCCATACAAGCGGTGAAGTACACTGTCATGTTTTTTTATGGTGAAGGGTCAAGCTCCAATCTAAGAAAGAAGTAAGAGAGAAAGAACAAGGATGCGGTTCACAGACTCGCCGACGGTGGAGCTGGAAGTGGCCGGGAGGGTGCTGTCCATACAGCAAGACAACAACTCCCTTCACGTCGGCACCACCGTCTGGCCCTGCTCTCTCGTCCTGGTCAAGTTCCTCGAGCGCTGGGCGAGCCATCTGGGCCCCTCCCCCGCGCCATACGCGGACCTCCTCGGCTTCGCCGGCAAGCGCGCCGTCGAGCTCGGCTCGGGCTGCGGTCCGGCCGGCATGGGCCTCCACCTCCTCGGCCTGGACGTCGTCCTCACCGACATCGCACCCGTCATGCCCGCCCTTCGCCGCAACCTCAAGCGCAACCGAGCCATCCTGAGCCGCGCCCCGCGCCACGCCCTCCTCTACTGGAACAACTCAGACCAGATCGCGGCCCTCCGCCCGCCCTTCGATTACGTGATCGCCGCCGACGTCGTCTACATTGAGGAGTCCGTCGCGCCGCTCGTGTCCGCCATGGCCGCGCTCGTCGCCCCGCGCGGTGTTGTTCTGCTGGGCTACCAGGTGAGGTCTCCCGAGGCGCATGCTCTCTTCTGGGAGCTCTGTGAGAGGACCTTCTTCGTTGAGAAGGTGCCCAAGCTGGATCTTCACCCGGATTACGCTTATGAGGAGGCCGATGTTTACCTTCTGAGGAAGAAGTGAGGCGCCCGGAAGGTGTTTGTTGAAATGGGTAGCCCAGATTCATCTGCGGATTTAATCTCATTTTATAAGATGTACTCTCTCTTGAGGAATAGACTCTAAAAGGAGCGAAAGGAAAAGAGCATAACCATAAATTACATCCCTTATGTTAATGTTACCAAAGAGATATTAAATGAATGGAATTGAGATATACTGGGATATAGGTATAATATAATGAAATAGAGCTGATTTCAGATTCACTATGAAATGAGTCATGGAATGGAGCAACTACAAAGAAGTTCGGGAGCTACAAATGAAGCTTTGGAATCATCTTGTTCGTGGGTCGAGAACGGCAGTTGAACTTTATGGGATTTAATCAGCTGTTGTTCCTTAGTAGCTCAGTGGTAGAGCAGTCCGCGAAAAAAGATGGTGTAGGGTACGGCCAACCCAAGGGTTGTGCCCGTAAACCAATCCGTCTGTGCCCAGATTCATCCGGGAATTTAATATTATTTATAGGTTGTACTCTCCCCTGAAAATACGTAAGGTCAAACAGTTTAATCATAGATCATTTTTAATGTAACCTCTAATAAAACATTTTCTTAGAGTTATTCTATTTTTAATCTATAATGAAAAGCATGGGCATAGATCGCTTCTTCCTTATTTTAGATTAACAAAGTGGCTTCATAGGCAGAATTGTGTGATCAGGTGGTTTGATTTTCTTGATATCAAGTTTTTTTTATAAATGTTTAAACTAATGCAAAATTGAGGTTTTTTATGACAGAAGTGCGCGATCAAGTTATCTAAATGAATAGTGTATAGAAAAAAGTTGGGATTGTTGAACATTGTAAGGCGTCTAGAATGCTAGCAAGTCTTGTTGTTTATTTTCAAATTATATGTTTTAAGAAATTAAAAATAAGGAGAAATGAGCTTAAAATTTTACGAGGAATCAGCAAAGTTTCACCAAATTTAATATTACATTACTTATCAAAACTTTCTACACACACTGGAGAAATAAACCATAGGTTTGGTGTATTTTTGGATCCACTAGAATCCCAGCAAACATATCTTCTTTCACTCAGTTTGGTAACTTCTACCTCTCAAGCTCTTGTATTAAAACTTTGATGTAGGAATTAAAAAAAAATTTAAATAACCTTGTGCAACCTCCAATCTTGATTCTCAATCTTCTTGGCTCATCTCTAGAACAGAGATGATAAAAAAGACAAAGTAAAGAGTATAAGGAAAATTATATTTTCTAGTTAACTCTAAAATCTTCTTGATAGGAAATAAATAGGCTAAGGTGGAAACCACTAAAATGAGATTGTGGGCATGCGAGAATATAAGACATAGTAAGGGATACAAATATAGGGTTCCCACTGCCGTAATACAAATATTTGGGAGGATTTAGTGGAATAAATGAAGTGCATAAGTTATGGTTATGATATCTACTTATGAAAATACTTTCATATTCAGCAGGAATAGTATAGGAGGATAGCCCAGCCTCTTGCTCCAAATTATATTTTTTTATTTCCTTCACTTAACTCTCATGTCCACTCAGGAATGCGCTTTTCAATTCATCAACTTAAATATCAAAAAATGCAGGCTATATGTGACATTTTAAGAACTGTAATTTTCTATGCTTTTGAATTAAAATTCGTACAATAATTTAATTATTTATAAAAATGAGGACCACCACGCATGGGTCGAATAAATCCAAAACTCGTGGGCTGCCACCTTGGATTGGATGTGCCTCCATGTAGACAATTGCCGTCTCAGTTAGGCAACATAGATAATATTATGGTCCCCCTTTTTATTTATTATTTTCATTTTTTGTCCATCACTTATATATCGGTTTTTCCCCAAGTGCAATCCAAAATTGAAAAATAATATAAATCAAAGTTTTTTTTATTTATAATTCAAATCACATGGATTATACTATTATCAAACAATAACATAATAGCAAGACATTGACTTCGTTATTTTGAACACTAAATAATCTAGAAGACTTTATTTCAATGAAAATCAATTAGTTATTGATACAAAGGGTTGACTTAGGAATCATCAATCAGATCTACTACATGGACTTGGAAATTAACATTTCCAATGCTACTTTCCGGTCACTTAAACATTAATATGAAAATATAATCATAATATGATTCGATAAATAATAAGAGTTAATATCAGAAATTTTAAGCTTCGGATGATGAATGGAATTTACACAGTTATTAATGGGTCCATAGAAAATAGGTTATAAAAAGACACGATGTGCTTGATGTAACACTTAGTAAAGTAGGTATACTAAATAATAATTACTGATGAAATTGATGCAAGTATTAGTGTTTAAAAAACATGGAGGTCATAGAAATAAAGGATCTTGTTGATACCACGCTAACTATGAGGTTTAAAAGAGGAAAGTTTTATATTTATTTAGATTAGATGATTGTAAGTGCGTGTGTGTTACTAAGTCTACATGATAAAAGATATCTTTAGTGATTTTTTGGTTTTTTGTATTTTTTTGGTATTTTAACATATGTTTTTTTCCTATGTCATGTTCATAAACGAAATATTTTTCTAAGTTACAATATACTTTTAGAATTTTATGACATTAATTCATGGTCATATTATTTTCTAATTCATAATATATTATTTTATATTGCCTGAATTATAATTTATTCTATGCAAACTATTGAAGATTTTTTTGTCTTATTTTATGCCCACCACGTGTTTCCCTTTGATTTGATAGACTACCAGCCAATCATCATTATTGCAAAACATTAGTACCACTAACTATGGTGAAAACATGGCATCAGTGCATCGCAAATTGCAATGCCACAATAACCAATCATGTGCCGTTGCATTTTTTTATTATTTTATGTACAGGGTGACCTTGTCCAATATAAAAAATGTTTTGATTTAAATCTCAATAATTGTGATGGTAAAGAATGAGACAAGGGGACAAATGGTAGTGCTAAAACCCTCAAATTTGTTATGCATTAGAGATAAAAATTTTGGCATGTATATATGGTATCAGATGATTGAAGAAAAGTGAAACTGTATTGACCTGGTGAATGGTGACACATCAACATGTGAATGCAATAATTGGGTTAGTCATCACACACTATCTTTCTTTATTTTGACAGAAATAGCGGACTGTGTCAATGGTAAAATTGAAAAATCTGTTGATGTGGTGCGAGTGATGCATCACCACAAAACACATTTAAATAATTTTTAATATAATCATAATTTTGCCATATTCTGCATAGTGGCACACCACACCACTCGTAGAGCCTTATATTGACAGTGATGTAAAAAACATGGCAAATGATTGATGCTCAATCTTTTGGAGATACTGTGGATATGAGACATTAAAAAAGACAATGTCCCTAACGAAGAGAGAGAAAAAAATAAAAAGGTTGATGAAGCTAAAATATGGAGGGCAGATTCATCTTTGTCCCCTTTTTTCTTCGGTGTTCTCAGATCTGTAAGATGGTACAAACTATGTACTCATTATCACCAAACTGGATTCTTACATTTGTAGGAAATTTCAAGAGAGGGATTTAAAAGCTATGTCAAATGCTTTTTTGAGTATTGGGTGATCGAGGAGAATAAATATTGAAGAGGATCATGTCACATGTATCTCTAAATTATTTTGGTTCCAAACAGAAAGATAAGAACCTACGGTGGATCTTTTTGCCCAACGTTGTTTCCTCTTTATCATCATTATTAGTTTAAATCATATCCATCTATCATCATATCACTTTCTTTTGAATTCATTACCTCTAAAACCTTTCCATATCACGCTGTTTAGCAATTTCATTGTCACCAAATTTGCATAATTAAACCCTTTACGCATATGCTTACCAATATCCTTATCCAGATTCTCACCTCATCATCATCTCTCTAGTCCATCTTCTTTCTCTATCTTTCTATATCTTTATCATTCTTAATCTCATATCACTATATTCTATATTATATTTTTTTATATTATTCTTATTTTACCTGTATAAAGTTTAACTATGATCTTACAACCTCACCGTTATCTCCATCTCTCTAACTTGTATTTTATAAGTATCGTTGAGCTACAGGGATATGGTTTGGAGCATGATTTTTTTATAATGTAGCAGAACTTAAAGATCAGTCAAATTTGATATATAAAACTAATTAATGCCTACGTACCTTTTGGGATTGTGTATTCGTGGACTTGATTATTAGAAGCACACATGAATTATAATGAATACAATGTAGTAAATACTATGGAACAAGATAGAGTGTGTGATTGGCATGTTTTCCACATAAAATTACATCGCATTCTTCCTCTTTTGCTCTCCCTTCAATCTTTTGCATGTCCTCTTCCTCATATGATTATATTTATGTAAACTGCGAATGTTTCATTGATGAATAGAAAGTTGTATAGGCAGCAGAAGCAGAAGTTGATTCAAAATCAATATCAAACGTAAACCATATGTCGTGTACCTTGTGTGGAATTTTTTTTACCTTTGACTTGTTTCTTGGGATACTTTCTTAAAACTGTTCCACTTGCTGGCCTCAAGAAGTAACCATACTACCGGAAGACAATTGTTTTTCCTCTCCTTTTTCTCCAACCTTTCTTGAAAACCTTGTTGATCTCCTCACCATAAAGAAACACTTGTGGAATGATTGGATCAAAAAGAGGAAGAAGAAAGAGGGGGGCATTGAGACCTGGCTGGCATGGGCACCTAAAATGGGTGGCCCACCCTCTTTTATACTTATTAGGAATTTTCACAAAAATTCTTAGTATAAGGTATATCGGCTAACACCCTTTAATGTTATGCATGCAACCCTCAAAGACCATATATTATCTATTTAATAGCATTAAAGGCCCAATCATATGTAATGGCCAGCCTTATAAATTACTATTGAAATATCTATTAATTAATCAAGGACCAATGTGAGCTAATAGTCAGGTTAAGTATAAAGTAGTGTTAGCAGGGGACATAGAGTAGTGTTTGAACTTTTGTGTGTATAATCTTTGTCATCAAATCCCAAATCTCATCGGTTACCATATGTGTATAATCCTTCATCTGTGTGAAACTCCCACGCGACTTAGGGTTCGATTAGTCATTTCCCATATCTATCATTCTATAAGTACTGATGCGTAATGGGGATATTGGGGGGATACCTTCTCAAGCATCCTTATTACATTGGCCATGGATATATTTGCATCATCTTCCTTGATTCAATCTCCTCATATATTTAGGTTACAGGATCCAATGTTGATAACCCAATAACCGTCATAAAATTATTGCTATGTTTGAGCTGAGACATAAATATCTATGGTTAGGGCCTTGTACGTCTTAGTGAAAACATGGCTATTCATACACAACATGTCTTTATGTCTCTAGCTAAGGACAACTTATACAACCATCTCATGAATCAACCTAACTGATGTTTTGTAAAAAATTATCTGTATGAATTCCTAAATGGTATTATTGATGGATTATGATATTCTAATAAGTCATTACATGTACTTAGGGGCTTCATTGCAAAGATTTCACGAGAATTATATTCTTACTTTGAATAAATTATATTGGGTAGTTTGAAAACTTCCATTTTCAAATCAAGTGGATCACTTAGACAGCCGAATACCCTAATTCATGTATTGGGACTGGTGTCTATTCGTAGTCAGTACCTTTAAGCTGGTTATTTTTTGCGGCTGCTGACCTAGCCATATTAATTTAGCCTCTTCCTAGGTACTAGATCATATATTCCAAATTAGGCCATTACTTCATATATGCCATTGATAGAGAAAAACTAGGTTTTTTGATGAGTCATGATTAATATTGATTGAATCGAATAATAGTTAATAAAGTTTAATCTTACTAAAAGACATATAGTATAAAGTAAGGTTGTCTCTGCAGGAATTGGCTCTTAGACATAGAATTAGTTTAGGAATTAGAAGAAACAAAAAAGAGATCTCACGAAAATAATACTAATGGAAATTTTGTATGATTATTTGTCCTTTTTTTAAAAATCAGAACAAGGAAGATATAAAAAGAAATGTCTGGAGATAGATGAGTAGAATCCAAAGAATTGTAAAAGAGATGAAGGTTATCTCTAAGAGAAAAAATATCAACTAATTAAGAGAGCATTCAACATGTTTGTGGAAATGCCCATGTGAATGAGAGTAGTTATCTGATGTTTCACATGAAGAACTCAAATGATTTTTGTTTACTTATAAATAGGAAATTAGTAGAATAATAAGTATAATTGTTTATGGTTTTTAGATATTTTTTGGATGTTTTAATGAAAAGGTAATTCTTAAAAAATGAATAAAATCCGGCTGGAAGAAGATGAGTACCTACTATTTCGTGAAATGCGCAAAAAAGTGGTTTTCAACAATTGATTTGAAATTCGTTCTTTACTTGCATGTGTTTATCTTCTATGATTGTCGGGGATCATATAATATTCAATTTTTACTTTGGGTTGGATGTTGACTTACTAGAATTCCATGCCCTTTTGGGGGTCGTCGAGGCCTTCAGACCTTCCTCAAAGTGAGTCTTCAGTCCTTTTCTCCATTCCCAGACTCTTTTGTCTCTCTTCCGGTCATAGAGCTGTCACTACTTTAGATCGAGAGTGTCCAAGAGGAGAAAAAGAAACTAAGGAGATTCACTCTCTGTTTAATGTTCAAGATTCAAGTTCAGACTCGGTGAGAAAGATACCATTTCTTGTGAGAAAATTAGGGTTTTATAGGTCAGAAATACTGCACGAACCTTCCTCATTGATATAAGACCACTCCCTACTGCTTTTTGACGAGGATTGGGTGGACGTTTGCTTGTGCGTCACCAGAATTTGGTCGCCGGTGACAAAGGGTGGTCAGAGATAGGGGAGGAAGATCTTGCCCCTCAACCATTGGATTTGTGTCTTGGAGGGTTCAACGGCTAAGATTAAATCATAGCCGTCGACCCTCTTACTTATGTTTTGAATGTCCCTCACGCAATAAGCTCCCTCCACGTCAACTCTGATCTCTGGTTGGTCATGCTTCATTGGTCTGCGTAGCGCCCGCTGCTGATTTGTTGCCTATACAAGAGACAGGGATGTATTATAATGTGTAACATGAATCTGGCCGTTCCATCTTCTTAGAGAAGATCAACACTCAAGATATTATAATAAAAAAGCAATCCCATAAATCCCATAAAGAGACAGGTATATATTATAATATGCCTAAAGTTCTAGTTATGTCAATCCCATATCAAAATATTTAAAATCAAAAAACAATGTTCAAATTTTAGAATCTTATATCCTTTGAATTTTAAATAAAAAAGTAAGCTTCCTGTGCATGCGTGCATTGGGCCTAATACTACATACCTATTGTGGTCATGCCCTGTTGTGTGATCCCTTTGCCTGTGGCAACTGCGACCCCAGCGCTTGCAACCTTAGCACTCGAGATTGCGGCTGTGCATGTGGTGCTGCATGGTTGTTCTTTCTAGGTCATAAACTTTTTTATTTTTTATTTTTAGTGAACATTTTAACTTGTACTTAGCATGTGTAGATTATATTCATCATCATACCATTTCATAAAAAGGGAATGTTTAAATAATATGGGAACTTATGCATGGAATAGAATCTATTTATCACATATCAAGAAATATTTATAATAATGCCATCTTGTAAACAACATATGACCTTCAATGTGATAAAAAGTATGCATGAATTTGGAAATGTCAGTCATTTAACAAGTAAAAGTCCATTAGATCCATATGCCCTTTAGTAGGGTATGTTTGGTGTCCAAACTCTACTTATATTATGTACTTAAATGTAGGATTCATCCTATCGTATCAATATATTTTACCAATATAGTTTCCTGTTTTAATGTCAGGAGAATGTCAAACTTCTATCATGATTGATAAATTTTTTACCCTTCTCCATAGCACAAAATATATTATCAAAGATTATTAATGGTAATTTCATATTCATCACTATCGTAAATCTATTATCATGTATCAGTGGCCGATATATTTATTATTGTGCTTTAAAAACCTTATATAAGGAAAGCCAAGATTGTGTAATGGAAAGCCAAGATTTCCTACCATGAGGATTAAATGTGACATATTAAACTATGAGTGTCTTCTTCAAATTCATTATGCTAATTACTATCCAGTATATGAGGGATCCAAGATCCATATACATGTTTTAACACATCAGTACCATCACTACTTTGGCATGTATGGATAATGTGTGCTTGTATATTAATTTTTAAAATAATTTTCAATATGTTTTCATCAAGTTGTCATATTTAGGCTGAAATGAGCTAAATATTTCCATTTGGGCTAAATAGTCCATGATATTCTCTGCATACATCATGATATGTACTGTACCTTTTAGACACGCTACTGTCAAATTTGAATACACATGGTTACAGAATTAGTGTTGTTGCTATTAGGCTTCTCTATATTAAGTGTTTATGTATTTTCCTTTCAGAGACTGGGATACATCTTTTAGGTGATTTTACTACTTAATGCTACAAGGATATTTTGATGTCAGATTCTCCTGTCCTTGGCACTACAAAAGTTTTGACCTTAAGGCAGCTTCTTTTAGATTTACCTTGGTGGACCATACCCTAGTTTTTGTTATTCATGTAATATCTTATAGACAGCAGTGCTATGTTTCTGAGTTATGAGATATCATCTATTTCATCATTCTTCCCCCTCATTTTTGTAATGTACCAATTATATCACTATAAAATCCATAACTTTGTGTCTCTTTCTATAATCCGGTGTTTTCCTATCCTATAGTAATATTTTATTTCAAGTACCTATTTTTCAGTACTGTTCATTATTTATTCACCTTTAATAGATTCATATGAGTTTAATAGCACCTATGATTACTTTGCACTCGAGATAGCATCAGGTTATATAAAAATTTGAGCTTTAATAGAGTAATATTTAGCAGTTTTTTCTATTAGTGGAAATTCCATATGATTCTAGAGTTTTCTCTTTCTCATATCTCAATTTATTTTTAGCATAAAAATTAAATAAATTGTTAATCTTAACAAACTAAATTATTTTAGGACTGAAATCACCATTTCAATTGTTGAGTTATGTTGATTGTTTTAAATCTAGAAAGCTAAACATTCATAAAGGGCACAAAACTTCAGGTCCCAGTATGAACTTGTGGGGTTCTATAAACACTTGGCAATTCTAACCTATTCATATTGGTAGTTAAACAATGTAAGCAAAATCCATCGAACTTTATTCAAAAACCATTATTTTTGAAGTAGTACATACATTATAAACATTTTCCCTTGGGTTACAAAAAGTGGAACAAAGTCATAAAAATGAATATTTCCTAAACAAGCTTAAGTATTCACCCAATTCATAGAACAAATACACATTTTTCATAATTTATTCATAAAAATGAAATTACTATAAATAATCCCTTCCCCTAATTTCCATTATGTTTTGTGTTTGATATTTTTGAACTAAACCCACCTGGGTCCCGTGAAAACATATGGTTATGATATGATATGTTCTATATCTTATTTAAATTTAAGGACTTGGATACATTGGGCTATAAGAAAATCAAATGAGACAAAATGTGAGAAAAATGATAGAACTGAACTTATAAAGTAAGAGAAAATGAGAATCGTAAGATACCTGTTGGGTTATAAGAGGATCATCAATAGGTATTTCGGATAACAACAAGGCCCAGAATGGTCTTAAATGGAAGCAAAGTGCTAAGTCCGATGTCGCCAACATTGTTCTAACTGTTACTAACTTGGATTTAGAAGTTTATTTCCATATTCATGCCATCAAAGTACATGGATCCAAACTTCATTGTATGTCATCATCCTCTTCCAATACTATGAAACCAAATCCAAGATCTTGGATCATTGCAGTGCCCTTCTTTGTCCATAGTCAAATTTCTGTTCTTGTTTTTTAGATGGTGAATTGAGGTCTAATCAAGGCTGATCAAGGGTTTGGATAAAATACACCACTTTTCCGAGGGATGGCACTCAATGAGGTTTGGGTCTTCTTCCACCTATAAATTCATCTCCATTAGATAGATAAGATCCATATAAACAAAATAACTTTGAAAAATAATATTGATGCAGTTTCTCCAAGGCCCAAACCGAACCCTCTCATTTACACAGCATCGAGCCACTAACAGCAGTGACCTGCTTTTGCATAGGATATTGCCTGCAAAAGGTTCCCCCACTTTTGCACTAAATGAAATTGCCCTACAGATCAACGGATCTTTGGAACTGGCTGAGCGAACGCACAAAAGCTGGATCCCTTTGACTTAGATATTAGTTGGTCTTAGATCAACAAAAAGATGATCCATTTTAGTGGGTTTTTATCTCTCATTTGTACTATTTATAGGCATTGATTTCTCCTTTACTCTGTTGGGCCTCATTATTTTACCCAAGAACCATCCTGGAGTTGTCTTTTTAACCCATTTGGCTCCATACATGCTCTTTTAAATTCACGGAAGTCCTTACTCTCATAAACTAAAGAAAGCATGAGAATATAACTTGTCAAATTGAGAAAATTTAAAAATACAACTAATTCATTACTGGTAAATATTAAAACATTAGTGAATTTATATTTTATGGCTTGTGCTTATTGCAGAAATCTTATGAATCAATAGGAACATATGCATATAAATGTGTGCATCAATTTGGATTACTAGATCCCAGAAGACTTCCACGTTGGCCTTGATCCCTATTTGGGTTTTCCCCAAAGAATTCTGCAATTCAGTCTCCAATGCCTAACAGATAATACTTAAATATATACCCATAGTTTCTATTCAAGTATCCACAATAGTAATGACAGTTTAGTACTGCACACGTACCTTTTCTCAAACATCTCTATTAGGAAAAATAAATATCAACAGATGTTTGTCAAATATTCTCGTCGAAGTAAAAATTAGATGATATTTGACAAAAAATATTATTGAGTTAATTCTATGTAATTTACATTTTTTATGCATTAAATAATTACATGTGTATTTTATCACACTTATACTGATAACATCCATTTCCTGGCTTCAGTTCCATTTTTTGTAAAGCTGCAATTATTGTATCACAAATTAAAATTCCAGAGTGCCAAATCATTTAATTAAAACATCATTTCTTATTCTCAAGGATGAAACTGAGCAATAAAAAAACGATGGATCTGAATGGTATCAAATGAGATACAAATATTGATAAAGGAAATAACAAAACATCCAGTTATTTAAAGCATTAAAAATAAATTAAGGAAGATATTTTGATGAACCCAAAATAAGGCTTAAAACCCAATGCATTTCAAGGTTGTTTCGCATCATTTTGTTGATACTATCTCCATTTTGGTAAAAATTCTTATTTCATGCATAATATTGCCATTTGGTTACAACAACGCATTTTCATACAACGTCTACATGATTTATATGCCCATAAAGTATCCTTCCAAATCTCAATTAAGCACCTCCGTTTTTGGATGGATTCATTTCTGTTGCAAGTTGGTGTTTTACATTTTACAGGGCTAGAGTAAAACAAAAATATTTTTTCCTTGCTTAACGGCCAAGAGCAGCAACTGAGCTAGGCTCTAGCAGTGCTCAATCCAGCAACAAGCTTGCAAGTTTAGGGCGCTCAAGCCTACCAGGACCCAAGGATCACCGCCGTTCAAAGAGCCATGCAAGAAACCATTCTTAAGCCCCATTGAAGGCCCACACAAGGATCCCACCAAAATCCCATATTCAAGGGGCACAATATGCGTATTTGCATGGCCCACATATGCGTCCAAGAGGAGAAGTGCTTTATTTAATTTAATCCAATTCCCAACAAGAATTTATGCTCAATTTCTATCTCTTTAAAATATTGACATGGATAACTTATGAATGGATACTTCTCAAAACTATGACACGCTAGGCTGACAAACAGCAACACGAGTTGCAGCTTAAGAAAGTCTTAAGAAAGTTTCAAAGGAAATATGACTAGGCTTTGACTTGACCTGGCCCAAAGCGGACATCATAAAGAGCTAAAATTTAACTTGCATTTTAATCTCAACCATCTGATCCTCCAAAGGAGATTGGATGATCCATTTTATATCTCACTTTTCTTTAATTTTTTTTGGCAGCCTCTGATTCATCAACAGCCACGAATAGGGGCGGTGGGGTGACGACATCAAATATTGTGTGATGAATATGTGTTTTTATGATTTATAGTACTTTTTATATCAATAATATGCATAAATATTATCATGTATTCATGTTGAAAATGAAATTTATACTCAGTTTTGTAATTGGTCCAAACTAATTGGTTTATCAACTTATGATCTAACCCCACTTAACTCCCTTGAATCAAGTGGTTGATTCTTCTCATGATTTCCTTGGAGCTTTATTTATAAAAAACTTATATAATTGGAATATTAAGCCCATACAAAGGAGAGGTCTATTTTTATGGATAAATTCAAGTGGGTGGTTTTTGTTTCTTTCCTCTAAAGGGGGCATGAAATTGTCTTGCCACACATTCTAGGTTTCTCATGTTGAGAATCAAGGACACTTATTTATTCCCCTTGTCTTCCACATTGTAATTACCCCTGAATTTCTGTCCCAAACTCTTTTTTGGCAGCCTTGAGTCCAGAAGTGTTTCTTGGATACACTCTTTTTCAGTGTTAGGTTGAGTGAATAAGGGAATCAGATCAACAAGTTTGCAGGAAACTAAAGAAAAATGCACTATTGGCTCAAAAAGGAGTGACACCAGAGGTTTGTGCATTCTCACAGGTTCCTGCCTTCCACACTCAATTTTTATGGCTTTGTTGTTATAGGACATGATAGCCAAGACCCAGGGCTTTTTAAAACATTCCTCCTACAGCTCAAGTTATTGCACTTTCACTACACCTAAAAACCAGATCCGCCTCACATTTTTCAGTGCCGCTACATCAAGTCCAGGGTGGTCCTATGGGAAACCTTGGCTCCCTCTGCCAAACAAATACATTAAGCTATTTTAAGTAGTTATTGTTTGATTTATTAAAATTAAAATATTGAAGTAAAGTCCATCTTTGAAGTTATTCTCAACATAATTAAAGTTTTCCTTCATTATATCTGCTTGAAAAAAAAGAAAAGTATTGCTTCTCCTAGAGTTAGTTTTTCCTTTTATGTAAAAAGCTATAAATCTATAATCACAGCCAAGACTATTCTAATTGATTTCTGGCTCCCTATGGCTTTAGCCTTACTCAAATCTATACGTAGCAAAAAATGATTATACATTTGTTGCTTAATCTACGAATGAAAGATGACATTTACTCTTTTTCAAGGTTATCATGGGGCCACCAAACGGAACAAACAGCTGATGTAACACGAAATGCTGAGATCAAGCGGTGCATAGTACACCACATGGAATATGTGTAGATGCGTGATGCAAAGGAGAATATTTGATGTGTAAGTCCTAAAAAAAATTAACGAGAAGAACGACGAGATATGTACAAACACAAACAATAGATCTGAAAGTGACACGAGGGTCTGGGCAACGCACATGCTCCCAATGACCGGGTGATCAGTTCAAAGACTGATGGGGTGTAGGACAATCCTCATCCGTGAACGTCCACATTGTCGCTGTGAACAATGCAGATCCGACATGATGAAAGGAAAGCCCTAACATGAGTCTCATAACTAGACCTATATCACATATAAAATCTCTCAAGGTAGCAGAACAGTCGGGAGTTTACACTAACAAAGATAATAATACTGAAAAGAGAGGGAAGGGGATGTGACCTGCGAGCTCGGAGCTGGATGTCCGAGGTGAGCAATGACCGTCATGGAAGGATGAGGTAAACCCAGGGTGAGATCAACCTTGAGACAGCGGAATTGTCTTAAGGACGGGTGGGGGGTCGCCCAGTATCACCGTTGGAGGCGATAAAACACTCAAAGTCTTCAGTACCGGCAAGAACCACGACACCCTCGATCAAGACGAGCATATATCAAGGCATCGGCTAGGCGTCGTTGCAACGAGTGGCGACCAAACAAAGACCACTTTGGCAGGGTTGGTGCGGATGTTGGATGAACAACAGGGGTGTACCTAAGAAGACAGGTCCGTAAGTCATGGACCGTGCAGGAAGCCCGGTTCGTGAGTTGGGACTTCAGTGGGATCTGAGTCTACGACCAAAGGGTGGTTGATGAGACAGCATGGAGCCTAGGAGAGGGCAGGGCGGTGCAACTTTGGGCACGAGAGGTCGCGATGGGAGACTCAACAGACTGATTGTAGTTCACAGGGGCTTGGACGCCCACGGGGTTGGTGTGGCGGGTAGTAGCGGTATCAATGAACAGATATTAGTAACGCCTGCACCAGACGTGAGGGGGACTGTGATGGATCAGTCAGCTATAGGGGCCGGTGTGGTTATCACCGGCAAAGGCAAGGGGCATGGAAGGGGCCTTCTTGTGGTGTAACTTCCATAACGATTAGGATGTCAGTTGAGAGGTTCGGACAAGCACAGGGGACACATGACTACCACCGGAGAAGTGGAGTGGCATCTCGTGATGCAACACTGTGAGGTGGCAAGGTGATGGCTGTGAAGGTTTGGGCGGTCACCCGAAGCAACATGGTCAATGCCGGCAATGCAGAGGAAAACCTAGAGGGGCAATGTTGGTTCTGGCAAGCGATGATGGTCAGGAATGCTATCCCTTTAGTATCTACAACAAGGAAAAGGGTAAATGCTTCACTGATGCCGAACGACGTTGTTGACGTCATCCCAAGGTGTACCGAGGTGATGCTCGGATACGGGGAGATAGCACAGACGTCGTCGAAGACATCGTCTGTTAGTGTGGACCTAAAGAGATGAGATTATGTGATGCGATAAAACCCTAGGTGAAGGTACGTGTAGGCCCTAACTCGTGGGGTTTGCCGGGCTCTATGCTCTGAGCGAGCGACCGATGGTGGTGACGGTGATCTCCTGACCCTCGTCGGAGAGATGAAGGCATCTACGGGGCCGAACAGACGAGTCCGTGGGTGCTCTCACATAGTGGACGGGCTCGACCCATACCAAGGGAAGACGCTCCTTGGTTGCTCTCGTGTTTGTTTATACTTTCACCTAATCTATCCTGAGTGTGGTGGAGTGAAATCGAAAAGGTATATGACAAAAGATTGATTAATGAGTGGGCCAGGGGAGCGAGGTACCTCTTAGGTGACGTTATCTTGGAGTCGTCGCCCTTGTTGATGTAGAGATACCGACGGCGGGGTTAGTGGAGCGGTGCTAGAGGCGGCACGCCATCACTCGACTAGCGGTGTGGCACAGCTCATGAGCGGTGATTCAACAGAGTTGGAAGGGAAGGGGCATGGAGCGCACGCGGTGGCGACGACGAATGCGTTGATGATAGCGATATAGGCAGCGGCAGCGTGAGTGGCAATTGCACGAATGGCGAGGCGGCACTACGGCGGCGCAACAGCGACACGAGTGATGGTGGTGGCAATGGCGGCAAGAGCAGTGGCTTGAGCGGCGACGCAGCAGTGCGAGTGGCGGCGACACTCATGGGAGGCACGGGGCATGACGACGGTGTTGTCCAGTGAAGGCACGGAGCGTGTCGGCAGCGTGAGCGACGAGAGTGCAGACGGTGAGGCGGCGCTACAACGGTGCATCGGCAACGTGAGTGATAGTGACGCGGGTTGTGGTGACGCGAGCAGTGGTGTCTAGCGGAGGCGCACAGCCGCGTGGGGCGGCACCGACGGCAGCCTCAGCTCGGAGCGATGCGGCGCAGGGCGGCGCCGCCAGGGCCTTGGCTTGGAGTGGCACGGGGCGGAGCGGGACGGCGCCGACGCTGGCAACTTCCCCTCTCCCTCTTCTTCCTTTTTTTTCTTCTTCTCTCTCTCTCTCTCGCAAAAGTGGACTGGTGGGGCCCTTTTTCAAAAATAGAACTTTGACTTTTTGTAACTAGACCCAGGAATTATGGTGCCCATTCCATCCCGTATATGGGGATGGTAATGGGCCCCTTGAAAGAGGTCCAACAAGGGGGGGCCATTAGACTTAGGGGCCCCTTAAAAACCAAAAAAAAAAAAGAAAAAAAACATAGATGAAAATAGAAAGACCGGGTTGAAATGCAGGGCCTTGCGGATAGATATGGCCCAAAACATCTTGAAACTTACGAGCACGGGCCTGTCTACGCATTCGCCTTGAGGTGCCGATCTGGCGGTGTTCGAGCCGGCGGCTATCACCGGAGATAGCATGGGCTTCGGCGTTGTTCTTGATGGAGGGAAATCTCATGCTCCATCATTCACCCTCAGGGGGACAGCTGCAGAGATTGCTGGTGTGATAAAAAAGCATACTTCATCCAAAAATCTCCAAGTTCAAACAAAAAAAACCCTACCCCCCTTTATACAGTAGGGTGTGTGTGGGGGAGGGGGGAGTTCCCTAATGTGCCTTCTTACGAGAGAGGTCCAGTAAGGGTTCTCCCCTAAGGGACTGAACAACAAAACAAGATGAAACAACAAAAGCAAAGACGACCGGACATGGGAGACCCGTACACATGCCCTCTGTAAAGTCAAATAAGAGACACTAGTTCAAAATGAAACGATGACAGGGAGGCCCGTATACGGTGGAGGGCCTCCATAAAACCAAAGAATATACACAAACACAAAATAAAATGATGCGAGGGGTTTATTTTCTCAGACCTAATATTGGAAATTTGGGTTCTTCACGTCGGCTCAGGTTACGTGACATGGCTGTTGACAAGTATGAGATCCATCTTCTGGATGGTCCTCCATCATTAGTGAAGGCATTGCTAACGAGGACATTGCTGGCTGGGTGTACATGTGTACTCCATAAATAGATTGGCCTATGGTTGGGACTTAATTGCAGCAGTTGGTCCGATCTGAGGGAGATCAAACAACAAGGGGGGAACCTGCCCTTAAGGCGTAACCATCGTTCTCATTAGCCTACAAGTGGAGTCCCTCGATGTGGGGGGAAGGCCAGATAGATCCCACTGCTTTGGGAGAGTTGTTGGATCAGGTATTTCCAATGGAAAGTAGAGAGAGTCGATGCAGGGTCTAGCTAACTTGTCTATCCACCCTTTAAATGATGATTTGGATGGTCCATGCACCATCTTATGTCGTAGGAAGAAGGGCACTAACGGAGACCCCTTCATGTGCTTCTCATCTCAGCTCAGCTCAGCTCAGAGATGCATGATAGTTTGTGGTAGGCACTGGAGAAGATTAAACAAATCACATATCTCCACCAACAAGGTGGAGAAGATAAGGGGTCTTGATTGGCATCCCCACCCCCTAATCTTCAAATTAGGATTGATCTAGTAAGTTATTGAGTCCATCTAGATTAACATTAGCTTAGGAACTTATTTGCTTTGAAATATTTTGATTCATGCAAAAGTTTGATTCGGTTTGATCAGAATTCAGTATTGTGTGTTCTTTGAGGCATTTTCACAAACATTAAAACTACCACGGATCGAGGATTTCCCCCAGATTATTCATATTTTATCCCAATTTAGCTTAAAAAATACTTAAAATTACTGTTAAATATATCTACTGATATAAAATGCATTTCTATTGTTCTAAGATACCCATAAGTTGCATTTTTGTTGACATCCTATGTTCTAATTATCTTACCTCTTGATTTCACTACTACTCTCTATCACTACATATTATTACTTATGACCATATATAATCCTAATTTCTCTAGTTCCCTATCTACCTCTTACTTACATATCTTCACCTTTTAATAAGGGTTATTAATGACTAATATCATTAATAACCCTTATTATCATCCTAAATTATTACTACCGTTAAAGGCCAATCCTTGTGGAGACAACCTCACACCTACTAAACATACTTAATTGAGTTTTCTATTTTTCTAATTTTTATATGATTTCGTCAAATTTAATTACTTCGACTTAAAAAATACACGACTAATTTACTTTCCTCATCAGTAAAAAAGTTGCACACATGTAACACTGTCATATATTAAAAGCCAAAGTGATGCTGACATGGCATGGTGAAATGCGTTGCCATGTCACACAATCATTAGGAGCCCATTGTCGTTTTTTGACAAAAGTGACACACTGGCTTGGCTTGTGTCATTTAACCAACAACAAAAATGAGGAAGCGGCAACACAACTGACATGGAGAAGAGAAAAATAGACAAAAAATATTTTACCAACTTTAGAGCTTGATATCGGAGGATCTAGGAAGCCAGTTGAGCTGAAAATCTGTAGGTCGCTTCATTTTAACATTTTCTTCCGATCCCTACCACTGGATCTATAAATTGAGGTATGGATCTTTGTACAAATCATCCATAAAATTTCTTCTAACATGTATAAGCTGAGTAAAAGAGTGAGTTTTTGAAGCCAATCAAGTTCATTCATGCTGCCCTAGGTGTGTGAGGAGTGGCAATAGAGAAGAGATCTACGATAAGCTTATATGCACCCCCAACTCATCATGATCCTTCAAGAAAGTAAGGATTTAGCATAAGCATCCTTCCTAAACATTGTTTATTTTCATCATCCCATTCTACCATCACATTACATCTTTATACCTTTTGATCACTTCTTAACTCTTTCAAGTCACTATAGCTTGTGATCGTACCGTCATCCCACTTACGTGATATCTTCTGCAAACAAATCTTTAAATATCGACTCACTTTATTGTTTATTTATCATTACTCCCTTCCTACTCTAAGTCATCCTTCTAATATCCTCATTACCACTCTCTAGTGTAATCATCTTAGTTTTTTAATCATTGTTGCTTTCCTGTCTTACATTTTTTTAATCTCGTGAACTCGTATTTTATATTTATATCCCTACTTTTCATTAATCACTATTTCACGAAGACTAGATAATTAATTACCCTTCCTAAAGGGGATGATCCATGCTCATAACTAGATAGATTTACTGAAATGGTTACATGTATATTCATATTGATTAAACTCAAAATCACCAACAACAAATTAAAATGTTAAATTTTACTAATAAATTTTTCATTAGTATATCTTTCCCATCTACTAACGAATTAATTTTAGCAAAAATATTTTATGGTATTACTAAAGATCTCCGAGTCATGAATAAAACATATCAAACATATATGAAAATTTAAAATCAACTTTCCTTTCTACCGTCATATTCTTACCTATGATTTTCTCATTCTAGACTCGTATCTCTGCTAGTAGCTCTACTATACCTTCAACCCCCTAAGATAGATATATTCTCGATGCCTTCACAAAGCTACAGGATTCCAAAATTTATATAGTTTCATTGATGTTAATTGACACTTATGTGTTTGATAGACTGAAAATTAGGATTAACTATATCATTATTACAAGACCGATAGCGAAAGAGAATTAAGGATTTAGTAATAATTAGATAGTGATTAAAAAGGGATGAGAGGTAATGTGTATAAAGTACGACATAATGAAATGAATGAAACGATGATGTGAGGAGGAAATAATAACTATTTAATAAAAACAAGATTATTACTAATAAGAGGAACAAGTATGAGAATATGAGTACATGAAATGACCATGACAGAGGAATATAGTTTGAGTTCTGAAGAGGTAAAGGTGAAGGAGATGATGGATAAATGGAGAAGATAATGAAATGGGTAAATTAGTGTTCTTGTTTATTGAAGATTTGATAGAGATGTGTGATGGAAGTGATAGGACGGGATATAATGATGAGGATGAAATAGAATGGAAGAATAGTGTAGATGTAGATCTATTTGGGTTCTAGGGCCATGATTTGGATGAAAACTCAGATTCATTTGCAATTAAAGACTTTGAAAGTAATTTTGATGGCATAACTAAAACCATGAAATCAATCGTTTGGGCACATATCACATCTGTGATTCCTTGGATCCTCGAGGGAGACTTGTAAAACTGCTTAATTATGCAGCTTCAAGACATTTCTACATAATCCATGACACATCGAATCTCTTCCACAATGGCAAGCTAAGTTCATGCTCCATCGTCATCAAGATGTTGTCCCAATCGCACCAAGGATGGAGAGGAGCTCAAGGGAGAAGGAGAAGAAAAAGAATAACCCTGAAAATTTTTGGCCTCGGTAAATTTCATTAAACCCTTCCCCATGTGTGCTAAGTCAATTTTCATAAAACTCCCAAACTATAAACATATCTCTTAATGTCCAAAACACCATTTGTGTGTGACCCTCCAGGCCCATGTATCGGTCATTCTAAAGGCTCTAGTGGTCTAATATACTTTACTAGCATTCCAATAATGTCATAATGTCATATTAATAAAATCCAATCGATAGGTTGAGTTTCCCACTATTGGGGTGCCTTGCATACACCTTGTGCTCTAAAAGATAGGAAGAAATATGTGTCTATTCACTCATGGAAGCTATCTGTCATTAATTACCTTGTATGTATAGTCCCGCATCGACTTCACGCTCTTAGGACGACTTTCCTTCGCTCAACTATCAAACCTTAATCAAACATCCGAAATAGTATTAAGGTGTCCAAAAATCACCAAATAACTCTTCTTTGATATTTCACTTCCTATCACATGCTATTTATGGTACCACTTTGATGGATATTATGTAGCCGTCAAGCCAAATCACACCACCATGTTTATTTAAGTTCATTGAATAAAATATTATGTTCATTATTATTCTAATGTAATGTATATAATGAAGTCCATGAATACATGCAATGACATAGAGAATTATGATGAGATCATAATACAATGATCACTAGTATTTAAACATGTATTCTAAATATTCCTATTCGATGGATAATCGAGCTGGACATCAAATTGTCCGGATAGAATAGCACTAACTAATCCTACTTATATGATAAGTATAGCTGATCCAGTGGCTATTGGTATTGTGACACTAATGACAGATATTGGGTGCTCTTTGGAGAAAGAGTTCACTTAATTGATCTGTATGAATGCATTAAAGAACAAGATGAGAGTGGTTGTATGAGGTTTATAATATTTTAGTAAAAAAATGAAAGACCATAGGAGACGTTGAAAAATTTGTATGAGATGAAATCAAGGAAGCTCAAAAATGGGTCGGGTTGGCCGAAAGATGAAAACTCATGATCACAATGTAGAATTAATTAGCAAAGGAGTCATAGTGATAAACTCAAAATTAGGGGAAAAATTATGCATTTTTAAAGGTGAGTTTTATCAATATTATTTATGAACCTTTAGTCATTAAATAATTTCACTAGTTAGTGATGAGAAAGGTTCATTTCGACACGGAAGTGATATTAGGATTTAAATACTCTTCAAATGATGATTCACAAGGGATGAAAGGAGACACCTATAATAAGGGACTGATGTGATGAATCCAAGGTGATGAGAGGGTCATATTTATTATATTATAAGGATGATATGAATAATAATATGATGAGTAGGTAGGAAGGCGTGGATATATCAAATGAAAATGAAAGTGCGAGATTAGATGAAGATGTCAAGTGATCATGTATGTAGAAGATGAATAAGAAGATATGATGATGAAATGGCTGAATGAACATGAGTAGATGTGGATGGATGATGGTGAAATAAAATGGTGGAATAAGAAATTATAATGATCTAACTAATGGATATGATGGAATTATACCTAAATTTTAATCAGGTTGATTCGTATCACGGTTGTATAAGGGATCCACTAACCCGAGACACCAATGACATCTCGTGAATGGACGACAACATTTTGACTATGACATAGGAGCCTCTAATCATGGGATTCAAAGAAGTCATAGCTTGGGTGTAGGAAGAAGCTCATGGAGATGATTAAGTGGTCAAGACGGAATCACCCGCCATCAGTTTAAGACGAGATCGACTCAAGGAAGATGATGCAGAAAATCCCTGGCCAGGGTAGTGAAGATATTTGAGGATGCATTCTAGAATGATCCCCGTAACACATCAGTATAAATTGAATGATGGATTAAGGTTTGAAGATCAACCATACCCTAACTCATTCAAGAGTCTCACGCAGTTGATGGATTATACATATAATGTAACCGATGATGGTAAAGGTTCTATTAGAGATTTCAAATACTACTCAGCATATTCTAGAGCACGAGTTGTTGCTTGATACTCCATGGGTTCAAAACTTAACATGTCGATTGGGTTAAATCGATCCTTAATTAATTAACATACAGGTTGATACAATTAATTAACAATGTTGGTCAAGAATTTTTATTTTTCAACTAATTTTATTAACTAGAATGATACATGGGCCTAGAGGGTCTCATTCATAAGATCATAGGCACATAGGTGAATATATTTTACTTTTTGGGGTTTTTGATAAAAACTTAAGTAACATATAAATAGGAAAGGCGCACTCATTTCAAGCATCTAGCCAGCCAAAATTGAGAGCCCCCTTTCTCCACTTTGTTCTCTTCTTTACACTCAACGAAGGAGAGTCTTTATTGGGAGATCTTCCTGATTTTCAAAGAGAGTTGAAGAAGAAGAGGTGGATATCTAAGCGCCATGTTATCGCATGATACTTCTAGAGGCCAGGCACGTGAATGGCTTCAGAACAATCTCATAGTGGGAAAGTCATGGGTAGAACAAGTTGCCCATTAGATATATTTGATGTACTCTTTATAGACCAATTATGAATCGGTTCACACACTTCTGCTTCATGGAATCATGTTTTCCATGGGTGAACCAAGGCATGAAACCCAACACATTTCTCCCAAAACAAGGGGATGCATCGTCATTTTTGACCTTAACAATAGAATATAAAAATAATTAATAAAATAATATGTAAATGACTCATCTTCTCTACATGTGTAAACCTTATTGTAAATTCAATTGGTTTATTCATGGGACCACCTGACCTATACACAAAAATAAAATTCTTTTAGTGATGATTGGGTATTATAGCATAAAAATGTGCAACACCATAATGGTCATTTTAATAATGATTAGCTACATTAATCATTCTAGACATTGGTGATTGGTGGACAAGAATATTACACCCAAAGACGTTAGTCAATTCATAAAAAATCTGTCATTCATTAAAAATATTTTTTTATAATTTATAAAAATAGTATATTAAATTTTGATGTTAAAGTGTTCAAGTAAAATCAAGTTCTGACTAAAAATTACTTTCTTTTAGAACATGATGTCAAAAAATCCCTTAATCTACCTAAAAATGTGTCAAATTCTAAATACAAATCTAAAAATGAAGAATATCATGTAATGCTCGATAAAATGTATATATCATACCGGTAATGTTGTTAAGAATGTAAATATTTAAACACTTTTTAATCTGTTATCAGTGTTTAGGAGAGTATCAAATAATTTTACGAATCATTTTTGTAATTGATAATGTTTCAATGAAGATTGTTTACTGAACAATCTCATTACACATTTTTTTTTTATGGGACCCTATAATACTACACCAAATTGTAAAACAATAGAGCCAATCATGTGTGGGTTTCTACAAAAAACAATGGTTTTGACAAAGTTGTAAGATCATGTATGGGGGCAGACTTCTGCCCAATTCCAAAAGGCCAATGTAGTTCAGGATGAAAGGGGAACCAGCCACCTAAGCCCTTTTCAGCAAGACTAATAGCACATGGTTTCCAAGGTAGAGACATTCCTTGTCAGTTAAGTGCATCCCTGCACAAAAGGTGCAATGATTTGAGCGCAGTTTCAGAAAGAAGCTTACCGAAATAGGCATGAATAAACCCATTGAGATAGACATATCTAATAAACATAAGATTAAATTAGGTATAAAATTTTATTGACCTTTGCATTTAACTGATGTCAAAGCATACATGAGTCCTAACTTGCTAATCTGACTCATGGACCAAATGAGTGAAGGTTGGCAATCATGATGTGTGTGAAGATAATCATTATAAAATGCGTCCACTTCATGTGTAAATTCCATGTTTCAAGCCATATCAAGTTATGCACGCTTGATTAAACTAGCCACATGTCACATGTTATTATTCCTTTTAAATGAGGGTTAACTTGGCATACATGATAAACCAGAAATCATTTAAAAAATTAATACTTAAACAAATATTTGTAATAATTTCCTCACTACAACAGATAAAGATTTGACCCACAGAAATATTATCAAATTGGCGAACCTTAGGAATATATGTAATATTATTTTCAAAATTCATGTTTTGGATATTTTTCTTTGAGTAAAATGTAACATTTGAGGAATAAAATTTCCTTTAAATATGATTGGATGTATTTAATTTAGTTTAAAGAATATATCTGAATTTTCACAGAGTATAAAATACTGTGGCAATGTTCACAGAATACATATGAATTTCACAGAATATATTTGGATTTTTTTAAAGTTTAAATTAATTTGTAACTAATTAAAAATATTTTTTTATAAACGGCTTTGATTTGGTTTGTTTTGTGTCTTGATGGATCGATTAGGTCGTTATCAAGTCAGCTCAATTGTGTGATCTGACGGTGGCATTTGTATGTGCCACCTGTATTTGGAGCTTTAAATGGTTAATAGAGGCCTGCTAGTGTCAGAGGTGGGTGTTCTCATGCAGTAATGTTTTTGTGCATAACAGTTCATGTAGGATAAATTTCTGGCATGGTTTGTCACTCCGGGAGCTCTAGGTACTGTGTATCTTCCACAATTTAATAATCTCGCCATAAAAATTAGCTAAAACTGGTAAAAATTATATTAAACATACTCACTTCATATTCATACTATTTAGAGTCTCGGACAGTGTTCTGTCTCTTGTATCATGATCTCTAGAATTTGATTTCTTCAAACATAGTCTAACACGTTAAAAAAATAGTGGAGGAAAAACAGAAATTGTTGTCAATTGAGAGGCACACATGGAGAACTGCTGGGCAGATGCATAGTATGTAGGGTACCCCTTTTTTATGAAATTTTGTAAAATCAGACCAAATTGGTAGCCCTGGACTTGGTATCAGATTTGGTTCCAAGATCAAAGCAAACCAAAAAATAGACAATAACTTAGGGGGATATTTATAATTGCATAATCTGCAGGTTAAGTTGGGACATCTGAATGAATAAAAATAGGTATATTCCAAATTTTATAAACAAATAAAAAAATAAACAGATAAAAAAATAGGAAAATACATTAACATAAATACGTGAATATACAAATAAAAATAAATGAAAATATACTACAAGAAAATATGTAGAAATAAAGTTTTGTTCTTTTGTGTAGAAAATCCATGATACAAACATAAATTTTCCTACTAAAGTTATTTGTTTAATTATTTGATTAATATTTTTTACATAAATTCTTACTTTGGTATTCTCCAATTTAGTCAAACTTTTATAAAATTTAATGATGAACCCTACCCCATATGCAGGTGAACAACAACTATTCATGGGTAGCTGTGACCAAACTTAGAGGTTTGTTCAAATAGAAACCAAGCCTCTACCAACGGGGACCATACCAAATGTGAGGTTTAGGTATAGGTTTTTTCGAACAATCGGTAACAAGACCAAAACAGTTATTCCCTAATAAAAAAGATTTCCTTTAGATGATGAGATGTTATTTTTTGATGTTTATCTGACCATTTGAAATTCATTTATTATGTTTCAAATATCTATACATTTTCCTTGATAATTTTATTAAAACGTTCACTTTTAAATATTGAAGTTGAAGTTTGAAGTTTGTGTCAAAAGGAGATGGTCGGACTATGTTTGGTTTCTTGGATACCCTAAGATATGATGAGAAGGAGTAAAAGAAGTGAGAAAATCCTATGCTGGAAAGGATTAGAGTGATAGACCTGGCTACTATTTTTGGACGACAGATAGTAGTTTGCTAGTTGCTTATAAAATCCTATATATCCTAGGTCCCAAAGCATATATCCCTCTTATTATCATAATTCAAGAGCTAGACAAAAGATTGTGTCATATTCATTTTACAATAACTCTTGTGAGCCGTTATGGATATTTTGTCTGTTGTAGAGAAAACAGTCTGCTGTAGTCTATTTTATCCCAAGTATTAATGATGGTTAGATTAATTTATGAAGTGAACAGGATAATCACTTTACTCAAAGTGTTCAAATTTACTCCAATAGTGACATAGCTTCTTTTTCGTCCCAAGTGTTTAACTACAGAGTTAGTTTCATGGACTTCACTATATTATATAATAACGGGGAATGGAAACATTATATGCTTCAACACCATCAAATGCTATTTAAAGGGTTATCTAGAAAGCAATCATGAATTATTCCATAGGTTGAAAATTTTTCTCCATGTGAGTGTTGAGATTTTTATTCATTGACACATTGACCTTAGTTGCAGTCCTATAAATCACAAGAGTGGAATGATACATCAACCTACTTATTTAGTACCACTACAGATGCCTTTTGTTCTAAGATGTTGGCAGAGGCTCTGCATAATTTTACTGAATAAGTGTAGAAATAAATGAAGGTATTGGAGAATAAAACTCAGTGGGTGAAGGGTTTTTCTTCTTGATCTCATCTATCACTATGTGTCACGCGGTCAAATCCTGAGCTAGGACAAAAGCTCAAATCTGGCACGTGCCGGCCTCAGGGCTTGGAGCAGAACACTAAGCAGCCTTGTCTCTTGCAGCGAAAGTCTTTGTAATAACTTAAGTGTGCACACAAGGGGTTAGAGGAGAGGGTGGGGATGCAGCCCCATCAGGGAATAGGAACGTTGCATTAATATCATAAAGAGGTTACATTGTAGTCGTGAGCATTACGGGGGCAGAGACGATGAATAATACTAAAGTAAAAACACACGGCTGCATCCCCACCATCTCCTCTATCATTAATAGCAGCGCGCCTTGGTAGTGTCGCTCTTGTGCCTTGAGGCTTGCCGCTACATGCACGCGCACCCACCTGCCTTGCTGCTACACGCCATCCCAACCTTGGCAATGACACATGCCATCCACACTTGCATTGGCACCTATCGTGTGGTCCACTCGGGTGCCACCATGTTCGGTGCCTCAAGCTAGGCGTTGCGCACCCAGTGCTACCTCTAGGGGTGCCACACGCCCATACCGTCTCGGCGCTCTATGTGAGCCAATGCCTTAGTCTCCCCCCAGGATACCTTTTTCCCTGAACTCAGCACACACGTAATGCGTCTCGTGTGTACGCGCAACAGCGCAGCTCACCCATACGACCCCGGGTACAGCACCGTCACACTGTTGCATTTCGGCCGGAAAGCAGACCGGGCCCTACGGGCGGGCATCTCCCGCAATGCAAGCAGCATTGTTCGCCACCATCCGAGAAGCAAACGATTCGAGAGTCAAGCAAGGTGCGAGGTGCAAATTTATGAGCAAGAGCAGCCTGCGCATCCGGTGCACGTGTGCCGCACTTGGCGCCTGCACGTGCTCTTGTCAGCCCGCATGCCCAGCACGTGCAGGCCTTCCCTGATCCTCCTTGCTTAAGCGCTAACAGGCATGCACACAATAAGGGTGATGGCCTGAAAGATCATGGTCATACATTGTCATCCATAGTGTGTGTTGTGACATCCCATCGATGAACTTAATCTCCAAATCATGAGTCCCACACAGGGATATGTCCCCACAGTTAGCATGCAGGTCTCAGTGCAGGAATGCCACATACTTTGGAGCCTTACACTATGTCTTTAGGTGGATATAGATGTAGTTACACAAGTGAATTATCACTAGATTAGCTACTCAATGCTTTCGGGACTTTAAATTGTAAATGGAGTACCCAATTTAAATAAATATTCTTACATCGAGGTAACTCAACTAAGTAAATACTATATTATAAGATTAGTTTTATATGGGTATTATACATTATTAAAAGAAAGATAACAATGATATATTCTGGAATTCTATGTATGTAATACAACTAGCTGCATTTATCCAAACATAAATATTAAAAAATAATATGTTATTTTTTAAAAAGAATAGTAAGCATGCCATCCTTTGGTGAAGACATCTATTTCTTGATAAAGATTGAAAATCAAAGTTGATGACAATCGAAGTCATCCATTTGATTACTACAGAAGTGATGCACTTAAAGGAGTTTATTAAAAAGTTGTATGCCTATCTTATTATCAGGGATTATATGTGGGAAGATAAAGAAATGATTATCCAATTATAGAGAAACAATATAACACTACGAGATATACTATGGACATAGTAAACCATTTTATGTAGCTCGTAGCAATCGATCCTGTCCAACATTTTGAGGAATCTTCCTTAAAAGAAAACAACGATTGAAACATGATTAACCTTTTTGGAAGATTCCCATGGAGTTCATCACACGCTTACTCACATCATACGTTCTTGAACATGTATTTCCTCTGTAAAGCTATTCAAATAAGAAAAGTTAATGAGTTTAAATTATAAAAAAACTTTAATCATGTCTTTGACTACTCATAATTCATAAGATAAATCAAACTATTAAAAATCATATCAAATCACTTCAATTAATAATTTTTACTACAACTTTTAATCATAAATCCATGCTATGAAAGAAATATTTTCTATCCATTTGTGCAAATTCACCTCTATTTAAAATGTGAGGATTAATATTGTATTTATTATTTTCATATTCGAATTAGAAAAAAAATCAATTATTTCTGGAACTTTGTAATTTCATAAAACAGTTATTTAACTAGACACATTTTGCATTAAGGAAAAAAAATAATTAGCTCAGAACTAATGGATACCACAGGTCAAAATTTAGGAACTTATTTGTCCTTTATAGGTAGCTAAAAATTAGTTCTCTCTCTATCTCTTCATGTCTCTCTTTGTCATTCTTATCTCTCTCAGTCTTAAACTATCTCTACATCTTTCTCTCAAGGGAGAGAAAGAGAGGGAGCTTTCCTGATTTTGAAAAATGTCAATAACTCAACAATCACATGCAATTACATCACACAAACATACTCCTTGCCATATGGCACATCACTTTATACATATATTTTGTCAAATCACCATCACTGCTGTGTTTTTGTAAAATGATCTCCTCTGATATCTTCGTCGGCTGCACGGCATGTGTGGCATTATTGAAGATGGTTGTTGAACTCGATGTGCCCATTTGGACTGGTCAGGGTAGTTGACCCAGGTATGGTTGGCCCATCCTGATCCCAACTATGATTAATGATTAACAGCATAAAATTTGAAGGTCAAATAGCCTTCTGTTATAAATAAAAAAGTATATCATTTTTGGTTTGATGGAAAGTACAACCATCTTTTATTGACTTGAATTTAATATTTGAAAACCATGAGTGTTGGAGAATCAGGTTATAGAACATTGAGAAGTGGTTGCGCAGATCAATAAGAATGAAAAAAAAAAAAATGTAAAACATACCGCAATCCATCTCGTATCGGAGACAGAAAGCCAAAAGTTCTTAGGTGACATATTTTGAAACAGCACAAGATAACAATTTTCAGACTCTCTGTCTATAAGGATGCCTAGGACAACTTTGAACAGCCACATAACCCAAGGTTGTAGCCCGTATTTATATAAACTTGAAATTTTATCTTCTTCAGTCTATCTTTATTAGTCTTGTCATCACCCCTATAATTTAATTTAAATAACCCTATTTATAAATATAGTAATAGCAACTAAATCTAATTCATTGGCATCGATAAGTTAAAACCATGCAATTATATGCACACATACCGATTAATGTTCATAGATTTGAAAATGATTCTTACATCTGGGTTATCACCTGTAGCATCCATTATGGTGAGGCTCGTCAAATGTTTCCCTACAAAATTTTCCACGTCTGCTAGACAGCATACAGCCGAGATTTAGTAAAAAATACTTCAACAACGACTCTTGAGATACCTATTAAGCTTTCTATAAGGGGATACGAAAGAGATGTTGACCTCGACTACGTTTATGCCAAAAATGTCGCCTCCTCCTTACCTGATGTTGAAAACTCGTGGGCACTATTTATCATCCTTCTCTCCTTGTCTCTATCTCGCTATTCACCATCTTTAAAAACTGGGAAACCATGACTGGTTGTGACCAGTAACCATGCGATGCCGCCAGTTAACCGTAGAAATGGGGCCGTGATTACTTTAACTGGTTAGCCGTCGGCGATGAAGCCCATCGCCTTCAACCTCCGTCTGTGGCTGCACTGCTATCGTCTACCATGCTGTCATCCTGCATCTATCTCTCTTTCTCTTTCTCTCTCTCTCTCTCCCTCTCTTCTCTCTTCTCTCTTCCCTCTTCTTTCTCACTCTCTCTCACTGTGGCTCTCCATATCTTCTCTCTTGCTATCTCACCTGCGCTTGTTCTCTCTCTCCTGCGCTCTCTCACCCTTTCTCTCTCTTGTGCTCTCTGGCTCTCTCTCTCAGTCGCTCTTTCCTTCTCTCTCCCGCTCTCTGGCTCTCTCTCAACTGGTCTCTTTCCTTCTCTCTTGCTCTCTCTATCTCTCTCTTTCTCTCTTTCTCTTTCGCTCTCTGTCTCTCTCTATATCCCACAAACTCATTCTCTCTCTCTGTCTCCCACTCACTCATTCTATCACTCTCGCTCCCTATCCACGGTGAATTAACACGACAACACAAATGCACACTCGCAAAAGTATTCAAACAGATACACACACTAGTCGAATCAATGAGAGAGGAGGAAAGACGAAAACAGGTACAAAAAAGCACAGAGTTGGGATGGCTTCCCGACAGAAGTAGAAAAATATGATAAAGATGAGAAAAAAAGGTTAATAGCACTGTACGTCCCATACTTTTCCAAAATATGCGATATAACCTAAAAAATGTATTGCCACGGTATAGCCCAAACTCTCTAGGTGGATTTCAACATATCCTGTTTATGACGTGGAATTCACCATGGCTGCCACCTGGGCGGAATCCACCTGACAACCACGGTAAATTCCACGTCATAAACGGGAAATGTCAAGAGAGAAATACGTTCTATTAACCCATCCAAATTGAATCGCTTGGGAGAGAGCATAGAACCGAGACATAGACTCAGAGAGAGGGTAAGGTGCACAGAGAGAAAGAAAGGGAGAGAGAGAGAAAGGGCGTCGGATTGGTGCTGTTTGCAGTGTAACCCTTGGCGATTTCTTCTTCGCTGCGAGAGTTCCACGATCTAGGGTTCGTTGTGGTCGTCAGGGGCTGCCTTTTGGATCTTATTTATCAGAAAAGGATTGCTTGTCTGGGGCATCTGATTATGTTCTTGTGGATTCCTTTTGGCTTGCACCCAAGCTCAAACTGGTCCTTGCAGACCTGGCACGTCGAGTTAGGTTGGAATGGCGTTGCCGCATTTTCACTGTCGGAAGGTCCTCAATTGCCGAAGCAGGTGCCGGCAGCGGGCCCTGCCCCTCGCTTGCAGAGATAATTTCAGGAATCTGGTTATGGAGTCATAGCCATGGGGGCGGGCCAGCCCGCCACCAGCTCTGCTTCCCATTAAGCTTGCCATCATGGAGGAGATGGCACCCAACCAAACCTCATAGGGGAAAAAGGCATTGTCTTTGACGTCGTCCGCCTCCTCGATGAATCCGCCATGGCAACGAGGACAGATTGGCTCCCGGCCATGGCGCAACCTGAAGGAAAGCCGGCACAGATTGGCAATCCCAGCCAAGGCAATTGAAGAATAAGTTTAATTATTTTGCTAATGTGAGTTTTTTTCACTGATCTTGTATTCCTCCAGTTGAATTCTTTGTTAAAGATGAACATAGATTGACGTGGATAAAGTGGATGGAAATTATTGGCTAGTCCTTTCACTCTTCAGTCTCAGAATTCATTGTTTTTGATGGCGAGGACGCCAACACTTCAGCATCGAACGCGTCACCACGGTCAACCGGAGTCAACACGCCCGCTATGGACCATGGTCAACCAAAGTCAACTGAAGTCAACATGCCACAACCGTTGACAAGCACGTCTCCACCCACGCACGTCCCTACGCTCGTCATGACACGACGCCAGAGGCAGATCCACATTTGCCCTTTGGCGTGACACGGCGCACGTCTTTATTTTCTCGTCTTTATTTTCTCATCATTTTATTTTTCCTCCAAGGCCTATATATAGGCCATTGTCTTCAAGAAACATTAGGCAATCATAATTCAAGAATCGAGTTTTTATTTAACTCTTCTTGGAGGATTGCCCAACCTCCCCTATCTTCCACCTTCCAAACTCTAGTCGCCGTCGCCGCCACCGCCGCCGCTGCCGCCACTACTGCCACTGCCGCGGCCTTGCGACGTCGGCCTCCCCTCTCCCCTCTCTTTCTCTTCTCCCTCTTTCTCTCCATTCTCTCCTCTCTCTTTCTCTCCAAGGGGGCCACCTGCGCGCCGCCTTCGCGTTGCCCGCGAGCCGTTCGCGCGCCGCCCGCGTACCATCCGGGCCCCACCCTCGCCTGCCCCGACAGCCTTCGCTAGGGCCGCCCGAGACCGCGCTCCGGCTGCCCCCGTCTGGATTCCGTCGATGCTTCAAGCCGCGCGCGCCGGCGCTCCGCGCGCTTCGCTCGCTCAGCGCCCGCGCGCGCTGCTATGCGCACCCTTTGCGCGCTTCTTGCGTGCGGGTGTTCGCCCACGCTTGACGCTACACCAAGTGTTTTCTCGGGAAGTTTCCACTGCCGTCGGCATCTGAATTGGTTTCGATTCTCTGCTTCTTCAACCTACCTCTCGAGTGTTTCCTCGCGACGTGAATTCGACGTATTGATTTTGGTGCTTAGGCATCGTCGCGGTGGGGGAAGACAATACTCCCGCCCTCGATAAGGGTTAGAGCTGCACCACCAGATTTTCATCAGTTTTAAAGTCCGGACCCGACCGTGAATTTCTGTGGATTATTTTATCCCTCACGACTATCCTACCCCTAGTTCTGTCGTCCCGCCCTTCCTCGCCTACCCCGTAGTTGTCCTACATCAAATTGGTATCAGAGCCTAACCTGTTAGCCCAGTTGTTTCCGCCATCGTAGACGTCTACATTCATCATCATCTGTCAGTTCCTTGCATGCATTTGCGTTTCGACAAACGAGTCGCCGCTCCGATGACAGACCAACCCCAAGACGGTCGCTAGGTGTCTATCCCTTTCCACAAGTTGTCGTCATCCGTACCACCGACCTCTTCTCGAGGAGACATCAATCGTGTATTAGACGCTGTCCAGAACGGCTTTCGTGATGTCGATACACAAATTACCAATATGGACAATCGTCTAACTAGTTTGATCGATGCGGTGAGCGAACGGACTTATCAACTCGAAAATAGAGGTTTGGATCGACATCGCCGCGATCACGAGAACCACTTTCCCCCAAATCCTAGATCTCGAGATCGTGATAGGAATCATCGCGACATTGATGATCCTATACGACCCGAAGATAGATCCAGAAGCTGAAATCAGAATCATCTCGAGCGAGACGATCCGATTCCTCCGGATATTCGCACTCCAGTTCATGATAGAAATCATCGCGACGATTACTATCCGCCCGAACCTAGGACCCCAGGTCAGGATCGGAATCGTCCTCCACGGAACGATCCCTATCCACCTGTGGATAGAGCCCCGGTGCATGATGCACATCGCCCACTACGGAACGACTACCGTCCACCAGAGGAGAGGATCCCGGAGCGCGATAGGAATCATCCCCCTCGAAAGGATCCTTATCCGCCCGATGATAGATATCACGGATGGAACGGGAATCGTCCAGACAGGAACGATCCTTTTCCACCCGAGGATGTGGTTCCCCATCGCGATCACCGCCGTGTGGATCATGACAACCAATGGCAGCAGATTTAGCGTAGCGTCAAAGTCGATGTTCCATACTACGAGGGATCTAGGGACCCTAAAGAGTATCTTGATTGGGAGTCTAAATTGAATAGTTATTTCAAGTGGTACAATATGCTAGAGTGGCAGAAGGTCCAGTACGCCGAGATGAGATTAGGTGGACAAGCCAAGATCTTTCGGGAAAATCTTGAATTTTTTATTTATAACCGTCGTGAGGCACCCATAGATACTTGGCCCCAAATGAAGGACAAACTACGTGAAAAATACGTCCCACTTGCCTATCTTGACAACCTTCTTGACCAATGGCACAAACTGCAGCAGGGTAGGCGCCCGTCTCCGAATATATCACTCAATTTGAGGAATTCTATATGAGGTGTCGAGTTGAAGAGAATCCTCGAGTCGTTATTTCTCGTTTTAGGACTGGTCTTAACCCTTATCTAGAGACAGAATTTCTTGTCCGTAAGGCCACGACTCTCGAGCAGGCCTATCAGATTGTAGAGGACCTAGAACTTTGTCAGAACTTATACCATACTCCCGTGTACAATCGCCCTGCTCTTACGGGTCGGTCGCACTTATCTAACCCTTCTTATTCCAATCGTGTGACCCAGCGTAATCCTCCCTTAGCTCTCCCGGCACCACCACCACCCGTTCCTACCCGTACTCGTACTCCCACTGAACATCGTCCGCCCGCTCCGAATCAGTCATCAACTACGCCGAATACTCGTCCCTCACCCTCCCTAGAGTCCACCGCTAGGGCTCCTCCTCAACCCGATTCTGCACAACTCGGTCCTTCCGGCTTGACTTGTTTTAAATGCCAAGGTCGAGGTCATAGAGCTTCCCAATGCCCTTCACAAGCCTTGCACATAGGACATGAGCCCCTCGATAGTGACCCTACCTTTGATGAGCCACCTATAGATGAGGAGGACTATAGAGTAGAGAGCTATGTTGTCGATGAATTTGTGCATGATGACGGATTATTGAGTTTCATTGGTATCACAGACTGTCCCCCGTCTCTTCCATGTCACGACCCATCTACGTCAGTTAGGGGCATTATCCGTTGCAACCTTACTCAGCCTACCACCGATAATTTTGCATTGAGGATATCCATATTTTACACATATTTTAAAATTGGTGATAAGATGTGTAAAACAATCGTAGATAGTGGTAGCTGTATTAACTTCGTCTCCGATGTTATGACATCACATTTGTGATTACCTTTGATTGATCACCCTCACCCCTTTTTCGTGTCTTGGATCGATGCTACCTCCATCCCTCTAAAGAAATGCTGTCTCCCCTTGAAGGTTCAATCCTACGAAGAGGAGATATTATGTGATGTACTACCCATGAAGGTGGGCAGCATTATCCTCGGCCGCCCTTGGTTGTATGATAATGATGTACACCTCTATGGTCGGAGCAATACCTGTTCTTTTATCAATCAGGGCAAGAAAATCACGTGGCATCCCTACACTCATAGTCCGTAGAGAGCCTCACCGAAATCTCCATCCGTAGGCTTATGTGTTGTTACTGGATCCCAATTTCAGAAAGAACTCGATAGTGAAATGACTATGTGCTTGGCCATGATACCCGATCATTCCTCCGAGGATTCCTCCACCCCACCCCCCAAGATTTCTCAGCTATTAGAGGAATTCGCTAGTGTTTTTCCCAATGATTTGCCCAATGACCTACCTCCAATGCGTGATATCCAGCACGCTATTGATTTCATTCCGGGGTCATCATTACCCAACCTCCCTCACTATCGGATGGACCCTACGCAGTAAAAGGAATTAAAGCACCAAGTCCAAGAACTCTTGGACAAGGGGTTCATCCAAGAGAGCCTTAGCCCGTGTGCCGTTCTTGCACTGCTCGCTCCCAAGAAGGATGGGAGTTGGCGTATGTGCATTGATAGTAGAGCTATAAATAAGATCACGGTCAAGTATAGGTTTCCGATTCCCCGCATCGACGATATGTTTGATATGATGGCAGGTTCGACAGTTTTCTCCAAAATTGATCTTAAGAGCGGCTATCGCCAAGTTCGTATCCGACCCGGAGACGAATGGAAAACCGCCTTTAAGATCAAGGACGGACTATATGAGTGGAAGGTCATGCCCTTTGGATTATGAAACGCACCTAGCACCTTTCAGCGATTGATGAATCATATACTTAGACCGTTCATAGGAAATTTCGTCGTCGTATATTTTGATGATATCCTTATCTATAGCAGATCCACACCCGATCATCTCCAACACTTACGTTTAGTTTTGGAAGTATTGAAAACTGAGCAGCTGTATGCTTACCCAAAAAAATGTTCTTTCCTTGTCAGTCATGTTTCATTCTTAGGTTTTATCCTATCTGGCCAAGGTGTATCCGTTGATCCGGTCAAAATCAATGCCATAGCCCAGTGGCCAACGCCTAAAAATGCCCATGATGTTCGTAGTTTTCACGGCCTAGCAACTTTCTATCGACGATTCATATACAATTTTAGCACCATCATGGCACCCTTGACTGAATGCCTTAAGGGAAATTATTTTGAATGGACGGTAGAAGCTTAGAAATCATTTGAGGAGATCAAACTTAGAATGACTCGGGCCCCTATTATTCGCTTACCTGATTTTGATAAAGTATTCGAGGTTGCCTGTGATGCTTTAGGGTTAGGAATAGGAGGAGTTCTGAGTCAAGAAAATCATCCTATTGCCTTCTTTAGCGAGAAATTGAATGACGCTAAGATCAAATATTCTACCTACGACAAAGAATTTTATGCGATCGTCCAATCTTTACGTCATTGGCGTCATTACCTGCTCTCTAAGGAATTTGTCCTCTACTCTGATCATGAAGCCTTGAAATATCTCCATTCCCACCAGAAATTAAACTCTAGGCATATTAAATGGGTCGAATTCATTCAGTCTTATACCTTTGTCCTTAAACACAAGAGAGGAGTTGAGAACCGAGTCGCTGATGCTTTGAGTAGAAGGGTCCACTTGTTGAATGTTATGAAAGTTGAGGTTATCGGATTTGATCAGATGAAGGACCTATATCCCGATTGCCTGGATTTTGCTCCCATTCTTCAGAGCTTAGGCAAATATCCGAATCCTGATAATCAAAATTATATCGTGGAGAATGGATTCTTATTTTACGACCGTCGCCTATCCATCCCACGCTCATCGCTAAGGGATTTCCTCATATGGGAAACACATGCCGGATGCCTTAGTGGTCATTTTGGGAGAGATAAAACCATAGCTATGGTTGAGCATCGATTCTTTTGGCCCTCCCTAAAGCGAGACGTAGCAAGTATAGTTTCTCAATGTCGTGTATGTGCTCTCGCTAAGTAGGTAAAGCAGAACACCGGCCTCTACACCCCACTACCAGTCCCTCAAAAACCCTGGGAGGATGTGAGCATCAACTTTGTGCTAGGGCTTCCGAGGACGAACAAATGCCATGATTCCATCATGGTGGTTGTAGATCGTTTTTCGAAGATGGCTCATTTCATCCCTTGCTTTAAAACTTCGGATGTGTCTCATGTCGCCCAATTATTTTTCAATGAAGTAGTGCGTCTCCATGGTCTTCCAAAAAGCATAGTGTCGAATAGAGATGTCCGATTCACTAGCTACTTTTGGAAGACCCTTTGGCATCTTTTGGGGACAAAGCTTAAGTTTTCCACGGCTTTTCACCCCCAAACTGATGGACAGACCGAGGTCGTAAATAGGAGCCTCGGAAACCTATTACGGTCATTGGTGGGAGACAACCTCAAGTCTTGGGATTCTGTCATTCCGCGTGCCGCATTTGCTTACAACGCGTCAGTCAACCGTACTACCGGTATGAGTTCATTTGAGATTGTGCATGGTCATCTCCCTTGTACCCCTACCGACCTTATACCTATGTTGCCGCATGCTAGAGTCTCAGATGACAGTCGTGAATTTGCGCATCATATTAGAAGTCTACATGAGGAAATCCGTTCACGCATTATAAATAGTAATGCCTCATATAAACAATCCGCAGATTTGCACCGTCGTTTTCGTGATTTTAAAGAAGGTGAAATGGTAATGGTGCGGATTAGGCCGGAAAGATTTTCTTCCAAACGGGCTACTAAACTTCATGCTCGTAGTGCCGGGCCGTTTCCGATCCTCAAACGAGTTGGGGAAAATGCCTATGCCGTTGGCATACCCTCCTTGTGGGGACTAAGCACTACTTTCAATATCTCGGATTTAGTCGCATTTAAAGCCCCACCTCCTTCGTCTAATAGCCATGTTCTACCCTCGGACTTTTTGGTGAGCGAGTTTGACTTGTCCACTCCCCCATCACTACCCTCTGACTGGCATGAAATCATCGAGGAAATACTGGACGAAGTAATCACCTTCACCAAAGGTGGAACGGTGCGGAAGTTTCTTGTTCGTTGGCAGGGCAAGGCATCGATGGACTACACGTGGATTACGGAGGAAGACCTGGCTCGCCTGTGCCCCGACCTATTGACCCCGCTGGAGCTTTCAGATGTCTACTCAACGGAGTCGAGTTCTCCTCACCCCGGGGGAATTGATGGCGAGGACGCCAACACTTCAGCATCGAACGCGTCACCACGGTCAACCAGAGTCAACACACCCGCTATGGACCACGGTCAACCGGAGTCAACCAAAGTCAACATGCCACAACCGTCGACAAGCACGTCTCCACCCACGCACGTCCCTACGCGCGTCATGACACGACGCTAGAGGCAGATCCACAACTGCCCTTTGGCGTGACACGGCGCACATCTTTATTTTCTCGTCATTTTATCTTTCCTCCAAGGCCTATATATAGGCCATTATTTTCAAGAAACATTAGGCAATCATAATTCAAGAATCGAGTTTTTGTTTTACTCTTCTTGAAGGATTGCCCAGCCTCCCCTATCTTCCACCTTCCAAACTCTAGTCTCCGTCGCCGCCGCCGCCGCCGCCGCTGCCGCCACTACCGCGGCCTTGCGATGTCAGCCTCCCCTCTCCTCTCTCTTTCTCTTCTCTCTCTTTCTCTCCATTCTCTCCTCTCTCTTTCTCTCCAAGGGGGCCACCCGCGCGCCTCCTGCGTGCCTCTCGCGCGCCGCCCGCACGCCGCCTGCGTGCCGCCCGCGCCGCCTGCGTGCGCTCGCGCACCGCTGCGTGCCGCCAGCGCGTCGCCGCGCGCCGCCTTTGCGCCGCTCGTGCGTCGTCCGCGAGCCGCACGCGCGCCGTCCTCGCCTGCCTCGATGGCCTTCCCCAGGGCCGCCCGAGACCGTGCTCCGGCTGCCCTTGTCTGGACGCCGTCGGCTGCCACTGTCCTGACCGCGCTCCGTGCGCTCCGCGCACCCTTCGCGCGCTTCGCGCGCACGGCTGTTCGCCCACGCTTGACGCTGCGCCCACGAAAACTGCACTTAACCAGGGCCGTTCAACGCCCGGAACGTCCAGCCTCATCCTCGTCTAGTGGGCTGCTCAACGCCCTGATTCGCCCAGCCTCATCACGTTCAGAATTGCCCGCAACCCTTTTACGCACTTCGGTACTGAGGTACGCCTGAACTCTTTGGTGTCGACGTGTTCTCCGTCCAGTGTTTTCTCTGGAAGTTTCCACCGCTGTCGGCATCTGAATTAGTTTTGATTCTCTACTTCTTCAACCTACCTCTCGAGTGTTTCCTCGCGACGCAAATTCGACGTATTTATTTTGGTGCTTAGGCATCGTCGCGGTGGGGGAAGACAGTACTCCCGCCCTCGATAAGGGTCGGAGCTGCACCACCAGATTTTCATCGGTTTTAAAGTCCGGATCCAACCGTGAATTTCTGTGGATTATTTTATCCCTCACGCCTATCCTACCCCTAGTCCTATCGTCCCGCCCTTCCTCGCCTACCCCATAGTCATCCTACATCAGTTTTTTATTCACTTCTTTTGTTTGTGGCTTTTGGAGAATAAAGTGGAGATGAATAAATGGGAAGCCGTGGCAAATTGCTTAGTTTTCCCGGTCGATTCGGTTCTTTGAACATTTATCTTACCATATTGTTCTCCTCTCGCACCTTTGATAATTGGGACTTGCATCTTTATGAGAGCTTTTTTATGTTTCTAAGCACTATTAGGAACATGCAAGTACTGCATATTTAGAGGAGCAAATAAACAAAAGCATGACTTCAAGAATAACCCCATTGCTCCAATTTGGGGCGCTCCTCTGAAGGTTATTAGTGGGAAGCTCCTTGCTTCTGGTAATTAGTGAGTGTTCTCTGATTCTTCCCAGCTCTCATTATTTTCATATCCTGATGGAAGACTGCGACCCTTATATCTTGTCATCCATGTTTGGGCTTTGATGGAAGACTGCTCGTCATCAAAAGTTGGGCGATGATGGCTCTTGGAAACAGATGTCAATGACAACGAAAAACTAGTTGTAGCCATTGTCATCCATGTCTGGGATTGGATGAATGATGGTGATAATTTATCCTCAAACATTGGAGGATGATGATCATGATGACGTCAGGTCGTCATCAAAAGAAATAGATGATGATCATGATGATCTTTTATTGTTTATGATTTTTAATTTTTTATTTTTTATAAATAAATCATATATTCAGCTTGCTTTATTTTTTGAAGATCGATCATCCCATACTACTATCCTATCTATTTGTTCGTGCTGGTTGTGCGGAGGGAGCGGAGGGATGAGGCAAGATGCTCTCAGAAGTACAAGGGGTCATGGGCAGAGTATTTTACAGGGATCAACCCTGCAATACTATTATCATTTCAAAGATAAGAAAAATGTGCTCATTTGAAATGAGTATTGCAGGGTATTGCATGGATCAACCCTGCAATACTCTTATCATTTCAACACTGGGCAGAGTATTGCAGGGTTGATCCCTGGAGGATCTTCCCTTATCATTTCAAAGATGGGAAAGGAAAAGAAAGGAAGTTTCCAAAAGGAAAAAAGTTCACCCAAATGGCAAGCGAGGATCTACTATTTCTTTGTCTTTTCATGCTTAAACAACTGGTATCATTTCAAAGATGGGAAAGGTTTATTATTTTGAGATGGGAAAGGTTCAACAGTCATCATTTCTGTTACTCTCACCCATCCATTTCCAAGCTAATATAAAACATTTAATCATAATTTCATCATAGTCATCGTTGAAGATGATGAATTCAAGCGACAGATCACAATGAAAATGAATCAATAACTACAAATTTTTTTTTTGAAAGACATTTCATGATATGATAACTATAATAACTACAAATCCTAGCATTTCAAATGAGCACATTTCCAACAAAAAATAATAGTTTCAAAATGAACAAAAAGACTCTGCCAGAAATCTCGACCAATTGAACTGAATGAAATCGCTAGAGGGCCCGAAATGGCAAACAGGAACAGAAATTGTGGTAAATTAGAACAATAAAGAAGCTAAACAGTGTCATGGAGAATGAACGAAGATCAGATCATTAAATGACAACTAAATAGTGTTAGCAACTATTCTGGCAATACAAGTTATGTTAATGTTAAACTTAAACAGGTAGAGGTTTCGTAGCTCCATTGAAACTTAAACAGGGATGGTCTTTGAAAATTGGCTGATATGTGTCCTTTCGTTAAATACTTGGAGGTTCTGTAGCTCCCTGGGATCCCTGCATGATTGATCAATACAAGTTCATTATTTTACGTTGAATAAAATCCAAGAAGCCTGTAAACGAAGTAAGACATAAAATTCAAACCGTACTTGGCCTACAACTTGTATCCTTGGTTGGGTGCATGTCTTCCGATTATGGCCAACTTGGTGGCAAAGAGAGCACTTCATATGCACGCCTTTCTTGGATAATCTTTGTCCCTTACGTTCTTTCTCACTCATGTCAATTATTATATTTTGCTTGGGCCTTCCAGGTTGTTTCCTCACGAAAGGAGGGAATACATAGTTCCCGTCAACTTTGCTCCACAAGTTTTTTCCATTCATTGGTGGGATACCATGACTATAAGCTAGCTGGTATACATCTTTCTTCAACCACTCTGTGAAAAAAATGACGGGGTCCTCCTTGATCTAGTGAATACAAGTAGTAGCATGGGAGCATGGAATGTCCCTTATATCCCAATATCTGCAACTACAGGTTCTGCTAAGTAAATCAACCACAAATCTGCTTCCCAAGTTTGTAACCTCGAATTGATGCTGGCCTGCATGCCTAAGAGTGCATGTCCTAGACTTCAACTTGTTATCTTCTAGCAACTCTCTTGTCCGAGGGCGTAATTGATCAGTTCTATCAGAAAACAACTCCCTTTTCTTAGCTGTCCTCTGCATGACTGCACCTCTAATAGCTTCCAGCATGTCTATGACAGGTTTAGACCTAGCCTGTATGATGTAATTGTTGAAGCACTCACAAATATTGTTATCAATCACCTCACATTTTGTATCCTTACTAATGTAAGCACTGCAAAATTTCTTTATACCTATATCTCCGAAGTCATGCGCGGCTTGTGGTTTCAATGTGCTCATCTGTCTCATGATCCTCTGGAAATCTTCATGAGTTGTGCACTTCACAGCTTTCCAAAATAAGTTCTTCAAAATCTCAGTGGAATGTCCTTTCTTCTTTCGATTTGCATAAATACGTCTAGCACAATTCCTATGCTCCAAATGTGGTAACAAATATGCCACTGCATTTTCCAGTCCCTGCACAATGTTAGAGAGTATCAAGCTATCAATGTAATAAAATAGTTCGATAGTAAGCAATAAGACTTCAAACAATTCAATATTTATGAACGAGTTAGTTAAGTTCCTTCTGTTGATCGCCTATAATAGTCCAACCATGACCATCCACAATTTCTAAATCATCCATCAGCAGTTGAATAAACCAAGTCCAAGAAGTTTGATTTTCCACTTCAACCACTGCCCAGGCAATGGAGAACATTTGATTATTCCCATCCTTGCCGACAGCACTCAACAATTGGCCTTTCATTTCGGTCTTCAAAAAATATCCATCCAACCCAATGACTCTCCTACAACCTTCAAGAAAACCGCTTGCTATTGAATCAAAGCATATATAGAGTCTCTTAAACCTAACCAATGAATCAGGAGTGTCTTTATCAAGCACCAGCTCAAAAGTACCATTCCTATTGACAATCTTTAACTCAGCAACATAAGCAAGAAGCAAGTGATAATGGTCATTCAAAGATCCTTGAAGCTTCTTGCGCGCCGTAGATCTAGCTTTATAACAGGTATGCTTTGAAACTGTGATTCCAAACTGTTCGTTTATTTCTCGCATCATATCTACCACCTTCTGATTCATATTCATTCGAATTTTCTCTAAGAAGTGGTTTGCAATCCAATGATAATTGGCTTGTCTATTTCTCACAGCCCTACTCACCTATGAGTATCATTTAGTATTTTCACAACAAAAGCTTCCTTCATACCATCCCAACTAGCATATATCCTCCATGGAAAATCTCCCTTGCAAACAACTTAAACTTTTTGGTCACTAGACTTTAAAAACCTGATGTTCAACCCGTTCCATATAGCATGGTCCTTCACAACTGTCCTAAATTGAGAAGCCGACTCTAATTTCATGCCTACTTGAAATATAATCCTCTCAATGGGGCATCTCGGATTATACCTCTTTCCCCAGTATATGTTCCTTCTATTTTCACCCTCATCATCAGTATCATTGGGAGTTAATATCTCATCCTCCGAATCAGCATACTCACTGTGATATCCATCAACAGATACTTGTCGTTCAACTTGTTCGTTTCTATTTCTCTAGCCATCAACAAATTCCTCATTCCATTCATCACTTGAATATACGTCAGGATCACTTGTATACACATCACTCTCCTAATTTTCCTTGCACATACTATATTCAAAATCAGCATTACTATCATAATCAGAACCAAATACTTTTCTCTCGTCATCAGCCCTATTTAAGAAACAAATGGAAAATAGTAATTGATCATGTGTACAATATATTTAAATTATCAGGGGAGAAGTTACAATCTTCTACACTAATAGGAGCACGGTGGGGGAGAGCACCACTGCACGATGAAGAACCAGACCTTAAATTCGGTTCGGTTTTAGGCACTTCCTACTTTCTGAACCTTAAATTTGGTTCGTTAAGACCTTAATTTCTGAATGTGAAGATGATTGGAATGTGAAGTTCAAAAAACTATTAAGGGAAAGAAGACGCACATGAAAATGTACATAAAAAGACAGACTTTTCAAGGAAAAGTTAGTTAATGTCATGGCATGGAGAAGCAACACCTAGAAATAAAACAAGGAAAATCACCTATTTTAACATTGGCATGTCAGCAGTGCAATGAATATAAGGCCAATGTTCCCCATGAACAGAAATTTCCATTGAAAAATTAAATTAAAGTTCACCATAGCCTTCCGTTCATTTCCTTTCTATCGAAAGAATTTTGCATAGTATTAAAACGAGAAAATTATCAAACGGGTTTGCAGAAATTGTGTCGATATTTCAAAGGTTCAGTGAAAATCAAGGCGAGAAAGCACAAAGAAATGGCACTAGAGGAAGGCAGAGATCAATGGGCTTTAAAAATTGAACTCTTGGGTGGCAATTCATTAGGCATTCTCCCAACGCTGAAAGAAAACATTGCAGAATTTTCTCTCCATTCTTTCTTACCAGCAAAAAATTATCGCTAGTAATAGAATTAAATACTGTACTGGGATGACGTTGATCGATACTATTTTCGTTCAGTAGGATTTCAATCTGTCATGGTAGATTGATCCTTCGATGAAGAATTAAACCAAAGAGATATAGAATAAAACAAAATCAAGCTGCATAATAAGAAGATTAAGAGGGACAGAGAGCACCTCCCTAGACGAGCAATCCTTCTCTAATAAACAAGATCCAAAAGGCAGCCCCTGACGACCACAACGAACCCTAGATTGTGGAACTCTTGCAACGAAGAAGAAACCACCAAGGATTCCACTGCAACCAGCACTAGTCCGACGCCCTTTCTCTCTCTCGCCCTTTCTTTCTCTCTCTCCACCTTCCCCTCTCTCTCAGTCTATGTCTCAGTTCTGTGCTCTCTCCCAAGTGATTCAATTTAGATGGGTTAATAGAATGCATTTCTCTCTTGACATTTCCTGTTTATGACGTGGAATATACCATGGCAGCCAAGGTAGATTCCACGTCATAAACTGGATATGTCGAAATCCACTTGGACAGTTTGGGCTATACCGTGGCAAAAAAAAAAGTTTAGGTTATATTGCAGATTTTTGAAAAAGTATGGGACATAGCGTGCTATTAACCCAAAAAAAAAATACTGTATCAGAGCAAGCCCACGAACCCGAGTGCGGCCATGAGAAGGACTCGCCGGCCAGCCTTCGCCTAGAAGCTTGCCTGTGACGGCCGCGGTGCCACCGTCTACCCTACTAACGTCGGCCCCGGCGCTGCCCTAGACGCTGTCCTTGGCGCCTCCGAGTTCGATCCAGGCGCCGGCCTCATTGACTCTATCCCAGGCGCAGCTGCCAGCCCCGCTAAGTTTAGTCCCAGCGCCGCCGCTGGGCCCGGTGAGCCCGTCCCAGGCGCAGCTACCGGCCCCACCGGTTTTGGTCCCAGCGCCGCCGTTGGACTCGCTGAGTCTATCCCGGCGCCGCCGGCCCCGCTTACTTCAGTCCCGACGCTACCGTTGGGCTTGCCGAGTCCGTCCTCAATGCTGTTTCTGGTCCTGCCAAGTTTGGTCCCGGCGTGTCCGGTGGCCCCGCGGATATCAGACCAGACGCAACTGCCGGCCCCGCTAACTTAGGTCCCAGCGCCGACGCTAGGCTAGTCGAGTCTGTCCCCCGCGCAGCTATCGGCCACGCTAGGTTCAGTCCCGGCACCGCTGGCGGCACCGCAAACCCCGGCCCCGGCGTCACGGCTGGGCCTGCCAGAAGTAGCACGGTATCGATAGAGAACAGGCCCAAAGGAGACATCTCGTACAGCGCCTTATTCACCTTTACCTTGGCGCTCCCCCCCCCCCCCCCCCAAATATTGAAGTCTCCGTTACATGTGTTAACACTCAACGTGAAATCCCCAGACAGCGTTTGTACTGGCGTGCTTGCCTTCGGCAACGTCGTCAAGTTGTAGAACTTGGGTGAAGCGTGAAGAAGCAGCACAGACGTCAGGGTCTCCAGTGGGATAGAAGACAGCGGTGCAGTCTTATTCAGCTTCTGGAAGGCGCTGTCCGTGGGGGCAAAGATAGTGAGACCTTCTTTCGAGCTCTTCAACTGCTCTCCAATGGCGTCGACGAGATCGGCCTTGACGAGCATCCTAAGCAGCCTCTTATACTCTCCCTCCTTTGTCAAGATCGCCACCGGCTCCGGCAACAACACAGGCGGCTGAGCGCCGGCGAGTAGCGGCGCGGCCAGCAAAACAAGCGCGATGGCAATAGAAGACGCAATTGCCGAAGGCAAAGAAGGTGATCTTCCAAGGCACCAATCCCAGTTGATATACACCCCTCGTGTGTTTAAATAAATACTTTTTCCTTGTTGAGTCGTAGTTGCTGTGCTGCTTCTTGGAGAATGGCGACTTTATGGAATAACAAAATATGGCAAAATTCCATGGATTAAAGTTGCAATGAGTGTGACAAGATGTTGACATTCTGATGGCGAGAAACACATCACCCTCGGACGCGTTGCCACGGTCAACTGAAGTCAACGTCTCCGCCACGGATACGCCGCCACAATCAACTGACATCATCACTCCCGCTACGGACATACCGCAACCATCTCCGCTACGCACATCTCCACGCAAGCACGTCAACATTCCCGCTACAGACATGCCGCAACCGTCTCCGCTAGGCACGTCTCCATGCACGCACGTTCCTCCACGCATCATGACACGTCGCCAATGACAGATCAACAACTGCCCCTTGGCGTGACATGAAGCACGTCTCGTCTTTAATTTTTAGTCTTTAAGTTGTATTTTCTCTTTCCTCCAAGGCCTATATGTATAGGCCATTATTTCAAGAAACAATCAGGCAGTCATATTTCAAGAATTGAGTTTTGTTTGACTCTTCTTAGAGAACTGCCCAAGCCTCTCCTATCCTTCCTCTAACCCTAGCATCGCCGCCGCCACCGCCTTGCGTCGTCGGTCTTCCACCCCTTCGTTCCTCTCTCTCCATCCTCTCTCCCTCTTACTCTCTCTCTCTCTACCACCCAAGACAGCCGCCCAGGCCGCCCAAGGCAGCCACCCCAGGCCGCCCGCTTGGGGTTGCCCAAAGGCCGCCCAGACCGCCCCAACCAGGGCCTCCCAGGCCGCACCTGATAGGGCCGCCCAGGCCGCACCTGATAGGGCCGCCCAGGCCGCACCTGCCAGGGCCGCCCAAGGTCGTCCCTGCCAAAGCCGCCCAAGGTCGCCCCAACCAAGGCCACCCTAGACCGCTCGCCCACGGCCACCCGAGCACGCCGTGTTTCCATCACCCGCGCTCCTAGATGCCCTCCAAGCCACTTACTACGGTGCATATCGTTTAGGTTTCGGGGCGCTGCCCCGAACCCCGCAAGGGGGCAACTCCCCCCTTGACCCCTCGCCAACTGATTGCGCAGTTGGATCCACGACACCCTGTCGTAGCACACGTCAATCGTCCTGCCAACCACGCCCCATGCCCAAGCACTGCAGCCTGTGAGCACCCAGGTCGAATCTCAACCAAGGCCATTCAACGCCCGGAACGTCCAGATCTTCTCGTCCAGTGGGCCATACAACGCCTGGATTGCCAAGTCTCATCATGACCAGAATTTCCCGCATCCTCTTCACGCACTATGGTGTCGAGGTACGCCTAAACTCTTTGGTGTCAAAGTGTTCTCCGACCAGTATTCCACGAGAAGTCTCCACCGCCGTCAGATTTGTTTTGATTTGGATTTATCTAAAATTTTCTTTGAGTGTTTCTATCGTGACGTGAATTCGGGTATTGATTTTAGTGCTCCGGCATCGTCGCGGTGGGTGAAGACAGTACTCCCGCCCTCGACGAGGATCAGAGCTGCACAACAAGTATTTCATCGGTTTTAAAGTCCGAATCTGACCGTGTGTATTTTTGTGGGCCGTTTTATCCCTCCTATACCCAATCCATCCACAGCTAGTCCTCCATCCGTAACCTTCTCCATACTCTAGTGATCCATTCCTTAGTCGTCTTACGTCACATTCGTTATTATGACCCACATCTATGGGCAGATATGGTGACACTTGGAGAAAGTGTGTTTGTGTTATCTCACTAAGACCATGTTGTGTATTAAACTTTCTAAACTACTGCTTATTGCATTATTGCTGCACATAACCACATCTGAGCTGGGTTGTGCACAAAAAATGATCACAGAATTTCATTCCAGTAATTGCTCACTTTTTAAATCTTTTGAGGATCAAGCCCTAAAATGATCAAGGACTGGAGATTTGTCTTACTTTTTGCATCTACAAGGAGAGCGTCAAAACTTGTAGAATAAAACACATTTTCGATTTCACCTCTTGCATTGCCTAGCCAGTATGAAAGATGGCATCTATGAGTCATCATTTGCGTTCAAACTGCATTTTTAATGAGTTTCTTATTAATTTTATTCATCTTATTAACCGCAAAACTCTTGCCTAGGTGAGATGTATAGGCTCTTGAATTAGTCATTCAAATAGGAACATCACTAAGTGGGGTTTCGTCAGGCTAAAAATAAAAAAAAGCAACATATGATATTATTCTTAATTTGACATTTGGTTCTCTCATCATCACTTTCGTACAGATCACTGTCATCTCGGATCTTGAAATTACTCAACTTTGAAACAACATTAGAAACTTCTTTGTCATATCCCTGCCTTGATTTTCTTACTTTCGCCTATTTCACTATCTAATTTTAACTGAAGTATTGTCACTTTTACTCAAATTAAAATTCTGCCTTACAGATCCTCCTCTCTATAGATCAACCCCTTACTCACTTTGAGTATAATATTTAGTGGTTAAAGCTTTTTAGAAAATATTATTGGATATCTCATTTACATTGCTTCCAATTTTGAAATTAAGAACTGGTAAAAAAAAAGACCTTAACGCACGCACAGATGTAAACCATAAAATTATATTTTTTAGATTATGTGCTTGTATCAATGTCTAATTGAAAAGCTGAAATATCTGAGCGTCACTTGACCATTGATGACAATACATCATTCATATAGTAGGTTCACGCTCACAATTTTTTTCATGAACCATTATCGGTAATTGATATTATGTTGCATCCACAAGTTAATTACATATGTTATGTTAAAATAAATATTTCATCATTAGTACTCATGTGTGATGTTTATGTGAAGCCCATAAACTCATCCAATCACTTAGTGACCACTGCCTTTTAAACTTGTATTCTAAATATTTGTTTTTAAAGATTACTCAAAAAGGACATTGCACAATTAAAAAAGAATAGCACACTATAAACATCTAATTACACTTATATGATAACTATGGCTGATATTGTGGGCATTAGTGTGGGGACACGGGGTAAATGTTGTGTTCTCAGCAGGAAAAGAGTACACTAAAAGTGATTTGTATCAATCTATTAGTGGTATTATACATACACATCAATCAAGTTGATTCAACTCATGGTTTTTGAAGTGATACATCGTCCTCAAATACCAAATTGATTATCTGAATGGACAACAATGTTTTCACTAAGATGTACAACTATCTAACCCTGAGTTTAAATATGTATTGTCTTTATGATAATAAGGATCAAATGGGAATTGAGTGCTGAAAATATGGTTGTTCACCCTCAGTACAGAGGATATTGACTCAAGGATGAAGATGCATTAGATTCCTAGTTAGAGTAGTGGAGATATTTGTGAACACATTCTGTAATGATCCCCGTTAAGCAACAAAACTAACTGAATGATAAATTAGGATTAACGAGTAACCATACACAAGTCAACTGGGAGTCTCACATAAACGTATGATCATACATTTACTGTAATGGATGAGAGTCAAGGTTAATTGAGAGAGTTAAATCACTGAAATACATAATTTTAGATCATAAGGTGTAGCTTGGCACCCCATGATCTGGACAGTTAAAGTTGTTGAAACAAGAGATTTTACAAAAATTACATTAAATAAGTATTAATTTGGGGGGGGGGGGGCGTGGCACCAATTAGGTGACTATGCCAGCCAAACCTAACTATCGCTTCTTGTTTCTACTCACTCTACCTTTCTCTCTAGAGATAACTGATTACGAATAAATCACCTAGATTCTCAAGAATAGTGGGAGAAAAATAATAAGAGATCTGACATTACATTACTTCAAGGCATCTAGAGGCTGGGCACATGATTGGCTCGAAGAGACTTTACCATGGAGCAAGTCAAGGATGGAACAAATTCTCCACAAGGTAGTATGGTTATGCTGTTATAAACAAAATAAGTATTTTTAGGTATAAAATCAAACCCTAACAACCCAACATTTGACCTATCATATACATGCCCCAAGATGAAGAAAATTTATCAATGAACTTGAGTCTCGTGGATTGAAGTTTATCCTAATTGTACATACATTTATAGAAGAGATTAAATAATTCTTACTGTTTTATTATATGTATCTTATGGAACTTTGTGTCACATAACAAGCCAAAAAATGGATATTCTCTCTTAGTCTAGTGTTGAAGTCAATCATTAAGGTTTGGCTATACATGCCTATGAGATGATGCTAAACTGATCTTCTATTCTAGAGTTGGATGTTGTAATGGCCAATCTTCATGAATAGTAGTCTAACAATGTACCTATGCTCATACAAATGTAAGTGGATTGGACTACATACTTAACAAGCTTATGAATGGAGTTCTGATGATGTAATATCCTAAATGATGAGTGTGGCTCATAAGCACGTTTTTATGCTAGTAGAGTGTTTTTCATCGCAAGACCATGTTCTTAGTTACTTAGTTACTTAGTTATGCTAAGTTGATGTGGAGGTCACATAATATCTATGACGCTAACAATCCTTTTCACAAAAACATAACTTCTAGGACACATGTGGCATCCATGGCATTTTATAACTTATGTCCAGTCTTCCCCTCTTATATAAAATGGGGCAGGCCGTCTTTGATGTAATACGACGTGCCGCATTTGATGGTTAATGTTACACCACAGGGGAAACAGTGTGTTTGCGAGATTTAAACATGATTAAATGATGTGCAATTCTAAAATTCAATGAGGAACACAAGAGTAAACTGAGGAAATGGGCTGACAAGACAGTTAGGAAATCGTGTCACGAACGGGCTCCCGATGACCCATGCGATCAGTTCTAATATCCACAAAGCGAGCGCATTCTCTGTCCAAGAGCATCCGCACCGTCGACGAGAACGATCAATCCGACACTGTCAAAGAAGGTTTCCTAACAAGTATCGATGGCTATGGCGGCGCACACGACCACGCACCGTCATTAGACGTAACATCACTACCAAACGAGGTGCCCCACGTCATAACACATCGCCAACATCAACTTTGGACTGTGGATCAGAGCATCATTTAAATGAGATTTGAATTTTACAAGTATTCTAAATTTTCTCTTTCCTCCAAGGCCTATAGATAGGCCAATGCTGTACCGAATTACTTGATGCTTTTATTTTAAATTGAAGTTTTCTTCTTCTAAGAGAAATTTTCCCTACTCTCCTCTCCACCATCGCCGTCGCCGGCGTCATTTGCCGTAGTTGGCGTTGTCGAGAGGAGGCCTCCCTACCTGTATCATGACCTCGCTGCACACGATCCCTGCACACGATCACCGCACATGGTCGCTGCCCATGTAGCCTCTCGCACGACCAACACCTGTGCATCCGTCGTGCGTAGTTGCTGCCCACACAGGCACCGCACACAGCCACCACCCCGCCTTCTCCTCCCGCACGGCCGCTACACGAAGCCATCACCCGCTATGCCAACGCGACTCTCTACGTGTAGTGGCTACATGCACCGCATTTTGCATCAACGTGCTTCAGACCCTTCCTCCTTCATAAGTGCACACTATTTATCATTTACGTTTTGAGCCATTGCCCCAAACCCTGCAAGGGGGCGACTCCCCCTTTGACCCCCCGTCAACTGACCGCGTAGTTGGATCCATGACACCCTATTTAAACAAACGTCATTTGCTCCTGCAAATGCCAAATCGAGAATTTTCTGCATCGCCTCTTGGCACTACTCTTGTGCCAAAGGTCCATTCTTCCATGTTTGGTGTCGGTACTACTTATCCAGTGTTTCTTGTGTGTTTTTCCACCGCCGTTGGACTTAGTTGAATATGTTTGAATATTCTCCTGATCGACTGTTTGAGAAATTAGATTTGGAGTTTTGTTTTCACCACGGTGGTTGTAAGAGAGTCCTTTTGCCCTCAACCAAGGAAAGCAGCTACAACATCAACATTTTCACCAAATTTAAATGTTCAAAGTTTATCGTGTTGATTTATAGTCTGTTTTATCCATCGTTAGTTGAGTTAACCTATCCTACCCACGTCAGTCCTAGTCATCCTGCATCAGGCTCTTCCTATCATTTGTTTTATTCGATCGAAGCAGTGAAGTGGCCAAAGAACGGTAGTGAGGGAAATAATAATACTGTTTAAAGAAGGGAAGGGTAACAAATATGACCTGCAATTTGTGGCGGGGTGGAAGTTAATGCAAGCACAATTGAGAATAATTTTCGTTGAAGGCACCCGATGGATCAAGGCTTATAGGGTAGCACTAGAAACCATCAATCAGGAATGCAGAATTGGGAAAACAAACTGTTCTGGATCTTAACTTTCAGACAGATGTTACGATGTCTTTGTAGTTGTTAGAGTGATCTAAGTCACAACTGTTGAACCATTGGCAAAAATGGTATGGGATCCTGTTTGGTGTCGTTTCAAAATGCGATCCAACATCCATGGCGGGCGCAATCAGACCAGGGATGCGCCCTGGACTGTCGTGGTGGTTGGAGTCACAATAATGTCACGTAGGGCCTACTAAAAGTTTAATGCGGGTGGGCACGTTGTTGAAATAGTTGGTGGAGACCAAGGGAGAGTGATGTTCCTCGAAGGATAGGACCGCGAGATCGCCGAGTTCATGGCCGAACACCGCTGAAATTCACGACCATTTGAGTGGCAAAATCATTCCTCCTAGTCAAGCTGGTAGTTTGGATGACTTTTGGACAGTGATTTTTGATCCAAATCAGGCTTCATTCATGTTGCTCAATTACCTGGAATAATACATGAAATGATGTTGACATCATGTAACGGTTTTGTCCAGCATTTAATGACGATCCTAGGTTGAAGAGGAGAAGGGAAAGACTTGAATGGATGATCCTCCATCATCCTCGCGGAGGGAGAAGAACTCGACCCTAACGAGTTAATGTCAAAGATATCTTCGAGTAGCTGGAAGAGCTTTGGAAGCAGCCAAAAGAGTTTTGCCTCTGTCATCCACGTGTCGTCAGAAGATGGTTCACCCTTCTAAAGCACCATGAATGTGTGGTCCATCTTCTCCCTTATAGTATTAATTACCTCCTCTAGTATCGAATCGACATGCGCATGCTTCACTAGGGAGAAGATGGGAGGGAATAGATGGTGTTTCTCGGGCACATCACTACAAAGCTTCGGGGGCTATAAGGCTCAATGATGGGTTGCATAGGTTGGTATTGGATCAAATTGAAAATGTTGAAGGTGGGACAGATCCCCCAATCTAGCGAGATACCCACAACGTAGGCGTTCTCACTGACCACACAAACTTACCGAGAAAGGCGTCGCACTACGAGCATGAAGCTTCGTAGCAACCCCATGAGAGTATTTCTCAGGCCTCAACCTGACCATGACAAGATCACCATCAGTGTAGCTAACTAACGTACGACCCACATCAGCGGATACCTTGTACTTCTCGTTTTGCATGACAATGCGAGAATGACTATCATAATGCACGTCCCTAATATGTTGTGTAAATGCAATGCTATCCTCAGAGGCTCGAGAATGTTATTGCATTGGGATAAGGTCTTAGGGCCTACATGGTACCTTGCCATATACGATCTCAAACGGGGTACAACCGGTGGTACGGTTATGTGAGAGTTAAAGGTGAACTTGGCATGAGAGATGACACGATTCAAAGCGGAGAGGTTATCTCCCACAATAGAATGTAGTAACTTCCCTAAATTTTGGCTGACTACCTCCATTTGCCCATTCATCTGCGGGTGATGGGTCATGGAAAATTGAAGCTTTATCCCTATCATGACACATATGGTCTTCGAGAAATAACTAGGGAATCACACATCACAATCTGACTCGCTTGACTGTCGTGCACCATGCATGCAGACAATCTCGTCAAAAAATAAGTGAGCTACTTGCGATGCATCGGCTATCTTCGAGCATGATATAAAGTGTGCCATCTTAAAGAATTTGTCGACTATGACCATGATAGAGTCGTGTCGTCGGGCGTATAAAGGTCATACCAATGAGGTGTCATACCAATGAGAACAAAATTGATACTAATGTCATACCAATGAGGTGTCGATAACAATGATGGCGTATAAAGGTGAACGTAGCCGGAGACTATCTTCCCTACGTCCTTATTTAACGACGGCCAATAAAACTGGTATTCTACGGATTACAAGGTCTTGTTGACGCCAAAGTGTACGCTCAAACCACCAACGTGCATCTCCCAAACGAGGAAGTAGGGTAGTGAGGTGCGAGGAGTGCATAATTTCTTTCTGTAGAAGATATAGCCATCGGATATATAATAGTCTTGATATTCATATTCCTGACTGTTGCAAATCGCACTAATAATCTTTTCGAAGTCTGAACAGTCTGGGATTTGATCAAATCCCAACATCTGGGTCTTCATCAAGTTGAGGATGACTGGTGTCCGGCTAAGAGCGTCAACTATGCCATTGTCCTTCCCATTCTTATGTTGGATAACCAACGCTTAGTCCTATAGATAGGTGATCCAACGAGTGTGTCCATCGCTGACCTTCTTTTGTCATGTAGGTGTTGGAAGGCGCTATGATCCGAGAAAAGTACGAACTCCTTGGGTAGGAGGTTGTGGCATGAATGGTTTAGAGACTAAACGAGAGCGTAGAATTCATGATCATAATGGTTGTATTGTTGCCTCGTATCGTTTAAGGTCTTGATGAAATATTCAATCGGTTGTTCATCCTCACTAAGGATGCCACTAATACCTACACCTGAAGCATCACAAACGACTTCAAAAACCTTGTTGAAGTCGGGCATTCATAGAACAGGTGCTACAATCATGCGGCGCCTGATTTCCTTGAAGGTCTTATCGGCCGCTTTTGTCCGTTTAAACTTGTCCAATAAGTTCTGTGATAGGATCGGGAACACATATAAATCCCAGAACAAACCTCCGATAGAACATCGCCAAGCCCATTAAGCTACGTACATCATGGACATCTTTCGGCTTGGGCCACGATGTGATAGCCTCGATCTTGGCCGGGTTGGTGGAACTCTGTGAGTTGATAGGATGAAGTTGAGGAAGGACACCTTGGCCATGAAGAAACTACACTTCTTTGTATGGACGTAGAACTTCTCGCGTTGCATTGCAGCACACACCTCTCGAAGGTGTTGCAGATTGTCTACACGGGACCCACTAAAGATCAAGATATCATCAAAATAAACGATGACAAATCTGCCAATGAATGAGCTTAAGACCTTGTTCATCAAATGTTGGAACGTGTTCACAACATTAGAAAGTCCAAATGGCATGATATTCTATTCAAAAAGGCCATCCTTGATCTTAAAGGTCGTTTTCCACTCGTCCCCTGGTCAGATGCAAACCTAGTGGTATCCAGTGCGCAAGTCGATCTTCGAGATGATGGTTCCTCTGGCCATATGATTGAACGAATTCTATACTCTGGGAATAGGAAAATGGTACATCATTATCTTATTAATGGTGCAAGATTCACAACATATGTGCCATATCTCGTCTTTCTTGGTCGCGAGTAATGCGAGAAAGGCGCATGGACTGAGGCTCTCCTGTATGAGACCCTTGGCCAGGAGTTCTTTAGTCTGGCAATATAACTCTTCGTACTTTACCAGATCCATCTGGTAATGTGCTAAATTCAGGGGTGAAGCACCCGGAACAAAGTTGATGGTGTGCTGGATGCTACGCATAGGTAGGAACTCATTGGGTAGCTCTTCGGGGAAGACATTCCTGAAATCGGCCATGAGATTGTTCAGCTTGAGAGTGTTTTCACTTGATCCTTCTCATAGATATCTATTTGATCATAACCTGAATATCCATCCCGAAAACAATAAAAGTTTTGTCTAGATAATCATTCAAGGATTTGATCAACGAAGGGAAAAGGATAATTATCTTTCTTTGTAACGGTGTTAAGCTTCCTATAATCTATGCAAACTCTCCAACGTGAAGCTATTCTAGTGTGAACTTCTTCCCCTTTCTCATTTTTGGTTATTGTTATCGCTGATTTTTTTGGCACTACATGGATATGACTAACCCAAGGACTGTCAGAAAATGTACATATAAAACCAGCTTTCAACCACTTAAGGATTTCTTACTTCACAAGCTCAATCATATGTGTGTTACTTCACAAGATCAATCATATTTCTTACTTAAGGATTTCTTACTTCTCTGAGGTTGTCCGGGAGGTTTAGAACCTTCTTCTATAAATATTCTATGTTCACTTTTGTCATCAATTTTGCAACCCATTGCATCCCTATAAGATGATAACACATTAATTAGTGCTTGTTTCTTGCTTGATGGATAACAGAGAAGAAATAATAACAGAGAGAGAATGCCCAGGACCTAAGAATGCATACTTATGGTGAGAGGTTAAGAGATTAAGCTCTATTTCAGAAGAAGGATGAAAATTTTATTTCTCTTCATAAAATTCATTTTTGATATTTTTTGAAGCAATAGTAAATACTTGAAGGCATTGCAAATCAAAACCAAAGTTATCTTCTTCAACTAAACTTAATAAGCACATATCATCACCATTATCATTAAGAGCTCTTATAATATTAGAAACATGGAAACAAATTTCATTTCCTCCCACATTTAAAGTTACTATATCAATCCCTTACCCCAATCAGTGACAGCTCTAGCAATGGCTGAAAATGGTCTCCTTCAAATTTTAGGGGCCTGACTAATATTTCCTGATATTTTCATATCAACTACCACAAAATCAATAGGGACTTTATAATTTTCTACTTTTGTTATCATATCTTGTAATTTCCCAAATGGCCTTAACTTACCCATCTGCTAATTAAATTTCTAACATTAATGGCACTAAATATCCAAATTTGAATTTATCATATAGAGCCTTAGGCATTACATTAACACAAGCTTAGGCATTACATTAACACTAGCTCCTGAACCTAACAAAGATCTAGTAAAAATCATTCTTTCGATTTCACACTTGAACAACGGTGCTCTTGGATCTGTTCTTTCCTAGGTATTTGATTCAATAGAATTGAACTAACACTTTCAGTAAGATGTACGCTGTTAGTTGCCTGATGGGTGTACAAAGTTCTTTAGCAAACTTTGCATAAGAAGGAATATTTTGAATGGCATCTACAAAGGAATAGTGATCTTTGCATCTTTAAGGGATTCTAAAAGAAGTGAACCCTTAGGTTTCTATTTTGAAGACTTTAAAGCACTAGGGAAAGGAATTGGAGGAATATAATCCTTTGGATTTGATTCTAATCTCTTTAGGATATTGATGATATCCTCCACATTTTACTTTTCCATATTACTATCCTTTGTTTCTTCTAAAACTTCTATCAAATTTTCATCTCCTTTACATTCAACTAGGTCAACTTATATCTTACCATTCCTAAGATTATAAATTCAGATCATCGTGACCTTGGTTTTGATCATGATGATCATATTCATCAACTTTACCTTTCATCTTTAGATTTAGTTGTTGCGCTAACTGTCTGACACTCTTCATGGGTTTCTCCAACTCCATCTTCATCTTTTGCATCATATCCTCTTGTTGCTCAGTGATCATTTGCTGGTTCTTATTGTCTTCTCTTATTCCCCAAACTGTTTCACTTAATGTTTCATTAGCAGGGTTAGAAGAGTTAGAGTTAACAAAAGATCTAGAATAAAATGGATATTGAGTATGACTAAAAGGTTTAGGTTAAAAACGTTTCTCCCTCATTATGTTTGAAAAAAATGCTGGTTTCCTCTGGAATTCCCTTGATTGTTGTTGGGATGTCCAAAGGCATTCGCATGCTCCATCATTGGACATGCTTCATCAAAATGATCATGAGATGAACATATAGATAAACAAAGAGTAGAAAAATTATTAACCTCAGGATTAGAAGTTTGCATCTGGGGTCTCCATATCAAATTTTTCATATGACAAGTTAATTCGTCCATTTTCTTAGTTAATATACCAAGGTCCCTTTTCATCGTACCGAGTTGGAGATCCATTTCTACAGCTCTAACATCTATCAGTCCTCTCTTTTGCACTGTAATGCTGTGATGTGATACGACGACGGCCGGGATCGATCGGCGCGTTTCACGTCACAGGGTTATGATGCGAATGTATGGGATGTAAGCCGAATGATAAGAAAATGCGAATGAGCAGATAAGGACTTGATGGATAGCGACGTCGGCCGTACCGATCAATGAGAGACGAGTGAACCTAAGATCAAACTCCCAATGACCCGCTGGACCTACTAGACGTCTACTAAGTGAGGGGCATCTAACAGCCCTGGAGCGTTCGGCGTCCAAGTCGGATGACAGTCCGTCTACCACAAGAATCCCTATGCTCGACAAGGTGGCTAGTCCTATCCGATGATGTTTGAGAATATCACGGTAGCGGACGCGATAGGGGAAGACGAGACTGTCGAAGATAATAATACTGGAGTTTATAGAGGGGAGACGAGACTGACCTTTGTATCGCTTAGTCCAAGGCGTCCAAGTCGTCGAGCGGATGCTTAGTGTCGGGTCGTGCGGACGAGTGTCGTTGGCGAGGACAAAACCGGGTGCGGACGGTGCGGTCATAACTACCAGCAGAGAGCTGAGTCCACGGGTGGAGTGCAACAAAAGTCGGAGCAGAGGGCGCACAAGGCGCGCGCTTGGCTGGCGCACGGCGTAGTCGTGTGGGCGGGCAAGACAACGAACCAAGTATCGTGGGAATAGTCGTGGGGGTGGGGCAGAAAACCAAGTAATCGGTTATGGCGTAGAGGGTGGGAATCAAGAAATCAAGAAAGATGAGGGCGAAGGGGAGAACGAAGGGGAATCAAGGAGATATGGTGAGATCAAGAAATCAAGAAATCAAGGGGAAAGAAAGTGGGCGATCAAGAAAGACAAGAGGATGCGGTTGGGGATCAAGAAACGATGGGGAAAGGAGGGTGGGCGATCAAGAAAGGCAAGACGAGGCGGTGGGGAATCAAGGAACGGGGGGAGGAAGGAGGGTGGGCGATCAAGAAAGGCAAGAGGGGGGGGTTGGGAAGCAAGAAAGGAGGGGGAAAGGGGGGGGGGCGATCAAGAAAGGCAAGACGAGGCGGTTGGGAATCAAGAAACGATGGGGAAAGGAGGGTGGGCGATCAAGAAAGGCAAGACGAGGCGGTTGGGAATCAAGAAACGATGGGGAAAGGGGGGGGGGAGCAAGAAAGGCGAGACGAGGCGGGTGGGAATCAAGAAACGATGGGGAAAGGGGGGTGGGCGATCAAGAAAGGCAAGACGAGGCGGTTGGGAATCAAGAAACGATGGGGAAAGGGGGGTGGGCGATCAAGAACGGCAAGACAAGGGGGTTGGGAACAAAGAAACGAGGGGGAAAGGGGGTGGGCGATCAAGAAATGGTGGAAGGGTGGAAAAAGGTACCAAGAAATGGCTTTCTTGAACTGTAACAACCAAGAACCCTCCAAGAAAGAGGAGTTCTTGACAGATCTAGGGTGTGCTCCCTCGACGGAGCAGATTTCCCCGGTTGATGGCGTGTCGGCGACGCTTCTTGAATCTCCCAAGACCCCCGGAGTAATCTCGACGAAGGCCTCTTTCGATTCTTGATGGCGGCGGCTTCTTGAAACTATTTCCTCGCACCGGAGTGATCTCGACGGCGCGCTTTAACACATCTCCCTCGGAGTGATCTCGACGGGGAGACGTGGGCTCTACCCACGGAGTGATCTCAACGTGGGGTGGGGCTAGCCAAACCATCTACACTACTCTCTACGATAGGGGGGGAGACGAATTGTGAATAAACTTTTCAACAATGACTCCAAGGTATTCCTTGGGCATGCCATCCCCTTATATAGTGAGGATGGGTGCCAAGTGAACGTGGGAGAGGACGAACCGTCGTGAGACGTGGTTCGGCCTCCCTTACAAATTAAAAATACAAACATAAAAAGTAAAAATGACGAGGACGGGGCCCAACAACATTGGCCCAGTCCACGAATCCAAAAATACAAACACACATGAAAATGAGCATAAGTAAAAAGATAAAAGTTCTTACGCGGGGTACTTAAACCCCGGGTGGCGAGCGTCGGCGCGAGCTGCTCGACGTGGCTGACGACATCCCGTCGCGTCATCCTCGAGATGGTTCTTCGTCATCGTGGCGTCGTCCTCGAGATGGTCCTCCATCATGCTGCCATTTTTATAAACACTTTGTTGATATGCCAAGTTATCTACTAGTTTTTCCATGGAAGTCATTGATTCATCAGTGAAATGTTTCACAAATACACCTCCACTAGCCGTGTCTTCCATATTACGCTGAAAATCATTTAGGCCTCCATCAACGTTTGGGCTAAATCCCAAGATGGAATCCCATCTTGAAGGCATCTCCTGGTCAACAAATTAAATCTGTCCCATGCCTTAGTGAAAGAATCATTTCCTTGGGTGAAGTCCCTAATCAATTTCCTAAGCGAATTATTTCTGCCAAGTGAATGAAATTTTGAAGGAAACTCTTCTCGATTTCATTCCATGATGCAAATTTCCTGTCTAGAGGATTTAGACTAATCCTTCGCTTTATCTTTAAGAGCAAAAGGAAATAATCTCATTTTCAAATTCTCATGGGATACCCCCTGGTAGTTATACGCGTCACAAATATCAGAAAACTCCTCTAAAAACTCATATGGCTCTTCGTTGATTCTTCCAAAAAATCTAGGTAGGATTTGGAATATTTGGGGATCAAATCAGAAAGAAACATTCTCGGCTTACGGACCAGATATTCTAGTAAAAGTATGACTTTCAACGGGATCTGAATACTCTCTAAGATGCATGCGATGTATACCTTAGTTTTGTTCGGCTTGAGTGTGATCTGGAGCTTGATTTTGATCCATTTCGTCTCCTATGCTACTATTTTCCTCTGTACCAGAAATGTTAGCATGTGAAATTATGGCTGAAACCTCACCATGTTTGGCGTCAAAGAGTCATTGATTGAGCGATATCCTTCCATCCATCAAACACCTCTCAAGAAAATGATTAGTTTCTGTTAGTTTAATATAAGGATGCAAATATTTTAGAGGTCCGGATAAACTATTTTAAATTGAATCTCTATGCTACTGCCTTCCCAAAGAACAGCACCACTTGATAAGTATAAATTTAGGTGGTTAACTGAGTCAATGTGTAATTTTGAGACTTATGCAATAATATTTATAATTAACCCTAATTCATTTATGCCTAATGTAAATAAGTGAGTAAGGGGTCGAACCACAGAGAAGGCTTTGTGATTAATATTGCTATTTAGAACAAAGTAATGATTAAGAAAGTGGTTAAGATGAGCGAGCAAGGAAAGAAGAGACACTAGATATATATTGTGATTTTAATTAAATTATTTTATTTGTATATAAATTTAATTATTACTCATAATAATTATGAACTTATAACATAGATTAGGATTGCATTAAAATCACGGAGTGAGGATGGGATGTGAGGAATGAATGGATATGATGAAAAAACCCTTATTAGTGGTTTCGTATGAAAACCCAGAGAATGACTGAAATGTGCTGGGGGCGTTGGATAGCCCAAAAGGCACGACATTCCATTCAAATAGATGGTCTTTTATCTTGAAATCATCTTCCATTCATGGCCTTGTCAGATCCTTACTTGGTGATAACCACTTTTTATGTCAGTCTTTGAGAAAATTGTAGCTCCGGCCATCTCATCAAAGAGATCTCGACGGATCGGAAACCAGTATTTTGCGGTGATCTTGTTGATTGCTATAGAGTCCAACACATTCGCCAAGTTCCATCTTTCTTTGGCTCGAGAAGTGCTGATACATCGGAAGGGCTAAGACTTTCTCGGATCAATCCTTTGGACAGAAGTTCTTTGACCTGTTGGTGAAGCTCTTAGTACTTTACTAGATCCATCAGATAGATTGGTAAATTCGGGAGGGATGCTCCAGGTACTAAGTCAATTGCATGCTGTATGTCACGCAATGGAGGTAATTCGTGGGGTAGTTCCTCGGGGAATACCTCCTTGAATTCGTCCGCTATCTGAGTGACCTTCGGGGTCGTGATATCCAGGTCTAGTTCCTTAGTGGGAATGACGAGTGTTAGTGCTAAACAGACAGGCGTATGCGCTCTGTCTTCCTCCTGCTGCTGGCGAAATATGCATCCATTCATAATAAGTGTATTTTGCTCGTCAGGAAAGTTGGATGTCATGGTCAAACAACCATGGGCACCCTAAGAGAATACTACGATTTTCATTGGTAGTACGTCACATAGCACTTTCTTGTCGTGATTGCACATCTTCAATGGGACGTAACACTGATCTCTGACTAGCAGTGTAGATGCATCTATCCACGAGACATTGTAAGGACTGAGATGCGATATGAGAGTTAATCCCATTTTAGTGGTGGCTTTCCTCCAAAACTGCATTGATGCAGCTGCCACTATCAACTATCAATTTAAATGTACATCCTCCGATCTTGACGTATAAGTAAAAGATAGAGGTACGTTGAGCTGAAACAACGTGTGAAGATCTTATCAGATTCATCAAGGGCGGGAGGATGACCGCGGGAATAGTAGGTTGACCCTGATTTGCCCGAGGAGGATGGGTCAATGGTCTCGTCTGATTAGACACAGTCTGAGGGGTCGTCAATGCCAAGGTGGGGCTATGTGCTGGGACTAGTCTAGGGATGGGCCGGGAAGAACTCGAGCTGTTGGCATCTGTGCTGCTATGCTGAATCTACAAATTTACTTCTAGGGATTCCAGAGCGGATGGGATCGGGGTAATCTGAATATATACTATGGGTTCTTTGTACCCCTCTTCAGCGAGAAGTTCTCCCGGGAAATCATCTATCTCTAAGTCATCCTCCAGTATGGATTCTACCAGGTTTTCGTGAATGTCCATATGTAGTGGGGATGGGCATTAGGTCCTTCGGTGTCCGAATCCTTTGCATTTGAAGCACTACATGGGCTCTCAGGCTATGGCCTGTGCTCGGGCCGTAGATATAACGGATGATGCAGTATGGGCTGCCTTCACCGTTCTGGCCGGTGGAGGAGTCACTCGAGTGGTGGTCATGGTTCCTTTAGTCCACCCTGAGTTACTCGTCATCCTAGAAGTCATAGCTGTGATGTTGTTGCTAACAATGGTTGTTTGTGTGGCAATCGTGGGTGATGGAGTAACGTCGTCTATCATGTACTCACTACTATCGACCAAGCTATAGGCTTGATCGACCGTGGCTGGATTCTGCTCAAGCACCCTAACTCCTAAGTTGCTACACAGACCATGAATGAAGAATGTGATTTGGACTTGCGGATTGTCCACAAATTTACATCGCATTCGAAATTCTTTGAACTCCTCTATACATTCTCTAACTTTACGCTTGCCTTGTTTAAGGTCCATTCATTTAAGGAGCAAGCGGGTCTTGTAGAGCTTGGGAACGTATTTATCCTTCAGCTTCCCAGACATCTGTTCCGAAGTTGGAGAAGGTTCTCCTCGGCGTCGTGCCGCTTCCTTCTTGTTTTTCCGAAAGATCTTGGCTTGTCCTCCAAGTCTTGCTTTCGCGTATGACACTCATAGATCATCATCCATGTCATACACTGAAAATAGCTTTCCAAATCAGACTCCCAGTCCGTGTAATCTTTAGGGTTTCATAATCCCTTGTATAGTGGAACCTCCATTCTAACACTCTTCTGTATCATTGCCTTATGGGCTTCCCGACAATGGTCTCTTTCATCGTTCTCATGCTGATGTCAGTGCGCGGGCGGGCGTTGCACATCTTGTGGCCCTTGGTAGTCGGTATGGTCAGGTATAGGGGCCATGTAAGGCGCTGCCGATGGGGCGTAATCACGATATCCTTGTTGTGCCATTTGTACATAATTGTGTGGAACCACTTGGTTGGCCATTGGGGCAGTCCACACTTTAAGTGGGTGGTGGCATGTAGGTAGACTAAAGTAGAGGTCTCATAGTAAACTCCCCTGATATGCCGAATGCGGCACTATATGTGGTCCCGATTTGTGATACACATTACGTGGCGCATAAGTGGGCACAAGTGCATGGAGTGGAACATGTGGTGTGTTTACCGGCGGCGTACCGTATGGTTGTGGTAGTAGCGTAACGTAAGGCCCTTGATTTGGGGCTAAATTTGGTGTTAGGTCATATGGTCCGTGCACGGCTGGCATCCCATTCTGGTACATGGGTCCGTTTGGACCTGCTGGGTAGCATTGCACTGTGGGCGCGATATATGGGTTGCCTCCGACAATTGGTGGTGGGACAACACCGTAGGGGTACGAGAGAACGTCACTCCTAGGACGTTCAGGATGCACATGACTCAGCTCGATGGCGGCGGGTAGTAGATTTCAACAGGGCAGAAATTTCAATCTATGGGGTAACTCTGGTCGTCTGGGTAGTGAGGGGGTCGATATTGGTCTGGTGGTGGCAATTCTCACTGTTGACTCTCCCAATGCTGATGGTGTTGTGGGCAATAATGACGTGTCGGCGGTCCATTTGGTCACACAGCTTGAGGCAGTGCAGCTCCCCTGGTTGGCGGTTGTATGTGACTGTTCCTCATTGGAGTTTTGCCTAGCGGCGATGAAAATCTTCCGCCGATGAAACTACTACATTCTCATCTAGTCATAGGTGTCATAGCAGATGAAAGATTGTTTTCAGACCGTGCTGATAGTACGGGTCGCGGTGATCCACAAGGAGGAATAGGGAGCCGCGCTACGGTATCCCTAACTACCAGTGGAGGTAATTCATCCTCCACGTCCACAGGACTTATGTCCTGGTAATGATCACGGTTGGGCCTTCAAGTGGAAGGTCCACGATGTCAGATCGTATATCGGATCCATGTCGACGTTCTCATTATCCACTACACTACAAGCTTGAGCCCTCGTTTGACCCATTGTATGGTCAAGGGTCCCGCACTAAGTTTTCACTACAAGTTCAAGATGAAATGCGATGATAAATATGATGTATGAATTTCAAAAGAATGAAATGCACGAGTTACTAAGAAATGAAACAAATTATTCGATCGACAGTGTTAAGCAAGAGCTAACACGACCAGCTCTAATACCAATATGATCTAATACGCTAGATGTCGGGATCGTCGGCGCATATTACACCACAGATGACAACTGATGCAAGGGGTCTTTCTAGATGGTATGATGCAAATTTGGAGATTTAATGACAAGTACAAGGAAATCATTTAACAGAGTTGGAGGATCAGCTGAATTGGCAGAGTTTGACCCAAAACGATCAACTTCCCATCGTCTCTTTTGTTCAATTAGACGCGTAAGATGAGCGGTAGTCGTACTACCCGTGGTTGTCCAAGTACCCCGTCAAACGAATTGATGCTTTACCACAAAGAAAATATCCTATGTCTCTCTTATAGGAAAGAGTTCGACTTAACAAGGGATTCTTATCGCTCGAGGCTTAGAATATAAATTGACAAGATACTGCAAGGAAAGCAAGAGAACTGTAACGGAAGGGAACGATAGAAACTGTTGGGGCGAACCCCGTCAAATCGTGCAAGAATCCCAAGCAGATATTCAGACCACTAGACACCACATCAGAACAACCAGAATACGAATCAATCACTTGGTGGACCTGGCACAGACCTATCGATCGCCTGCAGGGTGGAGCGGACTACAGGCCTTGCTGGTGTTGACGGACAAGGAACCGCACATGCGGAATAGGCAGCAGACGTGATGGCTTGAGTGCGCGCGCAGCCGCGCCTAGAGCTAGAGGGGCGCGGTTGTCGCTTGCTGTGTAAGCAGATGGCTGTCTCCGAGCAGATGGAAGTAGACGCTCACGCGACCAACTCAGAGGGCACCGAGGTCAGGGTGCAGGCGTGCGCAAAATCCCAGAGAACTCCATGAATTGTTGGAAATAAATTCAAGAATCCTCTATCCGGTTCGTTCTGGTAATTGGAGATTCCAAGAAAGGGCACCTTAGGCCTTCCTAAAACGAAGTCCTCAGAGAAGAGAAGAATCACCGGCGAGAGGGATGGTCGATCGTTGATCCAGTGGCATCAAAGTTGAATGGAGAGGGTGGATTATCAATGTCTGAGCGTGTTTCAATGGGCAATCAATGAAGGAGTTCCACAAGGTGCTCCAAGATGAGTTTCTTGAACGCAACTGTTAATATCGATCTTGATCAGGTGAGACGTTCCTGGTTCCAGAAGCATTAAGGACGAGCACCAACTAGGAGGTCAAAGAGATTGACCATCTGACCTTCAAACTGCTAAGACTATCTGACCTTCTACAACTAGGCACTAAGAATACAGAAAAAACAACAACACTTTGATTTTCCATGTTCAAGTCCGTCCTGCCCTCTTGGGCATGCCATCCTTATATAGGGCCAAGGGCATGCCCAATTGGGCGTAACCATAGGAACCGTCTCAGGACGAGCAGTTCTCCTAAAACAATGAGAAAAATAAAAATATTAGGACTAGAAAAGGCCAAAACACGACAGGCCCCAGTCCAAGATACAACAAGAAATAAACGATCACGGAGGCAGCTTGGCTTCATGCAGAATATTTGAACATCGTGTGGCAAGTGTCAGCTCGTGCGGCTCGGTGCGGTTGCTGGCGTTGTTCCGTCTTGATGGCGAGATGGTCCCCCATTAGTGCGTAATTTTGATGTATCGGTGCCATGAGCGCACGAGGCACTCCATAGTAATCCTAGGCTCCGTACAGTGGTGCATGGGTTGGCGCTAGTCCCTATGGTACAGGATTTGCCTATGGAACAGACAGGTAATACGGCTCATATCATGCCGGTGGGTGGTCACTTGAGTATGACGACATGTAATTGTCACCTGATACGGGGCTGGCTCATAAAGTAAGATCTGGTAATCTTGATGTGGTCTTCCCAGCCGATATCTACCGTTATGGATGTCTCCTCTTATGGCAGAAATCTCAACTCTCAATAGTGATGTTGCCGATCTTGATAGTAGTATTGGTCGTCATTGCGTTGATGAGGACGGTATCGGCCGACTGATTGCTGCTATCGTCCCTATGGCATCTGAAGTGACTGATAGCGATGCGTAGGCTGCTTGATCTATTGACGAGCCATGTTGGGAGGTGGCTCATGCTCTGTGCTATCCCTGACTGGAGCTTTCCCAAGTTGCTCAACGACGTCATCCGTTCGTGACGGTGTAAGGTGAGAGTTCCGTACTGGTGTAGGCACCGTGGGTAATACCGTTTGTCCTAGGTCTTCAGACAGAGGCCCGTCTATGGTCATCGACGGCCCACTACTGTAAGTAAGGTACCTAGGAAGGTATTCTCTATTGGCACAAGTAGAAAACTTGGCCTCAATGAAATCAGGTGTAGCGGCCTGAGGAAATGCCAATATGGGATCTTTCAAGGGAAGATCCAGAAGTTTGGGGTCAAAAACAGGATTCTTGTCATGCAAAGTAACGTCCACAGTGGACCATAATTGACCGCCTTGTTGAACCATCCTATGGCCAGATAATTTTGTTCTATAGGTTGTCCTATCTAGGATGATGCAATGACGAGATAGATGTATGTATGCATGTGCAATGAATTTTGAAATATGAATGTGTGCAATTTAAGATGCAGAAACGAGTAAGCCAAGGAAATGGGCCGACAAGACAGTTAGAAGATGCGAGAAAATCCTGTGATAGAGAAGCTCCCAATCATCCACGCAATCAGCTCTAATACCAACAAAGTGAGGGACATTCTTTGTCCAAGAGCGTCTGCACCGTTGACAAAATGATCAATCCAAGACCATCAAAGAAATTTCCTAACAAGTATCGGTGGCTATTCCTATCACTCATTTAATTTCGATCGAAGCAGTGAAGCAGCCAAATAACTGTATTTAGGGAAGTAATAATATTGTTAAATAAGGAAACGGTAACGAATATGACCTCCGTGTTTGGTTCAATAATTTATGGCCGGGTGGAAGTCAACGCAAAAATTAAAAAAAATCGTCGTGGAGGGCCCCTAGTGGATCAAGGCTTACGTAGGCGATTATTGATGCAAACCGGGCTTCACTCATGTTTGGTCAACTATCTGGATAATACATGCAACGACGCTGACAGCATGAGGCGGTTTTGTCCAGCATCCGATGATGATCCTGGGTTGAAGAGGAGAAGGGGCGGACTTGTTTATCGCAGATCCTCTCCACACCCAAACTTGCAACGATCTAGAACGAATAGGACATTCATGAGATCTCTCCGAAGGAAGATCGGGAACCCCAAGGCAAACAAAAAAAAGTGTTTTTCTCAAAGACAACAACTGCCAACTTTTCAAACACAATGCATCATCCCACGTCCAATCCCCCCCCCCCCACTCTTCTTATAAAAAGAGGGGCAGTTATGGGATCTGAATGGGCTCCTTTATTACGGGGGAGTTTATTGTGATCCCCCTTAAAATGGTTTATTAGGGGGGGGGGGGAGTCAAACATGGACTCACTTCTTCCTAAAGAGGCAAACAAAAATGCCAAGCAAAGCAAATACGTACGGGGGAGGCCTGTACTCACGCAATAGGGGCCTCCCTACAATGCAAAGATGACAAGAAATACTAAAACAACACAATGATGGGCCCATACATGAGGAATGAGCCGCCATAGAACCACAAAGAGACATGACAAGAAGCAAATTGGCGCGCATACAGCTTTTCAAACCAGGTAACGGAAATTCAGGTTCTTTACATCAGCTCACGTTCCCTATGGTGGTTTATGATGAGTTGGGACGTGCTCGACTGGATGGTTCTCCGTCACTTCAAAATTTCTTTAACTTTTGATTATTGAGATCTTGCAGAAAGAAAAACATGGAGACCACAGTCGTCATGATTTAACAAGAACAATAAAAAATATAACGTTGAAATCATATTTTGTTTTCTTCTTGTGAGTGTTTTTTAAATTCATAATTTTGATGTAACGAACAGGAATGCCTCTAATTATATGAGAACTTTAAGAACATGACAAAATTTTGATTAGAAAATGATACATCCATTTAATACACATAATAAACATCATAGATAAAGATTATTTCAATAAGTTTACATTTTTCATGTTTAATAAAGATTTTGATGATGAGATCAAATGTGTTCAGAATGTTAGCTGGTACCATCCCATGTGGACCTTATTAGAGTATGAAATTGCAATCGATAGATTCAAATAATATTTTCCTGAAGTTTCTTTTGCTCCATAATATATCTGAGACACAAAAAAGCTAGCCTCATTGGACTGCAATATTAAAGTGAAACTCTATGTACATAATGCTTCTAGCTTCACTCATTGAAAGAGGTGTCGTAGATTTAATCGCATCGTACTCCATCTTTACTAAAACAATATTGGTGTCTATCCAATTCTACCAAACTAAAACATTTTTGAATTCATAAAATTATTGGACATTTTTATAGATACCACATATGCACTGAGGGGAATCCACCTAGTTAATAAAATGAATAAAATCTCATTGACAAGTATTAAACCCAAGATCAATTGTAAAATTATGTTGTTGTGAGGCTGAGTTGAACTGATAATATTAATAAACCTTTACTCATAAAATAATTTGACTGGTTTAGTGATGAGCAAAGGTCGTGATGGGGCGGAGCAGCCCGAGCCCCAAACGACACCTTTGGAGACGCCGTTACCATCAACAACACTATGGCCGGTTCGCGTTCAGCCCGAGCAGCACACCAAGGTGACTGTGAAGACACCTGGATTCAGGTACTCCGGGTGAGAAGCGCACCGTATTTGTCGAGTTTTGACCATTCGATTTCTTTCAAGTTGGTATTTTTTGTCCGTGTTTTTGTACGTGTTTTCTCATCGTTGAATTCTGTTTGTGACGGGGAGGGGGATCTTGAACTTCACACCTTATTTTCTCCTTTTATTTTCTTTCTCCTGCATTTTAATGGGGGGATTCCCTTCTATAAGGATTTCCCTCCTTAATGGGCCTCTTCGTCTCTCCCTTCTGCTCTCCTTCTTGATGTTCAGTTAAGGGCCGCTAACCTTCACCCTTATAATGGAAAGGATGGGTGCCCTAACCAGCGGACTTGCATTTTTTTTTTGTTGTGTTGAATTGAGAAGGTGCATGTCTCATCCCCTTTCCCATATAAGAAGAGGGAGGAGAGGGTTGAAGAAGTGGTGGGAGAAGGCTTGGGAGATCAAAAGCATGTCAGATCAAGATCCGCTCCAATTTGACTATGTTGGCGATCACCTCTCCCCTCCCCGCTCATGGCTGGTGCAACTTATTGATCGCCTTCCCCTTGTTGCAGTTGTCAAAGTATCACCTGCGATCTCGAGAGGAAGACGGCTTGAAAATTGGTCGTGCCTGACCTTCCTGCTCCCTACGGCCGTGGATCAGAGATTTGCACGAGGGAACAGATCCCATTACTCTCCGCAACGTCGACTTCCCTACAACATTTGAACAACGTGCGCCTAGTGGAATGATCTAGATGACTCTGACAACGTGCCAGGTTAGTACTGCTTTGCGGCGAGCGTGACCCTACAGGTGAGTCAGATGGTCCCACTCCCGCCTTGGAAGTCAGCCATTGTCCCAAGGACGACCGAGATATCTTCCCTTCAGCCTCGATCAATACCATTGGCATCCGGTGGTTGACGGGACGTGGACGCGCCCAATCTCCACCGTCAGCCTGATCTCGCCATGGTGGTCATTTTGCACCATAATAGGCTATCAGGCAGGTCCGTTGACTTAAGATACTTTGAGGTCAAGTGGGGCTCAATAGGCTACCAGCCCCATGCTACTCCAGATCAAATTGTAGTGGCCATTGGTCAGAACCTCGGGATCTTTCGAAGTCAAAGCTTTCCAGCCACCCTGCCGCCTGCCAACGCACATCGTGCCTGGGCTGCTGAGGCCTTGGATCTGTTCGGCCCGTGAATACCACTTGACACCACTCTTCTTCAGCCCCCTCCGTCTTGTCTGCTCCGGCCTGAGGCTGTCGAACCTCACCAGACCCTTCTCTGACATTGCGCTCGAATTAGATATAGGTGAGAGAGGAAGGTTGAGCGTGAACTACGATAATCTTGAGCATCTTACTAGTACGGGCCAAGCCCGCCCATCACGTGTGGGCCTCAACAGATTGATTCCATTTGGCACCTCCATTGAGCTCAAAATTTGGCACCTCTTGCTAGTCAGCACTTGTACGTACGACACCTAGGCACATCACACATTGCATCATAGTCGTATTACCCAACAGGGTTTCCGCCTTGGATGACGACATCGTCAACGTTCCATACCACCATGTATTATCAGTACCAAGCTACCATTCTCGGTGCTGACCGCACGACATCCTAGACGACGTACGACATCAAATTGGTATCAGAGCCTGGTTGTGGATGCTCACAGCACGTCTCTGACGCCTCATCAGCATCATTCCACATCGCATCGTATTTCAAACATCCATTTGGGTACCCCAAGGGAGTGACATGGCCATAGAGGTGCGATTGAGCTGGAAGGCCCAACATGGAAGCTCAACCTCCCCGTGACGTACCAATCCATCACCCGATGTGGGAGGCCACCCAACGGCTATCTCGGAACCCCATCCGGCGATGCCCGTAGGTGGCCCATCACAGCCACCTATAGGGCTCACATAGACCGCACCCGCCGATGCGGGTGCCGTCGGATCATCCGGCCATCGTGGGCACACCCACATCCATCGAGGTCAACGGTAGTCCCCACATAGCTCCCTGTGGTCACTCGGTGTCTCGTTACCTAGAGACAACGAGCATAGGGCGATGATAAGTCATCGTCCACATGAGAAGGCCCCCGTTGATGAGGCTACATCCCAGAAGGCCGCCGCACGCGGCCGAGGAACATGACACGATCGAGGAAGACTGTGCCAACAGCACCGACCCCAAGAGGACCCGTTCGAGGAGTGAGGGGCATATCACCGCATCATGGCCGCCATCACTGAGCACGTGCAGCAGATGCTCACATGCCCACCACCTCTAGTACCCAACGCCGTACCAGTGCCCTTGACTTTAGAGCGAGCCCGCAACCCACCGCGGTCGCACGACACCAAGAACGTCCAAGGAACCCCAATAACGACAAGGAATATGTGGAGCACGATCAGAGGCTAGACGAGGAGCTTTGAGATCGGTGCCCCGCCTGACACCTCGCACTAGACCCACAGGATGTTCGTGCTTGGGATAGACGATACCCACGGGACGACTCTAACCATGAGAACGAGTCTGACTAACCGATCCGCCAAGACGAACACGTCCGACCCTATGACCCAAGACCCGAGGCCAACTTATCGGCCCGTCGAGACGACTATGTCCAGCACGATGACCGTGATTTTGCGGCTGACCTATCGGCCCACCAAGACGAACGATTCTGGTACCATGGTCAAAGATATGAGGCCGACCAACAGGCCCGTTGGGACGACTTTGTCTGGCATTATGATTGTGAGTACGATGCCAACCTACCGGCCCGTCGTGATGACCACGTGTGGGCGCATGATTGTAGACACGATGCCAAACCACTGGCCCACCATGACGACAACGCTCGGCCCCATCACCACCAGTGTGAGGAACCTTTTGAGGGGCCCCGATACCCGCCTTGCACGATGCCTGATATCCGCGCACCACACGACGATCATACCCGACGCTGGGATGACCACGACCAGGGACCGACCCCACCTCGGCGACGCATCGACCCACATCAAGTGGACTACCCTACGCTTGAACGGTGCCTAGACGACGATGAACGCCGATGAGAAGAGCACAACGCTCGTATCCAGAAGAGCATGCATGCTGACGTTGCCATTTTTGAGGGGTCGAGCAAGCCCAAGCAATTCATCGACTGAGAGTCGAGCATGAACTCCTACTTACAGTGGTACCGCATGGACTAGGACTTGTGCGTCGAGAATATAGAGATGAGACTTGGCAGACAGGCCAAGATCTTCTAGGAGAACGACTGTGTCATCGCCGATCCACAAGGACGGCCCATCACATCTTGACCCAAAATGGCACAAAACTTGAGGAGCAAGTACGTTCCTTGGCAGTATCAAATGTTTCTACTCCTCCTCACCTGACTCGACCTTAGGCAAGGTCAACTCACCTTGATGGAATACATAGAGGCATTCGAGGAGTGTCGGATGCGGTGTCAATTCATGGAGGACCTACGAGTCATCATCGGTTTGTTTGCACACGGGCTAGTTGGCATCTCTTGCTAGTCGGCACTTGCACATATGACACCTACGCGCATCACACATTGCACCATAGTTGCACATACGACACCCCCTTGGGCAATGACACCGTCGACGTTCGATACCACCATCTATTATTGGTACGGAGCTATCATAATCGATGCTGACCAGATGACGTCCTAGACGACATCTGACCTCAGGTCGTGATGTCGGACGTCGTTGGGGACGTCGTCCGGTGAGCACTGAGTATGATGGCTCGGCACCAATAAATGATGATGGTTTCGAATGTCAATGGTGTTGTCGTTCGACAGATGAAACCCTAATGTGTTATGTGACTACGACGTAACAAAATGCATGCCCTACGTGTCGTACTTGCAGGCTCTAACTCGAGGGAGGCACCGAAGTCCAAGCTTGGACGGGGTCGCTGCTGACGGTGACGGTGGCCTCTCAAACCTCGTCAGAGCGACGAAGGCGTCTATGGCCAAACGGAATCTATCTGTACGGCTTGCATGTAACAGACGATCTCGTCCGTATCGACAAGACACTCAATTTGTTGTACTTGCAAATATTCCTCCCTCACCTACCTAGCATGAGCGCGGTGGAGTCAAGACAAAATTATACAACAAGAAATAAATAAATGAGAAATGGGAGAGGACGGCATCCATTGTAGGCGTGGCTCGTGATGCAGTCCTTGTTGACAATCAGTGGTGGACAGAGTGGATGTCGCAGAGAGGCGCCAAAGAGCTGAACGGCGACTCGGCTCGCGTTGATGTGTACGAGCTCTAGGTGAAGGTGGCCTGAGGGGAAGGGAGATGGAGTGAAAACAGAAGGGCAGTTGAGGGATACTCAAACATCTGACCTAATGATGCCGGTGCATCCAGTGTCTGTAGTGTGGCTAGGCCTGATGACAAATGTGAGCAGTAGCACGCGACACCGTGGTTATAGCTCTGGTACACCAAATGGGGTGGCGTTGAGGGGTACACCCTGCGCAGGATTGTGGGTGGGCGCTGCTAGAGTGGTGTGCTTGGCAGAAAGAAGCCTGTCTTATACACTCTACACCATGAAATGGCTGTAGCGGTCTTCCCATGATGTGTCTGACCTTTTGATGTTGGGGTAGGAGGCTCAACGGAAGAGCCCTCTTCACACCGTAGGAGGTTCTTCTGATCGCTCTTCGATCGTGTACCCGACAGACGCACTTGCCCTGTTCTTCTCACGCGCAAAGCATTAGCTGGAATTTTTCAACAGATGGAGGGTGGGGGGCAAAAAGAATCAAACATTGCACTTGTGGCTCTGGCTCGCGCGGATAGGGACCAGCGACGTCGATGGCGCAGGTGCGAATTGGTCAAGTTTCCTCCCATCTTTAGTACTCCGCTCCTCTTCCTTCTCTCTTGTGTGCCCCTTTATTCTCTCAAAGGGGTGAGACCGGAAAAAAGAACGAAACAACTCTTACACAAATGTCTTCGTGGTCTAAGCACCTAGGGCGCCCCTTCTTCTCTTATAAATGGGGAAGATGAATTGGGCCCCCTAAGTGGGTCAACAAGAGGGGGGGGGGAAGGACTGATCCATTAGGGTCCATTAGGGGGCCTTATAGAATGGGCCCCCCATTACACATTGATGGGAATTAAACTAAAATGAAATAGGAAAAGGTGGGGAAGGGAGGCCCCTTTCCCACGAAGATAATACACGGACATGGGACACATCGCACTGTGACAAAAACAAGACGACTACGAAGAAAACACGAGACACGACTAGGAAAAACGAAAAAAATCAAAACTGGATAATTGAGCATCTCTTCAGTCGGCTTTTGACGACGGTGGCTGGCGGCACAAACGACGTCATATGTGATCCTTGATGGCATGCGCCATCAATTCTCCAGGTCAGAATAACTCGGTTGCGTTGAGTTGGGGTAGCTTGCGGCGACGTGTGGCGAGGCCGTGGTAGCCGCTGGCAATGGTCGCGCTTCGTGCTGATCAGGTCATTTGCACGTGCACATAGGAGCCTTCGCGATAACCTGTCCCCTGCATCATTAATTACCCGAAGCCGTATATCATTGACTGACTCATGCCAATTGTGCAAATGAAGTTGTTAATGTTTTCCAATTTATGAATAAAACAGATCATACATATATGAAAATTTGAATTTGAATTTTGTTTCTATTGTCATATTCTTCACAATGAATTTACTTCGACACTGGTATTTCTGATAGCAGCTCAGCTATACCTTTACCCCCCTAACATAGATATATACTAAATGCCTTCACAAGGTTACATGTATATTCATATTGATAGAATCGAAATTGTCATTTAATTATATCATTTTGATAATGATTACAAAGGAGTTAGAAGGATTATATATGGAATACAATATAGTGAAATAAGAAAAAAGATGAGGTGAGAGGGAAATAGTTACTATTTAATAAAAACAATATTAGTACTAACAAGAAGGACAAGTATGAGGATGTAAGTACATGAACTCAGGATGAAAGAGGTATGTAAGTAAATTTCGAAATAGGTGAAGATAAAGCAGCAGATGGATAACTGGAGAAGATAATGAAATGGGTAATTCAGGGTCCGTGGTAAATTAAAGATTAGATGTAAAGATGCATTGGTAGTTACAGGATGGGATGTACTAATGAGGGAAATATGGAATTGAAGAGGAGCATAAATGTATATCTTTTTTGTTTCCAGGACCATGATTTGGATGGAAACTTAGAATGATTTGCTGCAAAAGACTTTGAACGTAATTGAGATGGCATTGTTAAAACCATGGAACCAATCACTTGGGCATGATCACATCTGTGATTCCTTGGATCCTCAAGTGAGACTTGTGAAAATTCTCAATCATGCAGCTTCAATATGTTTCAACATATTATATGGAACATCAAATCTGCTCCTCCACTACGATGAGCTTTTTCATGCTTCATCATCGCCAATAAACAGTCCTGATTGCATCAAGGATGGAGATGAGCTTATGGGACAAGGGAGAAGAAGGGGTATAACGCGAAACAATTTCAGCATATGTGAATTTCATGCAAGCCCTTTCCCTATTTATGCTGAGCCAGTATTTAGATAACCTAAAAAGTTTATGTCTATATTTCAATGTCCAAAATGTCATTTGCATGGGCCCCTCAAGGTATGTACTTGTCTTATTAAAGACTCCAGTAGCCTGATAAACTTCATTTGCCTTCAAAATTTAATTATTTATATCATCATATTGATTAATTACTGTGGGATTAACTTGATCCAATCGATATATTGCACCTCCAACCATTTCGATGCATATTCTACAGGTTGTGCTCTAGTAGATAGGAAGGAGTATGAACCAAGTTCACACATGGAAGCTGTCTGTCATCAATTACCTTGTACGTATAGTTCCTCATCCACTTTATGCTCCCAGGGTGAGTTAGGTTTTTCTCAACTATCACACCCTAATCCAACATCAAAGTTAGTAAAAATGTGCTTAAAATCACAAAACAACTATTCTTTGATCGTTCAGTTTCTATTAAATGCTACTTATGAAGGCATTTTTCCCATGACACGAGGATCCATCGTAATTCTAGATCTATCCAATAGAACATAAAAAATTGGAATAAATTAATAATTCAATCACTCATCCTCTATACATGCATCAGCATTTACTGCAAATTTAATTGGTTTCTTCTTGGGACCACATATGATATGCAAAAAAATAGAAGTCTGTTAAATTTGAGTGGGTCTCATCAAGACAACTTGCAATACCATAGTATCCCTCTAGTACTGGTTAGATACACCAATCATTACAGATAGCGGTGATTGGAAGACAATAATATTATACCCAAGCACGTTACTAAATTTGTAAAAAATTATTTATTATTCATTAAAATTATTTTTCTTGATTTCTAAAAAATATTATATTTAAGAGTTTTGATGTTAGAAAGTTAAATTAATCATATTCCGAGTAAAAAACATTTTATTTCAACTATGGTGCAAAAATTCCCATAAACTACCTAAAAGTTGATCAACTTCACCAATAGAAATATAAAAATAAGGATAAGCATTTATGCTTTATCAAATGACATTATAATCCTTTAATACGGTGAAACATGTAAATAGCAAGAAAACATTATCTGTTATCAGTGTTTAAGAGAGGTTCAAATATTTATATGGAACATTTTTTTAGCAGATAATGTTCTGATCACAGGTTGTTTACAGAACAATCTCAATTGGGCACTAATATAATCCTACACCAAATTTTATGACAAAATATCATGTCGGTCCAGATATTATGTGTGAATGGGCCTGCTTTTTCTTTAGGTGGCATGGTTTTAGTCTTGATTTTCTTTGTACAATATTAATAAGGAGAGTGGGAAGTGGACAGAAAAATATGGACTGAATATTATTTATAATTTCAAACATTGGACAGCTATTTATATATTTCTATATTATTATTTATATATTTACATTAGAGAAGGTAAACAAAATTAAACGAGACATAAATAGAAATTAAAGCAGGGGTGTTACAGTTAATTTGAAACTTTTATGTGTATCATTTTTCATTCTTTCATTTAAATCATTCACCGTAGTTTCCCACCATATGAGTCTATAAATAGGCTTCATTAATTGATGATAATAGTTTTTTCCAAAATGCTCCAAAAAATTGATGTTATTATTCAATATTTAAACTTTATCAATAAAAATTTGAAAAAAGCCACGTGGTTGAGGGAGAAACGTGCCTCCTAAAAAATGAGTAATAATGACCAGACTTTGGCGGTTTTGTACCAAAAACAGTGGTTTCCACAAAGTTGTAAGATCATTTATGGGAGCAGATGTCTGCCCAGTTCCCAAATGCCAAGGAAATGGGTGACTTGATGAAAGGGGAGCCAACCACCAAAGCCCTATTCAGCAATACTAGTACCATATAGTTTCTAAGGTAGCGAGGTTCCTTGTCAGATAAGTTCGTGCCCACACAAAAGGTTCAATGATTTGAGTACATATTTTGAATACAAACTTAATGGAACAAGCATGAATAAACCCAATGAGATATATGTATTTAATGTAGAACAGATTGCATTGGGTAAAAAATTATATTGAACTTGATATTTAACTGGTGTCAAAACATATATGAGTCCTAAATAGATAATCTGGCTCATGGACTAGATGAGTAAAGGCTAGCAATCATTATATGTATATGCACGAAGATAATTATTGTAAAATGCATCTACTTCATGTGTAAATTCCATTGTTCAAGACATATGAAGCTATACATACTTGATGATATGAATAGCCAAATGTCACATGATATTACTCTATTTCAATGAATGTTAGCTTGGATATATGATAACCCAGAAATCAGTAGGAAAAGTAATGTATACAAAAATATATTTAATAAAAAAAATCAAAAAGAAAGGTTTCAGCCACATGAAAATCATTAAATTCGTGAAATTTATATGTACATATCAGATTATTTAAAACATTAATGTCTTTCTTGTTTCAGATTTTTGTTTAAGCCAAATGTAACATATTAGGTGTAAAACATCCATTAAATATGATTGGATTGTATTTATATTAGCGTTAAGAAATACATATGAATTTCATAGAATACTTACATTTAAAATGAATTAGAAACTCGTTGAAAGTAATTTTTATGAAAGGGTTTGATTTAGTTCATTTTGCATCTCGCTGGATCTATTAGATAGCTATTGAGTCAACCTAATTGTGTGATCTGACAGTGGCATGTGTATGTGCCACCAGTATTTGGAGCTGATAAATGGTTTGTGGAGGCCTTCTAGTGGCATAGGTGTGTGTGGGCATGCAGTGATGTTTTTGTGCATTACATTAATCGTAAGATGAATTTCTGGGCATGGGTTGTGGCATCGGAAACTCTATGTTAGGTGTACCTTTGATAATTTGATAACCTGGCTATAAAAGTGAATGAAATGGTCAAAATTTGATTGAACATATTCACCTCATGGTCATACTAGTTAAGGCCTGGGACAGTGTTCTTTCTTCTTGTCTCATGATTATTGGATTCGGATTACTGCTAACTGATCGGACGCCCTCAAAAGAGAGGATGAAAAACAGAAATATTGTTCCATTGAGAGGCAGACATGGAGCATTGTAGTAGGGTAACACCTTTTTAACAAACTTTGGTAAAATCAGACCAATCGATAACATTTGAATTGGTACCAGATTTGGTACCACAAGCAAATCAAACCAAAAACTTGACCAAAACTGAGGGGGGCATTTAAAACTTCACAAGCTTGGGCTTGAAGCTGGGACATCTGAATATATATGAAAACACGTAAATTCAAAATTATATTCACAAACAGAAAAATACACGAATATAGAACTAAGAAAACACACAAAACATAAAATACAGAAACAAATGGATACACAAATCCATAAATACAGAAAATTGCTCATACACAAATAGATAACTACAAATATAAAAATCCAAAAATAAATAAAAATGAAAATATGATATTTAGAATATGCAGAAATAATTTTTGTTCAATTCTTTTGTACATGTATGACACAAACATAATGATATCATACAAAAGTTATTTTGATTAATATTTTTATGTAAGGGCTGACTTTTGTTTTCTCCAATTTAACAGAAGCTCAATAAATAAATGAGGAACCCTATCCCTAATGCAGGTGAACTACAATTATTTATATGTACCTATGAACAAACTTACAAGCTCATGAAACTGAAACCAATCTTTTACCCTCTGTACCATACAAAAGGTGAGGTATACGTTTAGGTTATTAAAAAAATCGATACCAAGACCAAAATTGTTATTCCCTAATAAAAAGGTTCCTTTTCAAATGATGAGATATTACTTTTTGATGTTTATGTGACCATTTGAAATTCATCCATTATGTTTCAAATATCTTTATATTTTCTCTGATCCTTTTAGTAAAGCATTCCATTTGATAATTTAAAAGGTAGTCAGTGCATTAAATGAAAGATGTTTTCTCCTTGCATCTTTGGATGGCCAGTTTCACCATTTATAGCAATGGTGGCTCTTGCATTCTTGAAAAAATTCCAACCCAACATGGACTCTTTATTGTAGTCGAATAGTTGACCAGATGATACATCTTTTGATGTTGGGGTGTCTAAAGAAGATGACACGGCTACGTTTGGTTCCTTGCATACCCTAAGATATGTTGAGAAGGGGTAAAGGAAATGAGAAAGTCCTATGGTGGAAACGAATATAACGATAGACCTGCCCTACTAACTTATTCTTTGTGGGTGATGGAAATGATTATGATGGGCACTTAGAAACCTTTCTACCATAGGTCTTGAAACATCTATCCTTCATCGAATTACTAGACAAAAGATATTTTTATAGTCAATTGATGCTAAATAATGTAAGCCGTTATAGATATTTAGTTCATCAAGAACTAAGCTTTGTATCTGGATATAGTTCGAGGTGCAGTCTAGAAATAATTTAGACTCGATATGATGTCCAGAACCCATCTTTTGATCCACTGGGAAACTCTATCTCCATGTGACATATTCATTTTTTAGTGATTGTTCTATGCCATTGTTTCAATTGCTGTGATTCTTCATCACAAGCTTCCTCAGCAAGCTGTGTCCAAAAGTGCCTATAAGTTTTTTCCAAAAATACTGAAACAAATGCATGTACTAACTCGTCATTGTGTACACTAGGAACAAAAGATTCTGTTCCAGTCTATTTTATGGCTAATATAAAAGAAGTTTTAGTTATTTCCTTGAGTTAACGGGATAATCACTTTCCTGAAAATGTTCATATTTACCCCAGTAGTGATTTAGCTTGTTTTTTCTCCCAGATACTTAACTACAGAGCTAGTTTCATAGACTCCACTTATTATATTAATGAGGGTGAATGGACCGATTTTTCAGCTTCAACTCCATCAAAGTTTATAAAAACGGTTTATCTAGAAATCAGTTATAAAATCTTCCAAAGGTTGGTTTTTTTTCTCCACGTGGATCAAATGGATGACATGATATCGAATCATTAAGTTCAATAAAATAGTTAATTTAAGATTCTTATTTATTGGCATATTAACCTTTGTTGCTGTCTAAAAATCACAAGTATGGAATGATACATCGACTTGTTTCTTTACTGCCCTTGTGGCCGTCTTATACTCTGCGACACTGACAGAGGCTCTACATAAACTTCTTGAATAAGTGCACAACATAATAAAGGTATACGAAAATAAAACTCAATGGGTAAAGGGTGTTTCACCTTGATATAATCTATCATTATATCTTCTGGTGGATATAGCAGTAACATAATTTCATTGCTGCTAGATCAAGTATGAAAGCTGTAGAGAGCTTTGATTGTAAATGGAAGACCAATTTCAATCAATAATATTTTCTAATTCATATATTGAGGAAACTCAACTAAGTAAATACCATGTTCTAAGTTTAGGTTTTTTAAAAATAAAATAGTAACTAGGGATAGAGTATGGGTTCTGCATGTATGTAAAACAACTAGCTGCATTTATCAACATGTAGCTGTTACATAAAATTTCATGATGCTTTGTCTTCTCTAACAGAAGAGTGTGTTTTTTTTAAGACAATAGTGACCATGCAACCATTTAGTGAAGCCAACAATTTGTCAATAAAGATCAAAACATTGATGACCATTGAAGTCATTGATTTTATCAACACACTATTGACACACTTTAAGAATATGATTAGAAAGTTTTACACCTATCTTTTTATCAGGGAGCATATGTAGGAAGATAAAGAAAAAGCTATCCAATCATAGAGAAACAATGAAACACTACAAGGCATACTTTCGGGATAGTAAACTTTTATGTAGCTCATAGAAATGGATCCTGTCCAACACTTTTAGATATTATCGTGCGACCAATCTTCCTGGAAAGAAAACAAGGATTAAAACAAGATTAACTTGTTTGGAAGATCCCCATGAAGTTCATCACATACTCACTCACATCATACATTATTGAACCACATATTTCTTCGCTAAAGGTATTGAAATAAGAAAACATAATGTGTTTAGACTAGAAAAACTTTAACCATGTCTTTGACTATTCAAAATGAAAAGTCTTAAATCAAACTATTAAAAGAACAAATCGAATCAGTTTAATTAATAAGTTTTAGTCTTACTATTTATGATAACTCTGAGCTATAAGTAAATATTTTGCATCTATTTGTGCAAAATCAACTTTATTTAAACTGTCAGGAATATCATTGTGTCAATTATTTTCATATTTCAATTAGAAACGTATTAATTATTTTCAAACTTTGTAATTTCATAGAATAATTATTTAACTATATACATTCTCCATCAAGGAAAGTAATAACTGGCGCAGACCTTATGGATACCATAGTTCAAAAAAGTGCAAACTTTTTTGAATTTCCAGGTAGGTAAAAACAAGTTCTTTCTATGTCTCTTTCTCTCTCCCTTTGTCATTCTCTATCTCTCTGTTCCAAACTATCTCTACATCTTTGTCTCCAAGGAGAGAAAGAGACGGAAGTTTTCTTGATTTTTTAAAAAGTCAATAATTCAAGCATCACATGCAACTACATCACAGAGAATACTACTTGGCCATATGTCACATCACTTTATACATAGATTTCGTCACATCACCGTCACCACAATGTTCTTGTAAAATCATCTCCCCACATGTCTTCGTCAGGTGGCATGGCATGCGTGGCATTGTGGAAGATGGATGCTGAACTCGACGTGACCATTTGGACCGGCCAGGGTAGTTGACCCAGGAGTGGCTGGCCATTCTACCCAAGCCAACGATTAATGGTTAACAGCATAAAACTATATATATATATATATTTTTTTTTTTTTCTCTTAGGTGGAAAGTAAAGCCATCTTTACATGACTTGAATTTGATATTTGAAAGCCATGAGTGTAGAATAATCTGGTTATAGAACATTAAGAAATGATTGTGCTGATCAATGAGGATGAAATAACTAAATACAGATGTAAAACATACTGCAGTCCTCATCTCTGAGACAGAAAACCAAAACTTCTCAAGGGAATTATTTTGTAACAGCACAATATAACAACTCTGAGTCTCTCCGGGTTATAGAATGCATAGAACACCTTTCAACAACCTTATGACCCAGGTTGTGGCTCTTATTTATAGAAACTGGAAATTTATATATTCTTAAGTCTATCTTAATTAATCTCATCATTATTATTAAGGTGTATCATATATTCACATTTCATTTAGTAACCATTTTTATTAATATACTAATAAAATAAGTAAATCTACTTAATTGAATTCGGTAAGTCAAATACATGCAGTTATATGAAGGCATACATATTAATGTCCACTGGTTAGAAAATGATTCTTACATTTGGGTTATCACCTGTTGCTCACATTCAGATCAGGCTCGTCAAATGTTTCCCTACAAAATATCACAGGTCTGCCAGACAACATACGCCAGAGATTTAGTCAATAATACTCAAACAATTACCAGTACTTTGGCCTCTACCCCATCCCCCACCCGTTCTCCTTTTCAGGAAGCTTCATAGATGTCCTCCACAACTCTAGAGATACCTATGAAACTTTTTACAGAAGGATACGACTTAAGAAACGTTGACCTCGACCACGTTTATGCCAAAAATGTCGCCTCCGCCCTACCTGATGTTGAAAACTCGTGGGCACTCCTACAATCCTTTCTCCCTGTCTCTATCATGCTATTCACCATCATTAAAAAACTGGTAAAGGATGGCTGATTATCGCCAGTAACCATGTGTTGCGCCGGTCAAACGTAGGAATGGGCCCGTGATTAGGTTAGCAGGTTAGCCACAGGCGCTGAAGCCCATCGCCTTCAACCTCCGTGTATGGCTCCGCCGTTATCGTCTACTATGCTATCATCCTGCATCACTCTCTCTCCCCCACTATTATTTCTTACGCTCTCTCTCTCTCCCTGCTTCCAACTCTCTTTATCTCTCTCTCTCTCTCTCTCTCTCTCTCTCTCTCTCTCTATCTCTCTATATCTCTCTATCTATCCCCTTCAAATATCTATATATATTAATATACATATATATATATATATATATCTAACTGTCTTTATCTCTCCCTCTCCTTTTATTATCCATATCTTGATTAAGTATACATCTATCTATCTATCTATCTATCTATCCATCTATCTATCTATCTATCCATCTATCTATCTATCTATCTATCTATCTATCTATCGATCTATCTATCAATCTATCCATCTATCTATCTATCTTTCTGTCGTTCCACTATCTAAGTACCTATTTATATATATTACTCAAATATATATAATGTCTGTTTTCATACTATCTTTGTTTCCTTCTTAGATGCTCCCCTAATTCTTTGATTCCTTAAGAACCACGGGAACAAACATGTGAACCGGGACGTGGAAACAGGTCGCGAGCGGACGAAAGCCGTCGCTCTCAGCCTGACTTTTGCTCCATTCTTTGTAATCACATCGGCATTCTTCCTCGACCGGACGTACTTTCCCTCTCTTTCTTTTTCTCTCGCTCTCTCTCGCGCTTTCTTTGGCTCTCCCTTTCAGTTGCTTTGTTTTCCTTTTTCTTGCTCTTTCTCTCTCCTCTCTCTCTCCGTCGTGTGTTATTGCGCTCTCACTCCCGTGCTCTCTATCTCTGTCGTTCACTCTCACTCGCTCTCTCTATATTGCGCTATTTCTGTCTCTCTATGTCGCTCTGTATGTTGATCGCTCTCTTTCCCTCTCTCTCTCTCTATCTCTCTCTCTCTCGATTTCTCTCTCTTTCTCTCTCTCTCTCTCTCGCTTTATCTATCTCTCTCTCTATCTCGATCTCTCTCTCTCTCTCTCTCTCTTTCGCGCTCTCTGCCTCTCTCTGTCTCTCTGTCTCTCTCTCTTTCTCGCTCTCTCTCTCTCTTTCTTGCCCTTTGTCTCTCTGTCTCTCTCTCTCTCTATCTCTCTCTCTTTTCTCTCTCTCTCTCTTTCTTTCTCTCTGTCTCTCTTTCTCTCTCTCTCTCTCTCTCTTTCTCTCTCTCTCTCTCTCTCTCTCTTTCTCTCCCTTTCTCTCTCTTTCTCTCCCTTTCGATCTCCCTCTCTCGCTCCCTAGCACACATGCTGACTCGCAGAAGTATTCCAACAGATACACACACTCGCAGACCAAATCGATCATAGAAGAGGAAACACAAACACCGGTACCTAAAAAACCGAAGAGTTGAGACGTCTTCCAGAGAGAAGTACAGAAAACATGATAGAAAAGAAAACAAATATCTCTTAAATCACAGCAAGCCCACGACCCCGAGCGCGGCTATCAGAAGCACCCCCCAGCCAGCCCTCGCCTGGAAGCTCGCCTGTGATGGCCGCGGTGCCATCGCCGGCCCTGCCGATTTCGGCCCCGGCGCTGTCACCGGCGCCGCCGAGTTCGATCCAGGCGCCGGCGCCGGCGCAGCCGCTGGGGCCGCTGGGGCCGCCGGAAGCAGAACGGTGTCAATGGAGAACAGACCGAGGGGAGGCGTCTCGTACAGCACCTTGCCCACCTTCGCCGCTTCTCCCCCCGCCGAAATATTTAAGCTATCTTTACCGCCCTGGACCATCAACGTTAAATTGCCGAGCAGAGTTTTCACGGGGCTGCTCGTCGCCTTCAACGTCGTCGAGTTGTAGAACTTGGGCGAAACGTGTAGTAGTAGCAATGCTCTGACCATCGTCGGATCGATCGAAGACAACGGCAGAATCTTATTCACCTTCTCGAATGCGCTGTCCGTGGGGGCGAAGATCGTGAGACCATCTTTCGAGTTCATCAACTGCTCTCCAATGTCCCCGACGAGGTCGGCCTTCTTGAGCAGGTCTAACAGCGTCTTAAAATCTCCTGCCTTCGTCAAGATCACAACCGGGTCCGGCAACGGCGCCGCTGCTGGGCCCGCCGGTTTCGGCCCCGGTGCAGCTGTCGGCCCCGCCGAGCTCGGCCCCGGCGCCGCGTCCGGCAACGATGGAAGCAGCACGGTATCGATAGAAAACAGGCCGAGAGGAGACGTCTCGTATAGCGCCTTGTTCACCTTCGCCGCATCTCCCCCCGCCGAGATATTCAAGTGATCGTTACCGCCGTGGACCGTCAACGTAAAGTTCCCGGCCAGAGTTTTCACGGGGCTGCTCGTCGCCTTCAGCGTCGTCGAGTTGTAGAACTTGGGCGAAACGTGAAGAAGTAGCACTGCTGTCACTGTCGCCTGCGGGATGGAAGACAACGGCAGAATCTTATTCAACTCCTCAAAGGCGCTGTCCGTTGGGGCGAAGATCGTGAGACCATCTTTCGAGCTGTTCAAGAACTGTCGAATGGGGTCGACGAGCTTGGCCTGCGTGAGCAGGCTGAGCAGCGTCTTATACTCTCCCCCTTTCGTCAAGATCGCCACCGGGTCCGGCAACGCCGCCGGTGGCTGAGCGCCGGCGAGTAGCGGCGCGGCCAGCAGAAGAAGCGCGAAGGAAATGGAAGACGCCATTGCCGAAGACGAAGAAGGTGATCTTCCAAGGCCCCAACGCCCGTTGATATACACCCCGTGTGTTTAAATAAATACTTTTTTCCGCGTCGACGAGTAGTTTCCGTGCTGCTTCTCGGAGAAACGCGACTTTGTGGATAACATTCTATGGACAAAATCTTGGCTTGAAATTGCAATAAATCTGACAAGACGTTGACATTCGTTCTTATGACCCACGTATGTGGGGCATCTTCGTGACACTTGGAGGTGTATGGGTAATCTCAGCAACACCATGTTGCGTATTAACCTTTCGAAACTATGCTTTATTGCGTTATTGCCGAACATAAACACGTATGAACGGGGTAGTGCAGAAATAACGATCTCAGAATTTCGAGAAGTGCAGTAACTTCTCACTTTTTTCATCTGGGGTTTGACATTGTGGACCGGGGAACGCCGATCCACCATTTTGATAAGGGAGTAAAAAATCTTGACACGTCAGCGCCAGTTCGATAGAGTACGTGGCGCCAGATCCACAGGTATGGACCAATAGTACTTAATTTGAATAGTGGTGTAGTAAAATCGAGCCATGTGCCCCTATATCCATTATGGAATGTAGCGGCTAGAATCAAATATAAGTTTAAACATATACGGACATGAGTAAACGTACATCGGACTTAATATAGCCTTAGGATTAAGGGAGTAAATATAGAAACGTACAATCCAAAGGCCATGGTTTGTTTTAATATAACATTATATATCGTTATAACACGGCAATGATTAAAACATAGTAACAAACTATGTAACGACTGCTAGTTATTAGTATAAACACGAACATGCTGTTAAAGAGCAAATTCAGCGATTAAATATGATCTTCGGCCCAGGCTGTTCTTCTTCTCTGTGTCTTCCTTCTCCTTTTCTTCTACCTCCTCCTGCGCAAGATCTCAAGATCGCACACATTTTAGGGCAGAACGGTTGCCGGGATCCGATGATCAAACCTGACCGAGGCCGGATTAAAAAAAAATAGAAAAAAAGGCAAATACTACGAAAGAGCATGAACTTTCGTTTTTGTCAGCCGGGCAGCATGAACTTTCATGCTTGTCTAAAAAATAGCATGGGCCAATAAGAAGACGCCACTTGGCAACTTCTTTTTTTTTTTTTCAGCCATGGTCAACTGCTGACGTGGTGCCACCGTGGCAGCCAGGTGGACTCCATGGTGGCATCCACGTCAGCAGCCGCTGCCGACGCCGGCCGTCTCCGCCGCCGACGCCACCCGGGGGAGGAGGGCGATGCGAGGAGGGGGCTGGGCGGAGGCGGGGGGTGTTGTCAGCCAGGGAGGAGGACGGGACGGGCAGGGGCGGCCGCAAGCAGAGGAGGGCTGGAGAGAGGGGACGGCGGGGCGGCGGGCGGCGGCGAGGGGGTGGGGGGAGCAGGCAGGGCAGCGGAGGGGCGGTGGCGAGGGGGTGGGGGGAGCGGCGGGGAAGGGGGGAGCAGGCGGGGCTGCAGCGGGGAAGGGGGGAGGGGGCGGCGGAGCGGCGGGGAAGGGGGGAGCGAGGGGGGGCGCAGCGGGAAAGGAGGGAGCCGTCCTGTCCTCCTCCCTGGACGCCACCACCCCCCGCCTCCGCCGCCGATGCGGACGGGTACAGGCGGCGTCGGCGGCCGCCGGAGACAAGCGGCGTTGGCGAACGGAGACGGGCGGCGTCGACGGCGAAGGCTGGCGGGCGGTGTCGGCAGCGGCCGGAGACGGGCGGCGTCAGCGGACGGAGACTGGCAGCTTCGGCGGCGGCCGGAGACGCGTGGCGGCGACGGCCGGAGACGGGCGGCGTCCGCGGACGGAGACAGGCAGCGGCAGGGGACGGAGACGGGTGGTGGCGTGGGCGGACGGAGCCGTGCGGCGCCGGCGGCGGTCGGAGACGTGGATGCCACCGTGGAGTCCACCGGTGGCTACCACGTCAGCAGTTGACCATGGCTGACAAAAAAAAAAAGACGCCAAGTGGCGTCTTCATATTGGCCCATGCTATTTTTTAGACAAGCATGAAAGTTCATGCTGCCCGGCTGACAGAAACAATAGTTGATGCTCTTTTGTAGTATTTTCCCAAAAAAAATATCGTGCTCTTTCCTCTCTTTCCTGTTCTCTCTCTTTCGCACGCTCTCTCTCTCGCCCGTTCTCTCTGTTTCTTGAATGCTCTGTCTCTCTCTGTGTCCCTCTCTTGCATGCTCTCTCTCTCACTCTCTCGTTTTCTCTCTCTCACCCTCGTTCTCTCTCGTTCTCTCTCGTTCTCTCTCATTCTCTCTCTCTCTCACGCTCTCGTTCTCCCGTTCTCTCTCTCTCTCACGCTCTGGTTCTCCCGTTCTCGTTCTCTCTATCTCTGTCGTTCTCTCTCTCTCTCGCATGCTCTCTCCCTCCCGGTCTCTCTCTCTTTAGCACGCTCTCTCTCTCGTTCTCTCTCTCTCTTGCAGGCTCTCTCTCTCGTTCTCTCTCTCTCTTGCAGGCCCTCTCTCTCGTTCTCTCTCTCTCTTGCACGCTCTCTCTCTCGTTCTCTCTCTCTTGCACGCTCTCTCACTCGTTCTCTCTCTCTCTCTTGCACGCGCTCTCTCTCGTTCTCTCTCTCTCTTGCACGCTCGCTCTCTCGTTTTCTCTCTCTCCTGCACGCTCTCTCTCTCGTTCTCTCTCTCTCTCTCTTGCACGCTGTCTCTCTCGTTCTCTCTCTCTCGCACGCTCTCTCTCTCTTTCCCTCTCTCTCTCTCACGCACTCTCTCACCCGTTCTCTCTCTCGCGCACTCTCTCTCTACCGTTCTCTCTCTCTCTCGCACTTTCTTCTCTCTCCCGTTCTCTCTCGCACTTTCTTCTCTCTCCCGTTCTCTCTCTCGCACTTTCTTCTCTCTCTCTCTCTCTCTCGCACTTTCTTCTCTCTCCTGTTCTCTCTCTCTCTCTTTCTCTCGTTATCTCTCTCTCGCACGTTCGCTCTCTCTCTCTCTCGCGTTCTCTCTCTCCCCTGCTCCATGAGCCCCTCTTTCTTGCTCTCAATCTTGAGAATGTTTAGTTTATCTTGATTCTTTCTCTCCTCCAACTCTCTCAAGTTTGTTTCATTGTATTTCAAGCTATTTTAGGTTTCTCCACTCTACACTGCCAAGTTTTCTCCATTTCTTTTAGTCTTCTTTTCTTTTTATTTTCATCATCGGTTCTTCTTTTATTTTCCATTTCTCCCATTTTTTATTATTATTTTCTTCTTATTTTATTCTTCCTTCTTCCTCTTTCTTCTTATTTCTTCTTCTTTCCATCTTCTTTTCTTCTTATTTTATCATTCTTCTTCTTCTCCATTTCTAATCTTCTTTTACCTTTTCTTCTTTCTTACATTTTTCCCACTATTTTCCTTATTACTTGTTTTCATGGTTTTCTTATTTCTCATTATGTTACTTTACCTTCTTCCTTTCGTCTTCTTTAATTTTTCTTTAATTCTTCTTTTACTGTTCAATTATTATTCTTTCAATATTTTTTTTTTCTTTTCTGTTTTCAAAATGGGCTTCATAATTGACTTTGCAACAAATGTTCCGTTTTATGAGAAGTCCATACAACTTTTTATCTTAACTTTTTGTTCTTTAACTTTGACTATCTAACATGATTGATTGGGACCGGACTGAGACCCAATGAGACCTGACCAAACTGGACCAATCCTTAGGTAAGGTTTAGGTCCTTACTAAAAGTATGGACCGGACCGGGGGACCGTCAAACCCTATTTGTATCTTTCAACGATCAGGCCCCAAAATGAACAAGTACTATAGATTCATATTACTTTTTACATCCACCAGAAGGGTGCCAATGATGCATGATGGCTAGAATGACTCTGGTACGACAGACTAAAGGTCAACTAAGGAAGGGGAAAATGGACCACAAATCAACACAATCAAAGCAGACGAGATAAATGTTGATAGTGCAGCCTATTTTCCTCGGTCACGGGGGGAGGACTGTCTAACAACTATGGTAAAAACAAAGCTCAAAATCCAATATCCCGAATGATCGATTACAAGAAGATGCAGCCCAATTCCACTAACTTATTCTACTAAGTCCAACGGCAGTGGACAAACACACAGGAAAACACTCGATAAAATAATCCAGATCACCAAAGACGGAAGAGTGGGCCTTAAGCATTGGCATCGTGTGATGGCACGGTGCAGGAAGTTGTAGTAGTGTTCGATGGCAGGAGCAGATGATGTGCGCTTTGATAGAACTGGATGGGGATCCAACAGCCCAGTCAGTTGGGAAGGAGGGGGGGGGGTTTAAGGGGGGAGTCGCCTCACTATGGGATTCAGAGCAATGCCTCGAAACTTAAACGACAGACAGGGCACGCACTTGTAGAGGCCACACACTGAGAACAAGATGTCCGATGTAGGCCCGTGCAAAGGGGGCAAGAGCACAGTTGTGCTGCACGGTAGCTGGGCAGGCGATTGCGATCCGTGGTGGCCGCCCGGGCAACGATGATGCATGGTGGTTGCGAGGTCGATGGCAACGCACAACGGACAATGTCACTTGTTGCTTGATAAACCCAAAACATGTAATGTAATTATACACATTTTATGGTCATTTTGGGATGGTTTCATGTGTGTTTTATCCAATTTTATAAGATTTTCCATCACATGCACTAAGTAGAGCAAGTTTTATGTCATTTTTATGCATGTTCTACAAATATAAATATTTCTTAGTGAAAATATGATCAAGACATTTTAATTTTTAACGCTCTATCCAGTATTTCAGTTTATGTTTTTTGGCAAAGAAGAAGTTCAAAAAAAATAATGAATTATTGAAGGGAGAAAGAAAAAAATAATGATAAAAGAAAGTAAATAAAAAGGGATGTTTATTGGGCCAGCTTAGGAGCCGACCAAATGCATAAGCCCAGGCCAGCCGCACGCAGCAAGCACAAGGGTCAAGCCAGCCCACAGCCTGCATGGCCTGCGCGCTGGGCAGGAAAGCCCAAGCCGGCCATAGGAGGAGAATAGGCCCACAAAGGCCCATAGAGACATTCGAGCAATAGAGAGGTATGTATTTGAATTCAGTGAAAGATATGCGCGAGGAATAATATAGTACTTTGGCTTTTTGAAATCTTTGATGTGGGATAACGTGTTGCTTAATTTTTAATTGCAGCAGCCGGGTTGTTGAGTAACTGTTGGGCCGCAATCTTTATAATTTTTAATCGCAGCCGTTGGACGTCTATAAAGAGTATAGGATGGCCAAGGGCAGTTCTGTCCATTCGTGCCCCTAGCTGTCGACGACGCCACCGGCCCGAGATGGTTATCGGCCAGCGAGGTGGACCGCCAAGCCATCTGACGGCCTGGGAGGACCCCAAAGGTTGTCCCCCTCCATAGGACCGCCTAAGGGACCCCTCCGATGCCGTTAAAAAGGGCTGAGAGCCCTTAATTTCATTATCTCTTATCGCAGGAAAAAAAAGGGACGACGGAGGATTCTCGCAGGTGAGCTAGGAGCTGGTTTAGGTGTGGTGACATGCCTCAACTGCTTTAATGACTCTCACAAAGATCAAGAAGGTTAGAGCATCATCCAATCACACCCGGTCGGAGGAGGAGAGCAAGGGAACTACTAAACCGAGGATCGGCAGCAGCGACCAGTGGCGCCACTCCTATTCTCTAAATCAGGACATTCGGTGAGATCTGATCATCTTAGATAGATCCCTTATACATCCATTTTGATATTAGCGGAAACACTAAACATTTTGCCACATAGTAAATTTGTGATTGATTTTGATTCGCGGATTTTGTTTGGGCATTTTGTCAAACACCATGCGTGCATGTTCGAGGAATATATTTCAATTTGCGTGAGTTTATACTTTCCAATATTATAAATATAAAAATGTAAAAACATATCCCTATTACCAGACTTCTTTCAGGCATTTGGTCGAACATCTCGGGGTCGTTCGATAGAAATATCCCTTTTATCTTGCTTTACTTAAAAAAATTTCTTGATCGCCACTTATCGAATTCTACCGGGCATTCTGTCGAACACCCAAGGGGCGTTCGAGAGAAGACCCTTCTTGTATTATTATTCTTCTATAACAATAAGTAAAAATCTGATAACATTTACACAATGTCATAACTATCATATTCGACCGTCTAATGGGCATTTGGTTGAACCCCTCTCATGTGTTCCACTAAACCAACCTTTTTCTCCCTTAAATCAAGCCTAAAACTTATAAAAAAGAAATATAAAATGTATAAAAGATGATATCTATCATATTTCGATATTCTATAGGGCATTCTGTGAAACACCTTAAGGGCGTTCAACGGAACTTTCCCTTTTACTCCCTATTTTCGATTAGAAGAATGGTTATGAAACTTATTATGATAGATATACTATCTATATAGTAAATATTATAACTACACAAGGTATTCTTCTCAACTCTAGGTGATTATATACATATTTACTCCCTCATTGCCTCTAGTAGACTCTTTATTCTATCTTAACATCTCCCTATACTCATACTTAGTATATAATAGCTAAATAATTACTTAATATTCTCTCTTTACCTATCTTCTTAGTATATAAAAAATACTACTCTACCCCTTCTATTATATCTGAATATATATATATAGCTACTTATTATTATTATTTACTCTTATCAAACTACTTATTCTTATTAAATTATTACCTGTCTTTTCACTAACTATAGTATTATCCTTATTTAGTATAATATCTAATATCTTCACTCTTTATTATTCTTAGTACCTATAAAATATATATACATATCTAATATTCTTCCTTCTATACCTATCTTATTAAACTGATATTCCCTATACTCACTGATTATTTGATTCTTCTTATTATATTTAGTACTACTATTATTAAGTGTTATCAATCATGAACTAGATTATTGGATATATACATAAAGGCCCGTCCTTATGGAGACGACCTTACACATACTATACACCTGAGTAAGTTTCTACCATTTACAAATTTATTTAATTGTAGGCAGATTAAAAATACAACGATAATTCAAAATAATTATGTAATTTGCCTCCGTTAGTGCTCGAGAGGGCGACCAACGGCACGCGCAGACAATGTCACTTAGTGCTCAAGTGGGCCAGCTGCGGCGTGGGCATGGAGAATACTCAGCCGTCAGAACAAGGTGGGAGAAGGACAGCCTCCTCTTTGTTAGGTTTGGTGCCTTGGTTCATCCATGGAAAACACAATTCCATGGATGTGGAAGCATGGTGATCAATTCCTACTCCATCTCTAAAATCAAACATCGAATGTAGAAGTGTCCATACGAAATTGTTCTGAAGCCGTTCACGCATTTTGCCTCTAGAAGTGTCCATAAGATCACTCGATACTTGGATCTCTGCGTTTTCTTCTTCAATTTTTCTTAAAAATCTTAAAGATCTTCTCACCATGAAGACACTCTCGTTGGTTGAGTGGAGAATACAGAGGAGAAAGCGAGGGGAGGGGGGTGCTTGAAATGAGTGGCCATTCCTTGTTTATATTTTACTTATGTGTTTATAAAAAATAGATACAAAGTAAAATATATCCACCATTGCCCTTATAATCTTGTGTGTGTGACCCTCTAGGCCCTTGTATCATTCCAGTTAATAATCTTAGTGGCCCAATGACAGTTATTGACCAGCCTTATTAATTAACTATATCAACATATAGATTAATTAAATATGGATCGATTTAACCCAATCGATAGGTCAAGTTTACAGCCCTTGGGAGGCCAAGCTACACCTTGTGCTCTAGAAGATACTGAGTAGTTTTGAACTCTCTCATGGAACCTTTATAGTCATCAATTACCATATACGTATAATCTATTATCTGCGCGAGACTCTCAAATTACTTAGGGTATGGTTAGTACTGATGTGTAACTAGATTCATTGAACTCCTTCTCCAATATGCTCACTACCCTGGCCACATATTTTCTGCCTCGTCTTATTTGATTCAATGTCCTCTTGTACCAAGGGCGGATGATCCCGTCTTGACCACTCAATTATCTCCCTGACCTTCTTACTACCTTGGAGGTATGACTTATTTTAATCCCACGGTTAGAGGCTCGTAAGTTGTAGCTAAAATGTAGTCATCCATTCATGAGATGTCCTTGGTGTCTCAGGTTTGTGGATCACTTATACAACTGTGAAAAAATCAAGGTATAATACCATTCAGGGATTTATACGGATCAATTTAGTGAAGTCTTTCTCTAAAGAGCGTCCATTGTCTGTCCTTAGTGTCCCTATACTAATAGCCACAAGATCAACTATACTTGTCATATAAGTAGGATCTGCTAGTTCTATCCGCATAATTCAATGTGTGTCTTGACTATCCATCAAATAGGAATATCTAGAAACATGTTTAAAGAATAGTGATCACTGTATTATCATATTATCATAACTCACTATGTCATTGCACATGTACATGGACTTCATTTTAAACATCACACAAGAATAATAATGAATGTAAATATTTTATTCAATGAATTTAAATAAACATGGTGGTGTAATTGGCTTGATGGCCACATAGTATATATCAATCTCAACAACAGGGGTGAAGGTAGAGAGGAAACCAGAGGAATTTTTCAAAGGAAAAAAATCAATTTCATAAATCACCAATGATCCAATAACAAATGAAATTCAGATTTAGGGTCCAAAGGTTGACGATGACGACGTGTCATGACAGGGGTCATTTCCTCTTATAGTAGTTATCTATCATCTCACATCTTGAAATTACTAAACTTTGAAACAACATCAGAAACTTCTTTGTCATATCCCTGCGTTGATTTCTTACTTTCACCTATTTCACTCTATATTTTTACCCGAAGTATGTGTTGGGTTCTATGGGCCTTGACTTGGATGAATAAATCTAAAATGATGCGCAGCGGAAGTCTTTTGCGAATCGAACGACATCAACCCAAACATTGAAACGAGTTACCTTTGCACGAATCTCATTCATGATTTCTTCGATCCCAGAGCGAGACGAGTTGAGCTGCTCAAGTGTGTAGCCTCTAGACGTATCCACGCGGTCCTCGGCGCGTCGGATCTCCTCCTTCTCGTTGACGAGCCCCGTTCTTTCTCCGTCGACGTCGTTACGTCAACCTGATCACATCAGGGATGGAGAGGGGGTGTGGGGAGAGTGGAGAAGAAGGGGAAAGGCCCCTGAACAATTCTGGCCTGGGTGAATTTCGTTCAGGGCCTTCCCCTATTTATACTAAGCGGGTATTTTTCATAGAAACCCCCAAAACTTAAGTATATCTTCCAACGTCCAAAAGACCATTTGCGTGTGACCCTATAGGCCCATGTATCAGTCTAGTTAACGACTCCAGCGGCCCAATAACCTTTATTGGCCTTCCAAATTAATTAACTATATCATCATATAGATTAATTAATGTCGGATCGATTTAACCCAATCGATAGGTCGAGACTCCGACACGTGGGGTGCCAAGCTACACCTCGTGTCCTAGAAGATACAAAGGAGTGTGTATCGACTCACTCATGGAACCTGTTCGTCATCGGTTACCGTGTATGTATAATTCCTCATCCACTTGACGCTCCTTGGACGACTTAGGGTATGGTCAACTGTCAAACCCTAATCGATCATCCGAGTTAGTACTGATGCATTCGAAAATCATCGGAGAACTGTTCTCCGATATTTCACTACCTTGGCCAAGGACTTCATTGCATCGTCTTCCTTGAGCTGTCACCTCTTATACCGAGGGTGGAGGATCCCATATTGACCACTCAATCGCCTTCCTGTACTTCTTGATGCACCCGAACTAAGACCGTTTAGAATCCCATGATTAGAGACTCGTTGGCCATAGCCAAAGTACAACCGTCCGTCTACAAGACGTCTTTGGTGTCTTAGGTCTAAGGACCACTTACACAATCGTGATGTGAATCAACCTGATTGACAGTTCTGTATAATACCATTCAGGGATTCGTACAGATCAATTTAGTGAACTCTTTCGACTAAAGAGCACCCACTATCTATCCTTAGTGTCGGCACACTTATGGCTACGGGACCGGCCATACTCATCATATGAGTGAGGCTAGATAGTGCTATTCTATCCGGATACTTTGATGTCCTTCTTGCGTATCCTTTGAATAGGAATGTTTAGAACACATGCTTAAAGACTAGTGATCTCTGTATTACGATCTCATCATAATTCACTAAGTCCGATCATGTATTCATGGACTTCATTATGAGCATCACACGCGCACTATAATGAATATGTTCTATTAATGAATATAGAACGAGATGCGAAATGTGTGATTGGCTTGCCGGCCACATATATTTTTATCAGTATGATCTCTATTACTGAAATTTAAACTATGCTCTATAGATCATCCGTTCTATGGTTCAATGCCTTACTCACTTTGTGCATAATATTTAGTAATTAATGTTATATTAGAAATATTATCAGATGTCTTCTTCACTTTAATTACATTTTTGAACCCCTAAACTAAAATTATCAATACTTGGTAATAAAAATGACCTTAACACATACACTTATGTAAACCATAAAATTATATCTCTAGGTTTATCTATTAGTATCGATTTCTAATTGGAAAGCTGAAATATCTGACCATCATTTAATCATTGATGGTAATATATGTTTGATATAGTGGGTTTACTCATAGAATTTTCTCATGATCCATGTAGGGTAAAATTTATTGGAGCTTTATGCTTCTCGACAACTGCTACTATGTTGCCTTCACATTTGATTACATATATTATGTTAAAATAAAAATTTAATCATTATTATTCATGTTTGATGTTTATAAGGAAGTCCATAAACTCATGTGACGGCTCAGTCACTTCTGATGAAATCATTAAATAGTGCTTGATTTTTAAACTTGTATTGTAAATATTAGTATTTTATAGAATGCTTGGAAAGGAAATTGGACAATTAAAAAATAATAAATCATTATAAAAATCTAACTGTATTTGTATGATAATAATGGCTGATACTGTGACCATTAGTGTCGAGACATCAAAGATAATTGGTGGGTTCTCTTTAGGGAAATAATACACTAAACTGATTCGTATCAAGTTATTAATGATATTATATCTACATATCAAACAAGTTGATTCACGACAGTGTGGTTTAAGCAGTACATCGACCTCAGACACCAAATATATTCTGAATGGACATCAATGTTTTGGCTCAGATGTACGAGTCTCTAAGACTGAATTTAAAGATGTCTTGTCTTAGATAAAATAAGGACAAGATGGAAATGAAGTGCTCAAAATAGGTTGTTCACCTTTAGTATAGAGGATATTCACTTAAAGAAGAAGATCCATAAATTCCTAGCCAGGGTAGTGGAGATATTTGAGAGGAAATTGCGTAATGATCCCTATTAAGCGTCAAAAATAACTAAATGATAAATTAGGGTTAACGAGTTAACATACCCCAAGTCATATACGAGTCTCTTGCCGACGTAGGAACGTACTTCTACTGCAATGGATGACAACCAAGGTATATTGAGAGAGTTAAATTACAGAAATCTATAATTTTAGAGCATAAGGTGTAGATAAGCACCCCATGATCTGGACACTTAAAGTTACAATGGACTGTATAAAAATTATCTTAAATAACTATAAATGGGGAGACCCTTTTTAGGTGACTATGCGAGCCAAACCTAGCCCCCCTTATTCTTTCTACTCACTATACTCACCTCACTTTAAGTGTTATGAATTAATCAACTAGTTTTTCAAGAATAATGGGACAATAATAACAATAGATCCAACATTACATTGTTTGAAAGTACCTAGAGGCTGGGCACATGAATGGCTTGAACTGACTTTACCATGGAGCAAGTAAAGGATGGAATAAGTTCTCTATAAGGTAATATGATTATGTTGTTAAAAATAAAGTTTTACAATCATTCGCATATTCCGAGTGTTTTTAAGTATAAACATAAACTCTAACAACCCAACATTTGACTTATCGTATATGTTCCCCAAGATGAAGAAAATTTATGAATGGACTGGAGACTTGTGAACTCAAGCTTATCCTGAGTCTTTCTGCATTTGTAGTAGAGATTTTGAATTATTACTTTTTTATTTTACTTGTATTATGGAGAATTGTGTTACATGACAAGAAAAAAACTGGATGGTGTCTCTTAGTATAGTGTTGAAGTCAATAATTACAGTTTGGCTATATTTGCCCATGAGATGATGTTAGACCGATCTTCTGTTCTAGAGTTGTATGTCTTAGTGGCCAGACCTATGCATATTTATCGTGATGATCCAGTGGATGTGTCCATGAATAACAATCTAATTTTTGACCAATCTATAGAAAGCATTTAAGTGAATATCAACCATGTATTAAATAAGCTTATAAATGGAGTTGGGATGACATCATATCCTACATGATCAGAGTGGACTATAGGATTTTTTTATGGAAGTAGAAAGTTTTTCATCACAAGACCGTGGTCTTACATAAGTGTTTTTAAAATTCGTGTGCTAAGTTGACTTTGAGCGTGACATAATATATATGACTTTTACAATCCTTTTAAAAAAACATAATGTCCAGGACAGCCATGGCATCTACGGCATTTTAGAACTTATATCAAAATTTTCCCTATCATATAAAAAGAGTGCAGGCCCTCTTAAACTCTTTTAAATTTGGTTAAAGAGTTGTTAAAGAAAGAAAACCATGGAGGTCACAATCAACATTATTCACGAAGAACACTAAAAAAGTCTAATTTAGTTAAAATCACATTTTGTTTTCTTCTTGAGGATGTTTTTTACATTAATAATTTTAAGGTGACTAATTTGAATGCTTCATTCACTCGAACTTCAACAGCATGAATTCATTTTAATTCAGAAGTGATACATCCATTACACAGACATAATGAACCTCATAGTAAAAGCTGGTTTCAATAAGTTTTGAATCTTACATGTGTATTATAAAACTTGGATGACTAGATCAATAATGTTGAGAATGATAATAGGTACCATCACTTGTAGATATTGTTAGGAGATGAAATTGGAATCAATAAATTCAAACAATAATTTATGAAGCAGCTTTGGCTCCATAATGCTTTTGAAATACTGAAAAAGGTAAGTTTTTTCCTTGTCCATGGTGAAGCCAAAATGATACCGACGCCTCGATTGGATTAACGCTGGTTAGAGGTAGAGTTGCAAGATGAAACCCGACTCGCTGGAGTTTTCTGGCAAAGGCGAGCAATAATATATCGGCACAGGATCCACAGTCGAGCAGCCATTGATGCAATGTGGCAGCTTGATCGCAGTCAGATCTGGAGGTGCCGAAGGCACAAGCATAGGCGGCACCCCAAGGTGAATGAAGGGGCGCGTCTACACGATCAAACCACTGCCAAAGTTGTAATTTTCAGTATCGACGATATGGTTCCTTCAACATTGATGGCAGTGCGAGCAGAAAACAACAGTTCTGTATGGCTTGAGCGAAGACGGAAGGCAGTAGATGGTTGATTTGGTCACCCGTGTGTTGCCATGAAGCATTCTTTTTGTTATACAAAAACCCTAGCTGTATGGGTTACAAATAAAGCGAATGGGGTGGTTGGGAAGGTTGAGCAGTCGTCGGATATGATGGGAACCCATTAACCGTGGCCGTCGCGGCATGCAGGATGGCCTGAAGTGGGGTTTGACGGATCTCTTTCTTCTAAGGCACGTATCAGAAGAGTTGATTGACTATGAAGGTGTGTTGGAGGACCAGCTGACACAGAGGACTTGTCGAAGGATGACAACAATCAAGCTGATTCTGGCAGTCAAAGTGTTCCTCTGATAACAGCGATTGCCGATCATCGATGACAAGATAACAGTGATGGCAAAATCCCAGAAGAGCAACTCAAAGTAGACTTTTCAACACAATAACACAGGCGTTCACAAAATAGCAACATCCAATTCTGCAAATTAGATCTTAATCATGAAATAAGACAACATATCTCCCACGTCCATCACCTCCTCCTTTATAGAGAAAAGAAGGCAATTGTAGGATGCCCAAATGGGCCCCTTTTAAGAGGGGAGCTTATTGGGCTTCCTCTTAAAGGGTTCTATAGGGGGAGAAGAAGCCCAACATGGATTTCCTCCCCCTATAAATGGAAACTAATTTAATAAAGCAAATAAAACACATACGAAGGGGGCATGTACTCACGCAGGAGGGGCCACCCTACAATTTGAAGACGACGGGAAAAGATGGACACAACACAAAGATGGGCAGGTACACAAGAATTGTGCCATCAAAAGGAAAGAACACAAATGATCACGACACGTACAAAGATGACGCAAACATTTCTCAAACCTGATAGTGAAAATGTGGATTCTTCACATTGACTCGGGCTCGGCAAAGTGACTGGTGATGAGTTGAGACGTGATCGACGAGATGGTCCTCCATCATCTTATTGGGGTTGGAAGAACTTGGGTGCGACGAGTTAGAGCCAATGATATGTTCGTCAGGTTGGACAAGCTGTGGTCATAGCCGAAGAAGTTCTGCCTCTACGATCCACATGTCATCATAAGATGGTTGACCCTGCCAATCCACCAAGAATGTGCGGTCAATCTGCTCCCTTGCAGCATTAATTACCTTCTCCACTACCAACTCTACATGCTCATGCCTCAATGGGGACATGACGGGAGGGTGTAGATGGTTTTTCTCGCTCACATCACTTCTAAGGCTCAAGGGGTTGTGAGGCTCAATGATTGATGGCATATGATGGTACTGAACCAGATCGCTAACATTGAAGGTGAGATAGATCCCTCTATCTGGCGAGATACCCACAATGTAGGCATTCTCACAAACCACACAGACTATCTGGAAAGGCTCGACACTATGAACATGGAGCTTTGTAGCAACCCAGGATAGTATTTCTCGGGCCTCAACCTCACCATGGCAAGATCTCCTTTGGTGCAGCTAACTGACAAACAACCCAAATCAACGACGACCTTGTACTTCTCTTTTTGCATGATGATGCGAGAATGAATGTCATAATGCATGTCCTTAATATGTTGCACAAAGGTTATGCAATCGTCAGAGGATCTAGAATGTTGTTCTAAAGAATAAGGTGTAAGGGCCTACGAGATACCTGGCCATAAACGATCTCAAATGGGCTGTGACCGGTGGTGTGGTTCACTAAAGAATTAAAAGCGAACTCAGCACGGGGAAGGGCACAATCCCAAGTGGAGAGGTTGTCTCCCACGATTGAACGGAGTAAATTTCCTAAACTACGATTGACTAACTCGGTCTGCCCATCTGTTTGCGGGCGATGGGCCTTGAAAAGTAAGCATCTTCGCCATCAAGACCCTTAGGGTTTTTTAGAGATAGCAAGTCAATCGCACATCACGATCCGACACGAACGACTATGGTACGCCATGCAAGCTAACAATCTCCTAAAAAAATAAGTGTGTTACTCGCGATGCGTTGCTTGTCTTCGAGCATGATATGAAGTGTGCCATCTTAGAAAATCGGTCGACTATGACCATGATAGAGTCGTGTCGTTGGGCGGTCTTCGCAAGGCCAAGAATGAAGTCGATACTAACAGCATCCCAAGGACCTGTCGGTATGGGTAAGGGCATATAGATCCCTAAATTCTGCTTTGTCATCTTGGCTTTTGAGTAAGTCAAGTAGCAGGAGACAATTTTCCCAACATCGCTCTTCAGCGACGGCCAATAGAACTAGTACTCTAAAGATTAATGGTCTTGCTTACATCAAATAGTCGCTCAGACCACTCACGTGTATCTCACTGATAAGGAAATCTCGTAGCAATGCACGAGGGATGCATAACCTCTTTCCATGGAAGAGGTAGCCGTTCGAGATATCATAATCCCAGTATTCGAACTTCAGACCATCACTAGCAGCACTAATAATCTTCTTGAAGTCTGGACAATTGGAATAATCTTGTGGGATTTGCTCAAATTGCAATGGCCAGGTCTTCATCAAGTAGAGGACAATTGGTCTTTTGTTGAGTGCATCAGCTACGACATTGTCCTTCCCTTTTTTGTGTTGAATGACGAATGTATAGTCCTTTAGATAGGCAATCCAGCGGGCGTGTCGATTCCTGACCTTCTTCTGATTGTGCAGGTGTCGTAAGGCGCTATGATATGAGATAAGTACATATTAGGTAGGAGACAATGGCGCTCGTGGCAAAGGGATTGAACGAGGGTGTAAAATTCACGATCATAATTATGGTATCGTCGCCTCGTGTCGTACAGTTTCTCGCTGAAGTATTCGACCAATTGTCCATCTTGGCTAAAGACGCCACCATTACCTACACCTGAAGCGTCGCAAGCAACTTCAAAAACCTTCTTGAAGTTGGAAAGTCATAGAACAGGTGCTTCGATCATGTGACGCTTGGTCTCCTTGAAGGCCTTATTGGCCACTTTTGTACACTCGAACTTATCAAGCCCAATAAGATTGGTGATAGGGGTGGTAATGCCACTAAACCCTAGAACAAACCTCCAATAGAAAGTCGCCAAGCCCATGAAGCTGCTAACATCATGAACATCCTTAGGCTTGGGCCACGACGTGATGGCCTCAATCTTGCCTGGATCCGCAGAAACTATGTGAGTTGATATGATGAAGCCAAGAAAGCCAGGGTCATGAAGAAACTACATTTCTTTGGGTTGGCATAGAGCTTTACTTGTTGAAGTGCAGCACACACCTATCGAAGGTGTCATAGGAGGTCTACACGGTACCCTTTGAAGATCAATATATCATCAAACTAGATGACGACAAATCTCCCTATGGACGAGTGTAAAACCTTGTTCATCAAATGCTGGAACGTGCTCAGGGCGTTGGAAAGCCCAAAAGGCATAACGTTCCACTCGAAAGGCCATCTTTATTCCTGAAGGCCGTCTTCCACTCATCCCCAGATCGGATGCACACCTGGTGTTACCCACTACGTAAATCAATCTTTGAGAAGATGATTGCTCTAGCCATCTGATCAAACAAGTCCTTCACTCTAGGGATAGGAGAACGAGACTTCACCGTTATCTTGCTGATGGCACGGGAGTCGTAACACATATGCCATGTCCCATCTTTCTTCGGCACGAGTACTGTGGGGACGGCGCACGGACTCAGGCTCTCGCATATGAGACCCTTGGCCAGGAGTTCCTTTACCTAGCGATAGAATTCCTCGTACTTTACCGGATCCATCCGGTAGTGGGCTAAGTTTGGAAGTAAAGCGCTCAAAACAAAATCAATAGCATGTTGTACGCTACGCACGGGTGGCAGCTCGTCGGGAAGTTCTTGTGGAAAAATGTTGCTAAAATCGGCCATAATATTGGTCACCTCCGATGCATCGGATGACTGTCATATCTCCTCTAATGGAACATCTCGGCTAAAAGCAAAGCAAACGGGCATGTCCTCACGTTTTTGGTCAAGCCTGTTGGTAATAAACAGTGCCTTTGGTCGTTGAGATGATGTCTGGTCAGTCGGCGCAACCTGAATGGACGTTCATATCGATGAGTACCATATCAGCTATAACCCACCAGACATAAAATGAACACGGTTCACTCGGCCCGATAGTTGGTTGTCGTTGTCGTGCAGCTAGGGATGTCATAGTATAATACTACCAATCTTCATGAGCAGGACATTGCACAGCGCCCGCTTGTCATAGGTGCTCGTCTTCAATGGCACGTGGCACTGTGATTGTACCAGAAGAGTCAAAACGTCAATCCATGATGTGCTATAAGGAGAAGGGTGTGGTATCAATGTGAGGCCGAGTTTGGCTGGGGTATCTTTGGTGATTACATTGATCCAGCTCCCACTATCTATAATCTTTTTGCACTAATGCCCACCAATCTTCACGTAAACGTGGAATATCGAAGTGCGCTACATAAGATTGTCAAACTTAGGTGCCGATTGTGTCCTCAGAGGAGGAAATATGACTGCCGGGGTTGGAGTCCATGATCGTGTGACACTAGATGTCACTGAAGGTGGTCGAGCCTGGGATGTATGTGGTGCCAATACTGAATTTGATGGAACCCTGATGGGTGCAACTGAAACAGATTGTGGTGCTCTAGGGACGTCACAGCGCCTAATGCTTTGCTAGATCCCAAGGTTCACTACTGGTGACATGGGTGCTGGAACAGTTGGAGTAATCTGGATGTACCTTAATGGCTCATCATAGACCTCATCCTTGGGGCACTCGCTTGGGTAGACATCAAACTCTATGTTATTATCTAGAGGTGGGTCGATAAAGTTCTTGCTAATGTCCATAAAAAGTAGGGATGGACAGCGAAAATTTTGGTGTCAAAGTCCCTTACACTTGAAACACTGTAGTTACTCGTGGTTCACGATCGAGGCGTGAGCAGTCAAGATGACGGAAAAGGCGCGGTACTCCTTGTGGGGGTGGGAACCCCTCTCGTCGGTCTAGTAGTCGAGGATAACCTAGTAGTAAGGACTGTGGTGATAGGTGGAGTATAGGTAGTCAGGGTTGTCGTCGAAGGTGTATCCTCGATGGAGAACTCATTGCTCTCCACTATACTATATGTCTGATCCACTGATGTTGGATTCTGCTCCAACACCTTAGCTCCTAGCTCGAGACGGAGGCCATGCACGAGGAGTGTGATCTGAACTTGAGGGATGTTGACAAAGCGACAGCGCATATGGTACTCCTCGAAATCCATGATGTATTCATCTACTTTGTGTCTGCCTTGCTTGAGATCCATCCACTTTAGTAGGAGTCACGTAATATAGAGCTTAGGGATATACTTGTCCTTAAGCCTTCTTGACATGACTTCCCAAGTGATCAGTGGATCTTCACATCATCTCCCAGCATCCTTCTCATTCTTCTAGATTATCGTGTCCTGGCTTTCAAGCCTGGCCTCAGCGTAGGAGACACATAAGTCATCGTCCATATCGTTCCACTAGAAGTAACTCTCTAGATCAGACTCTTAGTCCGTATAGTCTTTTGGATTTCACGTGCCCTAGTAGATGGGAATCTCGACTCGGACTCTCTTCTGAATCATGGCTCAATGAGCTTCTCATCTATGGTCTCTATCAACATCCTCATAGTGACAATGGGCTGGCTGATATCAACAGATGCCTTGTGGTTCGTATGGATCCAAGGGTTCTAATGTCAGCACGGGAGCCGGAACATGATGGACCGGGTGATAACCCTACGGTACAGGTGGTCTGGTGGCATGTCGACGGTCCTTGCCGCAAGAGGCGCCGGCTCGATATAATGGTCGTACTGGGTGGGAGCCGCATATTGCACGTAGGCTGTGGGTGCAGGCGGAGGAGCAGCGGGTGGTGTCAAGGTGGCATAAGAATCATGCAGTGTGTAGATCAACACCGGCGCGTAGGTCGGCACCAATGCGTAAATTGGGTGTATCGGTGCCGTGGACGCATGAGGCACCCCATAGTATTCTTGAGTGCCATACAGTGGTGCATGGGTCGGTGTCGGTCTGTATGGTACCTGATTCACTTGAGGAGGCAGCGAGTAATACGGCTCCTCTTGTGATGGTGGGTGACCACTCGAGTATGATGGCAAGTACGAGTCACGTGTTGGTACTGCGCTGGGACCAGCTCATCAGGTCAGCCCTAATAATCGTGACCTGGTCCTCTTGGCCGATATCCGGCTGTGGCGGATGTCTCCTCTCATGGCAGAAATCTCAGCTCTGGGCAGTGCTGCGGTAATCCTGATAGTAATATCGGTCCTTGTTGTGTCGCGAAGGGCAGTATTTGTCGGCCAGTGGTTGACGTTGTTGTTGTTGTCCCCATGGTGGTGGACGTGGCTGATACAAACACGTAGGCGGCTCCAGCTGTCGAGGTGGTGCATTGGAAGGCGGCTAGAGATCCGAGCAAACTTTAATTGGTGCTTTTTCAGGTCGCTAAACAACATTGTCTGATCAAGAAGGCGTGTAGTGAGTGTTCGGCGCTGGTGTAGGCACCGTGGACACTACAGTCTGTCCTACGTCTTCGGATTGTAGAGGGCTGTCGTCATCCGTTGTGCGCTATGGTAAGTAGTATTCCTGGGAGGAGGTTCTCTACGGGTGCCAGTAGATGACTCGGCCTTGAGGAAGTCATGCAAAGCGGTCTAAGGCAGTGCTAATATGGCATCTTCCATGGGAAGATCTGCAAGTTTGAGATCAAACTTTGTATCCTTGTCATGTGATGTACCATCTACGATGGACCGTAATTGGCCACGCGTTCAAACCATCTTATGGCCAGATAAGTCATTCTCTAAGTGTTCCTATCTAAGATGATGCAATGGCGATTTATATATGATGTATGTATGCACGTAAAATAAATGTCGAGAAATGAATGTGTGCAATCTAATATGGGGAAACAAATAAATGCAGCCGATAGTGCTAAGCACTGTGGTTAGCAGAACCTGGCTCTAATACCAATACGATGTAACACACAGTGTCGAGGTTGAGTGACTCATTTCACACCATAGGGAATGGAAGAATGTGTGTGATGTAATAAGATCAAATGGTGCGAGTGTGTAGAGAAATCAGAAGAAGTACAACGGACATCGAGTGATCCAGGGCATAACCTCAGATTTCATCACGAGGAGACAAGACACAGACGGGTCCCAATGATCCGAATGTCCGATTTGGGGAACGTTCACTGCCCATGAGCATTCACAACTTCCACTATGAGCGATACTAATGCAACGCTGGCAAGGGATAAGTTCTATCACCTTAAAACGAAGCTACACCCCAACATGTATAAGTTCACTCGTGGTAGAGGAACTGTTGAAGAACTGGCACTTAGGGACGAAATGATAGTGTAAAAGGGTAAGATATGAAACTTGGACCTACGGCCTCCCATTAGAAGGTGGCTGAGTGTTTGAGAAGGTAACTCCCTACTAAAGCAAAGATGATACTGACACCTCGATTGGATTGATACTGGTTAGAAGTAGAGTTGCAAGATGAAACCAGACTCGTTGGAGTTGCCTGGCAAAGGTGATCAATAATATATCGGCATAGGATCCACAATCAAGCAGACATTGGTGCAATCTGGTAGCTTGATTGCCGTCAGATATGGAGGTGTTGAAGGCACAAGGGTAGGCGGCACCCCAAGGGGAATGAAGCGGCAGGAAAAACCTGTTGCGACAGCATGTGGGGCGCGTCTATACGATCAAGCCACCATCAAAGTTGCAATTTGACATATCGACAATATGGCTCCTCCCACCTTGATGGCATTGTGATAGGAAGGTGGCAGTCCTCTACGTCTTGAGCGAAGGTGGAAGGCAGTAGACAGTTCATTTGGTCACCGGTGCATTTCCGTGTAGGATCTCTTTTGTTCTGGAATCATCCTAGATGTATGGGCGACGAATAAAGCAAATTGGGTGGTGAGGAAGGTCGAGCATTCGTCGGGTATGATGGGAATCCGTCGACTGTGGTCGCCGCGGCGTACAGAAAGGCCTGAGGTGGGGTTTCACATATCACTTTCTTCTGGGGCATGTATTAGAGGATGTTGAGGTTTTTGTGTTTTAATGTACACTAAATTACATTAACATCATGAATTTATAATTAAGAAACTAATTTATAATTAGAGCTTAAAATATTTTAAGATTATGTTTTTTAAATGTGTTAAAACTATAAAATAAACCAGAATAATCATAAAGTACTTGGGAGAATGAAAAATGTTTTTTAAAGTTTCTGAAAATAGTTTTAAAGTACTAAAATGTTATTTTAATACTTTAAAATATTTTAAAAGGTCATTTCATATTTAACGTATGTTGAAATTATTTTCAAAAGCCTTAGAAATATTTTTAAATACTTTAAAAATATTATAAACTTTTTTCTGAATTTTTTAAACAATTAAAAGTATTTTAAATAGTGCAAAATTGACTCCGAAATAAATTTCTGGCATTTTAGTTCATTTAAGAAGGGCCCAATAAGGCCTAAATGGGCGGAGCTCATTTGCCTTAGTGGCGGACCCGACGGGCGGATTTAACCAGTTAAATCCAAGGTCAGATCCGCTACTAAAGTTTGAATTAAATATATATATATATATATATATGGGGAGAACGAGATTTGAACCCAAGACCTCCGCCTCAGTAATGAAGCGATTTACCACTGCGCCAGAAGTCATCTCTTAGTGTAGAAATAAATTATTTATATATAATGTACTTTGGACCCGAAAAATTGAATTAGGAAATTTGATTTATTCCAAAGGTCGGGTCTGACGGTTGACTTTCCAAAATCATTTCTTATTTCTAAAAATCGTATTTTTCCGACTTTTGAAATTCCTATATTAAACCTAACTACTTTAATTAGCATTAATTACTATAATTAATTTTTTAATTGAGGAAACTTTCTACAAAACTTTGAAAAAATCATAAAAAATTAATTACAGCTCCTTTTGAGCTCGAATTTTTTTTGAAATTCTCAGAACATTACAATCTACCCTCTACCCCTATAAATACCCCTTCAGAGCAAGGGTTGATGTATCCTCTTTGAAAACCATCTCTCTTGAGCTCTTTGTGTGTGAAGAAAGTGCTCCTCTTTGTGAAGTTCTTCCCCTGCAATTGGTGTGGCTGTGCTTCTCTACTCATAAGGGAAGTTTTTCATTTTGATCATTCACTCATTTAGTGAAAAGGTTGATAGATTCCTTCACAATCATAGTCTTAGTGGTGATTTTTCATATAGTATTGTGAAGGATAGTGAAATTTTGATTTTGATCTTGATCTTTTGAAAGAAATATTTGAAGTTGATTTCTGTGATCTGAGAGAGATTTTTGATAGTAATTTGATCTGAGATTGAAAGAAGATTTGATTCTTGTGCTTGTGATATTATCATATACTAATCCATCATTGAGTGCGGTGATTGATTGTTGAATCAATCACGGGGAGTGGCAGTGTTTTCCTTTTTACTAATCTGAGCAGGTGAAGAAGATTCAGAAGGCGGGAGGTGACGTGGGTGGCATCAAGGACGTGACGGTGATGAGAGAAGTAGGCATACGAGGAAGTGCTCGTGACGGTCTACCAGCGTTGGGTTGAAGCTCGTGCACCAAGGAACGAGAAGTGCCACCGGAAGACTCCTCAGCAACTCTGTAAGTTGGGTGAGGGTACCTTACAAGGGAGGATCCTTGATAAGGATATCCTGAGTCCTAGTTTGGACTCGAAGGGGGACCTTGAATTGACTCGATCACTTAGCGGATCGAGGAACCAAGTAAACTTGGTGTCTTAGAGAAAGGAGGTGAGAGTTAAAACAAGGAATCATTAAAAGGTATTTAGAGAATATAAAATCAGAAAAGCTAATTCACCCCCCCTCTTAGCTTCCAACAGAGGAGTTGATCGACTATGAAGGTGTGTCGGAGGACCGGTTGACACAGTGATGGAGAACATCAACACGACGCCAACAAGCCATTAGCGGAGCCATCACCATCATCATCAACATCGGCACCAGTCTGAGTCCAGCCTGACCGGCATGCCAAAGCGACCGGTCATTCACATCATTTTAAATTCAGGTCCTCGTATTGTCCGTTGTTTGTCAGTTGTGCTGGAAATGAAGGGGGAGATCCTTATTGGACTCTCATTTCTGAACTCGATGTAAGGGCATACCATGGTCCTGTATAAGGCCATGATGGGACCACGTTTTGTCTCAGATCTGGAATTGTTTGTGGTAGTTATTTCTCCTTTCAGATCTCACCCTTGAGAGGAAGCGGAAGAATAGTAGAAGAAGAAGAAGGAGAGGAAAGTAAGAAGAAGAGAAGAGAGGAAGGGGAAGAACAGTGAAGGTTTCTATTTTCCCATTCTTCTACGGCCGACGTTCCGGATTCCGTCCGCGTTCAAGCCACTGGGCTGACCATTCGCTCCGCGCAATTTCCTGGATCGGCCATCAATTTGGTATGACAGCATCCTTCAACGGTCAGGAATCCTTAGTATTTCCCCCCTCAGTTTTGTCAACGAGACTCGCAACACCTCCAGTTCAAACATTGGAACATCGCGAGTCGTCGGACTTTGGATGCTGTAGAATCTTCGCACCTCGGTGTACACCGCTGTCTCACGCGAATGAGAGCTTGTGCCAAGGCATGACAAATCCTTTCAATCAGTCGACCATCGTCGTGTATGCTGGACCAGAACCCGACGTGATTGACCCTGTTGTTGTGTGATACCCGCGTGGTCAACCACTCCTCGCGGATTGCAACCACCAAACTCTAAATCAACGCAGCCTCTGCCTGTTGACCAGAAACAATCCGTTCGACTGCTTGCTTGCTGCGCTAATGAGCTGTGAAACTGCACAACCTGTGTAGCTTCATCAACCTCTGCCAGCCTGATCACCCTGTCGAGCCGTCCATCGCATGATCTCGATGCAGAATTGCACAACCGAGCAAGCAACCACACCACCGGGACGTGCTGTCACGCTTGGTGTAGGCCGTGCCGAGGGGCCGCGTGCGACATAGCCACGCAGCTAGGTCGCGCAGCCACACCACAGTGGATCGCATCAACCGCGCTGCCAAGTTGCACTGTAGTCTTGACAAGCCGCGTAGTTGTGTTGTCCTGTGCTGCGTCACTGCGACGCGGTCAGCCCATACCTGATCCTTTCCCCGTCTCTGCTATAGTGCTCTGACACCTGTCGAGCTCCTCTGTACTCATCTTTGGCATTTCCTCCACCACCCTACCCATGGCGGTTTGTGCCACGACAAAGACATCGACGAAGAACGCCGCCACCGACGAGGTACGCCGTTCTCCCTGCTTGTTAGTTATATTACATATTCTAGTATATTTTTGACTACACTCTATCGCGCTCGGGCTAGATTAGGTGAGAGAAAGTATCGAGAAAATCTACGTGTTGAGTGTCTTCACATGTACGTGTCGAGGTCGTCCGTTACGTGCGAGGCCCTACAGAATCCTTCCGTTCGGCGCCGTAGTCGCCATCGTCACTGCGATGAGGGTTAGAAGGTCACCGTCATCGTCATCCGCTACCGCCTCAGAGCTCGGAGCTCGGTGAATTCCCACTCGTCGACCTTGCACGTACATTTCATCTAAGACATTTTGCTTCACGTATTTACATTGACCTAGTGAATTTACCCGTTGGACGAGGCCATCGACAACGTTCGACATCACAGAGGACTTGTCGAAGGATGACAAGAATCAAGTTGATTTTGACCATCAAAGCATTCCTTTGATAACAACGATAGCCGATCGTTGATGACGAGATAACAATGTTGGCAAAGTCCTAGAAGAACAACTCAAAGTAGACTTTTCAACACACGAACACACGCGTTCACAAAATAGCAACTGCCAATTCCTTAAAGTAGATCTAAATCATGAAAGAAGACAACCTGTCTCCCACATCCATCACCATCCCCTTCTTTATAGAGAAAAGAAGGCAATTGTAGGATGCCCAAATGGGCCCCTTTTAAGAGGGGAGCTTATTGGGCTTCCTCTTAAAGGGTTCTATAGGGGGAGAAGAAGCCCAACATGGATTTTCTCCCCCTAAAGATGGAAAATAATTTAATCAAGCAAATAAATTACACACGGAGGGGGCGTATACTCACGCGGGAGGGGCCACCCTACAATTTGAAGACGACGGGAAAAGACAGATACAACACAAAGATGGGCCCATACATGACAATTGAGCCATCAAAAGGAAATAACACAAATGATCACGACATGTACAAACACAACACAAACATTTCTCAAACTTGATAGTGGAAATGTGGGTTCTTCACGTCGGCTGGGGCTCCATCAAAGGTCGACTAGATGATGAGTCGGAACGTGATCGACTAGATGGTCCTCCATCAAAGAGGGATAGGAGGAGATACATATAAAATAAGAGGGATGAGAGGAGAAACATGTAAAATAGGAGACTGTGTTGTGGTGAATATGAGGTGGTGAGGGGACGCTAATAACTGTTTAATAATTATGACATGAATAATAATATGAGGCATATATAAGAGGATGTGGTTAGATCAAATGGAAATGAGAAGTCTCAAATAGATAAAAATGCAAATTGATGATGGATGTATAAGAGGGATAAGAAGATAAGATGATGACAAGGGTGAATGGATTTGAGTGGATGTGGATGGATGATGGTGAAATAGAATGGTGAAAGAGGCAATAATAATGATCGCGACAATGGTTATGATGGATAAATGGATAAGTGGTTGTGAGATGGAGAAGAGGATAATGGACTATATGATCCACGATTTTTAGACATGAGATCAAAGTGATGAGCTTGATATCAGAGATGGATGTAGTGGGGTCAGATGTTCGAACATGGTCATGAAAATGAGATGATGATGAAATTTAGTATGTAGGTCTAAAGGGTGTGAAGGAGAGAAACCAAACTTAGATCTCTATATAAGGCAACATACTAGCCTTAGATCCCTATGTTCGGTAGGGATCATGGTGCTTTTGTGACGCGGATCGGCTTGTCCACTTTTCTATTGGTCTTCCCCAATCCTTCAAAATACCAAGAACACCTTGATGGACCTTCAAACCGGCACTATCCTTCGACGAGGTTCTCTAGGACAAAGCAAGTTCAAAGATAGTGTTCACAAAACTCCAACACTCTATTTATAGATCCAATTGTATGGATGAAAAGTGGCAGCAAAGAAAATGACTAATCAAAATCTCAGCACAAAACTCATTTTGGATCGTCAGATATTTCAATTTGAACCTAGATCCTTCTCAAGATTCTTACTTATATCGCTTCTCAAATTTCAGAACAAATCAAAGGGCCAGTAACTAAATCAAAAAACTAGATATTAATTAATACAAATATTAGAAAAGTATATCTTAAATTTAAAAAATGTTATCTCTGCTAGTATCAAGCTAAAAATTATGTTATTTCAGAATTTGATGTCAAAGCAATGATTAAAAAACTTTAAAGTAAAAATAACATTAAAAATATCACTCTATAAATAAATTTTATCATTTTATGGTTGATAATATGCATACATGAGCAATTAAATTGCAAAACAACATTTAAAAATGGTCATACTACCCTACTAAAATGCGTTCTATGAATGATCGTACTCACTAGTAACATCCAACATACCATCTAATTTTTTTTCATATTTCATCAATACCTTCATAAAAATGACAACATTTTTATTTTATAATGGTTAAAATTGATTAAGGTTGATAGCATGCACATATAATCAATTTAATGCAAATAAGCATTTCACATGCTCGTGCTAACCTAGTAAAATGTGCTGTAGGAATGATTGGACTCATTGGCTCACTAGGAACATCCAAAATACCATATAAATATTTTTCTTATTACATAAATACCTTCATAACAATGACCCATATTTTTATCTTATAATGGTTGAAATTGATTAATGTAGCCTTTTATCATATTTTTCTAATTTTGATTTTTACATGTCTAAGAATATTTTTAATCTTTTAAAGCCAGTTATTAATTTTCTGATTCTGAAAAAATTTTAAAATAAAATAAATCAAATGGATTTTAATGATGAACTGTTCTCATGATCCCTTTAGCTCAACGTCACTGACACAACCAATAAACAATTGGCACTATTTTACTTAAACCACTTTTGACAAAACTTCTCTTTACCATTTTTTAAATATGAAGCAATTTTTGTTCATTTATGTTGAAATTTGTAGGTTTTAGGATTGCCATGATTCATTAGATCATTCTGCAGAAAATAAAACCTCTACTGTTCAAAAAAAGAAATCTGATATTAATAACACGAGAATTCCAATAATCTGTTTGTGGTCTAGTGATAGGCGGGTAGTTTACGTTGTGGCAGCTGGTGGTTATTTGAGAAGAAGAAAAGTATTTGGGCTTATTTGGTTAGTCTGATTTGAGTGTCAATTTTCATGCAAAATAAAACATACTATTTATTTGATTTATGTCCAATACCAGAAAACAGTGAATTATGAATTTTCAAAATAAGGACTAAAGGAGTAGAAACTCCAAAAGGAGAATTGAAAAAACATTTTGAAATCATAATTCTTGAGTTTTTATAACATTCAAATTTTAGTGAAGGAATGTTTGAAACTATTAACTCAGACTCATCATAAAAATGAAACAAAAAAGATACGCTAGAACGAAGGTGGTTATTATGTACACGATTTTCCTAATGATAAATGAATAGGTGTCAATTGCTTGGCCCTCGAGGACTCAGTGGCAAACAAAATATAATGGAAAGAATCCAAGATTTACATTTTATTTAACTACCACGTTTTTTAGTACGAAGTTAGGAGACTAGGACAGTAGCCTCTTGCATAAAACCCTATCTTTTAGAGAGACGATCAAAATTCTCTGACCAGTAATTCATAAAAAACAATATTAATAGACACAATATATATATAATTTGTCTAAAAAAATATCATTGTTTTAGGTTTAATCGTGTCATGTTAGATTGTGATTTACTATAAATTTGACAATCATTATGGTGATTCCATAATCATCTAATCATCAGATAATTTTTCACTCCATATAAATGAGTGACACAATTCTACTCTGAGGCTTTTCACATCATGGAACATGATTGAAGTACAGAACCAAATGGAAATATGAATGCAAAAAAACATGCTAGGACATTTTGAACCTATAGGAAATTTGGTGCTATCATAATCACTTAAACATTCCATCTTTATGTAGCATACAGATGGAGAAGAGAGTCAACCGATGGGAGAATGGATTTCAATCAAGTTGGCATCTCTATGGAGAATATAAAAGTATGATCCAATGGATAAAATTTAGCCAATTTTAAGTAAACATGATTGCACTATCGAAATATTCAGCCATCCAAATAGTAACATGTGATGATGATATGGATGTAAGCTAATAATAATGATGAAAATACCATTTTCAACGTAATGTCACTTCCTGTAGATCCTTACATTCTACTACAGTCACAAATTTTTGAGAGTACAACTAATTGCCCCCTTTCAACAGAAGTATGTCAATCTCAGTAAAAAAGAGTAAAACTTCCAACTATTGGGATGGCCAATGTATAATATGATCCAAATTCAATGTATTTTTTCATTTTTTTTCTGATTAAATGGCAACATGTGGCCGAGCGAGAATTTAAGCCCACAAATATTTCATAAAGTTTATTTGAAGAAAGTAAAAGTCATATAAAAGTACAGTATATATTTTTCTTCTACACAAACTTATATATTGGTGAGTATACTATCAACCAATTCATAAAAAATATCTTTGGACTCAAAAAAATATATTTAGGAATATGATTTTGAAAATCCCATAAAATACCAATAAATCTAGGCTACTAAAAATATCACGGAAAAAACAGGTGTCATCAAATTGGGACTCATAACAAACATAATTATTATAATTTCAAAAAATATGTAAATTGAATAGCATGAATTTAATCATTTCTAGATTATGTCAATAAATACGGTTATAAACAAATGTTTAATACTTATTTATTTGTTTGTTCTTGTATGATTAGCTATTTGAGCTTAAAATTCTCAATGAATTTTTTAATCACTGTTTCTATTAATTTTATTATTTTATAACATGTACCCACAGAGTCAACGTGACTAAGTGACCTCTTCTTGTAGTTTGAGTTTAAATAGAAGACTAAGGTGTATAAAATGGTGACTTTTGGATGCCAATGGGAAAACAGATAAACCTGAACCACGTTCAAAATGAGAACAAGAATTCAAGTCATGGCCAAGATTATTAAGAAGTCTCAATGCACAATATGTGCATGCTATTGGACCCCCTTTGATGATCCAGTTCAAATGAAGCAATAAGGGGTGACTAACCCAAAGTTATTATGTAAAATGTTTATTTAAATTTTATGGGGGAAGGCATGCACAGAAAGACTGAACATCAACTAGTCCTCGTATGCCAAATCCCTTGGAGATGTAGGGTACTGCTATTTACAGTTATTTTCCCCTCACTTTGTATCCCATCTTGGATTTCTTCTCCCAAGTTGTTGTTGACAGCTTTGTGCATCAAATTTTATTGTTCCAAGTGTGTGAAACATATGGTTCAAGTTTGATCCAGAATCGTGAATGAAAACAACCACCCTGCTCTAACAGCAAATGACAATGAAGTTTGTGTGATCTCTGGTATAATTAATTTATATTTTCTGCCTTTTACTTATGGTAAACTATCCTAGATAACAGTCATTCCACCTTAACTAAAAGTGGAGTATAGTTGATTAGTTTAATGTTGATTTATAATAAAATAAACTTATAAATCTAATTTATTATGTATTTTAACTAAACTTGTATAGCTTATTAACTATATTAATATAAAACTAAATATTAATATCATATATTTCATAGATTAAATATATTAGGTTGATAATTTTCTACTATTTTGTTTTTCCTATTGTTGTTTCTATAAGTAGAAAATCAGTATTGAAGTGAATATAACTAGGTTATATGTTGATATTTTTATTGGATTATAAAGTACACAAAGTTTAACTATTAAATATATCTGCAGTATTGTATTATAGAGTACTTATAACTATATTACAATAGTATAATAAAAATATTAAAGATGATAAAGTTATCAAAAATAGCAGATGATATATTGATGACACCCTAGCTAGAGGATCAGGAATCATCAAAGTAATTATGCTACTTTAAAATCAAATAAAAAATGCTATAATTCTGATTTTTTATTTTACATTGTTTAAAACTCCTTTTGAAGCAAAAGTTATCAAGTTTTTTGTGCACTACATGCCACTGGCCAATTCGGCTAACACAACACCCTACAAGTTTCATCGCTAAGTACAGGCTAAGGGTATTTCAATAAATTTAAATCAGTTAAAAAATACCATAATACAGGTATTTGATTCAAGTAACATAGGTTTCAATATGTTTATAGTATTTCACTTGATTTGGGTTGTAAAAAATATCTCTAAATCTCAAAAAATCATTTATATTATTTTTTGTAAAAAAATAATATAAAATATTTTTTTAATGAAGCTTAATCTCTCATGATCTCAATTTTAGCAGTTTGACCCTTACCCTATACAGTGAAAAACTTTATAAATAACATTTTGTAAATCTTAGACTTAAAAAAGACATATTTTTTGTATATTATCATGTTGATGCTTTCATACGGTTTTTGAGGAATAAGAGCTTTGCATTGCATTCATTATCTTGATCAGAATTTTCTATTATCATTTACACTGATAATATGCTAGTTGGATCCTCATAACCTCAGACGTTTCCGATCAGCTTACTAAGGTAGGAGATGTGCTCAAGGAAATTTTTATAAAGGTTGTGTGGCTCGTCTTCTAGAACCAACAGTATGTATAGATAGATAGGAGAAAACTTAGCTTCCTTTTCTAATTTCAGCTTGATTGACCTTCTAGATCAGAGGATATTAAAAATTCACATTAGTTGTCATGGCCGTTGATTTAATTAAATATTCTTCTGTCCTTAATGATGTTGTCAATAATATGTTTGCATCTATGATTTTATTGTGTAACGTCTCAAAACTTATCCAATAACTTGAGTAGACTTTTCCTATTCATTCTCAACTAATGACAACCAAAATTCCTCATGTCCGATAAGCCCAAAATGTGACATGCAGTTCTACACATCGTAAAGTCATTTTAGGATCCTTTTATGTGTATTATCTTCAACTTTACAAGAACTTTTATCTCATACATTAAAAGTGACAAGTTATAAAATAATGCATTTTAATGTCATTTTTACACATTTTAGAAATCCAAGTATTTCTTTGTTAAAAAGTATTTAAAACATTGTTAGTATGAATGATATTAATGCCCCCTCTAGTATTTCAATCTATTCTATTGCAAGGAAGAAATCAATGTTCAAGAAAGACAAAAAAAGAGAGAGAGATAGAGGAAAGATATATATATATATATATATATATATATATATACAGTAAGAAAATTGGTTTTAAGTGGCTAGATGGGTTGAACTAGAGCACGGCAGCCGAGCCAGCCATATGTGGCCGACTGCATGGCACTCAAGCGAGCCCACTGTGGGCAAGTGGTGTGGCCAGCACAAGCCTGAATTAATCAACAAGGAGCCCACAAAGGCCAATGAACACACAAGAGCGGGGAGTTTTGATTTATTTCATACCTTAACATCGGACATCATTTATATAGTGTTATATATTCTAGAATCCTGTCATATGGGATTTTATCTGAATATTTCTTTCCGCTATGCATTGGGTTCGACCAACAAATGATGAGATAAATTGTTTCCCAACACTCCATGAAGTTAATGAAACTTGAGTAGAAAAGATGTTTGGGCTTTGAGCTGACTCAGCCCAAAGCCTAAGTTGCATCAATCAATTTAAGTATGATGATTAGATGGTGAGATCTTCTCTTTCGAATTAATTTTTCTCTCTTTTTCTATTTGCAGGCTTCTGATTGGTTGACCTTGCTGACAATGACAGAGGGACAACTAAAGAGACAAATCACAAGGGGCCAATTATCACAAGGCACGCTAACGGGGCTGGCTGATGTTGCAAAAGGGGGTGCATTTGAATACAACAGGTCCACAGTTGTGATTTATTCACGGCCATTGCACAAGTTGTAATGGAGATCGAGAGCCCAAGGGCAGACCTGTCCATCTCTCCCCCTTGCCATTGACACTAGTGGCTAGGTGACAGATGCTGGTAAGAGGGGTGGACCAGGGGCCATCCTACAGCTCCTAAAGGATTCCCTTGGCCAGAAACACTTATCTACAGACACCAATAGAGGCCCTCTGGAGTAATTAAAAGGGGTTTATAACCCCTAATTCTGGCGTCCTTTGATCAAGATTTCAAGTGACCTTGAGGGACCCTTTCGGTGGAAGTGAGAGCTAGAGGAGGGCAGTGGAAGTCCTCTAACTCTTATTATTGCTCAAGCCGGTGTTGAAGGAGGTATGGAACACCCTAGATCTTCACCAACATGCATGAAGGCAGAAGATGCACACTAAAGCTAGAATGTGGTGATCGGCGCCTCTAATCACTGACTGCCTGAATCAGTGCAATCTAGGTTGGTTTCTGAGTTGAATTTTGTAGATATTTAGTTCATATTCATGTTTGTTCTTATTCATTAGGTTAAAATTATCTGTTTATACTGATATAACCACATTGATATCTCATAAGCTCATTGAAGCATTCTCTCGAGCACCTGCAAGGTGCCAACAAAAATATCATGTTTTCTCACAATTTTCTATGATAGAAAAGTACAAACATATAAAAAAACACATAAAAGTATATAACGATATATATACGTAGGACTACACATGTAGAAGTCTTATTCTATTATTAGAAGGTATCCCTAATCATAAAATAATATAAATATTAAACTATTAATTACTCTCATTCCCCTTCAATATTCTCTCTCTACCGATATACTTAATTAAATTATTCGTACTGAATCTTTTAATTCTCTTATAATTTATAAAATCCCATTTATCCCTTATATCATAAGTCTATTCCCTTTCTTCCCCATTATTCGGCTGACCTCTGATTAAAATAACTGTTTCATTAGTTAACTCCTTACATCCTATTACCATAAAAATCTTAATCACTATCTCACTAAAAATTTATCATTATTATATCATTCTCTATTATACATGTACCTTATTATGAACTAAATAAGTCACCTCCCATCTGCCGTCAATAGTATAGATTTTTATGGTACCACTGCCTTCATTAAAATAATAAATAGTTATAATACAATTAGTTCTTTCCAAATATCTTACCTTATGGTCTATGTCTAGTATCTACAAAAAGATATTAGTAATATATTATATTTTATTTTCTCTAGTTGTCTCACATATAAATTACAATTATTTATTATTTAGTATTATCTTAAATTCGCTAATCCATCAGATACTAATCCCTGATTACTAATTACATATCTTACACTCTATTCCCTATCTTCATTAATATTATTACTCCTTCTTAACTATAATTCAATTATTAAATTCACATTTAAAGTCCTGTCCTTGTGGAGACGACCTTGATTGTACTATACATGTGAGTGGGTTTCTTTGTTTTGAGAAATGACTAAAACCCCAAAATTAAGTACACAATTTGTGTCCACCAATGTCCAAGTGAAAAAATATACACAAAATGAATAAGAGTTTATTGTTAGTTAGTGGGCTATCGTGGCAACACATGAGCATGTCACATCCACACATTTTGTCCATTTGACCAATCATGTAAAGACTACATGGGTGACAAACACGCATTAGTAAACCATGAGTATCTGTGGGTATACTACATGGTTGAGGTTTCTATATTTAACCATTTAAGTAATTCCAAAATTCACAATGCAATGACTATTTAAGTAAAATTTTATCCTTATACGCAATAAGATCCATTGTCATTTCAATTGGGCCTTTTTCATTGGTATACATCACCACTTGGATAACAAAAGGAATAAAAGTGTCAATCAGTGGTTGGACATTATGGCATTGCAATTTGCAATGTCATAATTTAAAAATAACAAGTTCCATTGACCTTATGATTGTGACCATCTAGGCCCTTATATCATTCCAGTTAATAACATTAATGGCCTAACAAAAATTATTGATCAATCTCATTAATTAAATATACTTGAAAGGTAGATTAATGACCCAATGATTAATATATTCCAATCAATATGTTAAATTTCCAGGGCAGGGGGTATGAAGCTTTACCTCGTGAGGTGTAATATAGATAGTTGTTTAACTCTCTCACTAAACAGTTATTCTATATTTTAGAATATTTTGATATTCCTTCCTCCATGCCTGATTCCCACATAAATGAGATTATGGTCAAACGCTAATATGTCATTTAGTGAGTAATGACGTGTGATTGGGATAATTACAGGATGTCTTCTCAAATATCCCTACTACCTTAGCCATGAATTTGAATCATCTTTACCAGTCAATTTCTTGTGCCCTTAGTTCTATCTCTGAGATAAGACATATTTGAATCTCTAGATTAGAGACTTGCACTTCTTTGTGTAAACATTTTTGTGCATTCTGAAATTGTCCAAGGCATCTTAGGTCAATGGCCACTTAAACCACCATGAGATGAATAAATCTGATTGATGTCCATATATAATACCATTCAGGGACTTATACAAATCAACTCATTATACTCTTTCCCTAAAGAGAACCTATCATCTTACTGTCTCTATACTAGTGGACGTAATATCACCCATAACTGTCATATAAGTAGGATCCTATTTTATTATCTTTCTGAATACTTTTATATCCCTCTCAATGATCATTTGAATACAAATATTCCTAATACAAGTTAAAATACTAGTGATCACTATATTATGACTTCAGCATAATTCCGTTCCCCAGTGAGTTCATCGACTATATTATAAATATATCTGAGGGATAATAATGAAAATAATACTTATGGCAATTAACATGGTAGTGTGATTGGCTTAATGACCACATAATATCCTATAGCTAGGTGAGGTCTATCAAGACATTGATGAAGATAATTGAGTAATCAGAAAGATATTATAGTCGATAGCTCAAGGAAAATGATACGATGGACTTGTTGGCCAAGGCAATGCAACAACATAAGATAACGTCTAATTATATCAGTAAAATTATACTTTTATATTTGGTTTTTACCCAATATTTTTAGATTTTCACTAGGATTATTCACAATTTATGGATAAAATGATATATTTATGAATTATTTTTATAAGTTATATTTTTAAATATTTTATTGATTTTTGAGACTAACCCCACTTCACTCTTTAGAGTCAAGTGGATTTCTCAAATCTGCTTGCAGTTTCATTTGATAAATAGTCATTAGGTAAATCTGATGGTGAAATTAAGATACTAATGGGAGGAAATTATAAATCAAATGGATAATGAGAGGGTGTCCAATACACAACAAACCCATTCTATAAGTCCATTCAGACCTCCTTAGAGATCACTTCAACTAAAGGCAAGAATTGTGGAACTAGCTAATCTCGAAAGTATACTGCACACAATAAGAAAGTATACTGCAGAAAATAATATGATGGGCGAGCGGAGAGAGACAACATACCTCGTCGGTGTCCATGTGCCGCAGTCTTTCTGCACTGATGCGTCCGGAGCGGTCGTGGGCGATGTCGGTGGAGGGAGGTGCCAGCGAAGGGACCAGCGTGGTTCGACCGCCTCAAGCTGGAGCAGGCAGTCAGGAGAAGGAAGTGGTCGTATTGCGTGTTGTTGGGGCCGAACTGGCACTGATGGCGACCCGCGTGCACGGCTACCCTAGGCAAGCAATCGCCGGTCGAACGATGCCATGGTGGAAGGGCTCTCACTCGGGGCAGTTGAGGACCTCAGCTAGCAGCAATGGGAGTCTATTGTTGGCGGCAAGGGGGGTTGCAGCCAACGGGAATGTGCATCCGTCGCAAGACCCTAGAGAGTTGAGGCCCAGCAGATTGGTGGCCCAGCTAGTTGAGCCCTCACAGAGTTGTCGTCTGACCCGCCACGCGATCCGATCCAGTGCCACAGCGTCGTGCAAGAGGTCTCCAGCCATAGTGTTTGCGTCCAGCACTACCCCTGTCCGGAGAAATCACCGTTCAGCAGCCCGGATGGTGGTTCCACGATCGTGATAACTTCCCAGTCAAGAGGATGCACGCCTGACTAGTCCTGCTCGGTGGACTTCTCGATCAGGACAGATTCCTGGTCCAATGAATCCTCGAACGGTCAACCCAAAAGGCTGAGTGGTTGATCGAGTTGACTCCCTAGACAAGAAAGGTTGCGACTGAACACTGTCCCGGCCGGTTAACCCCATGGCGAAGACGACCCGCGTTTTGTGAACCAAGTGATCTGCAGTCCGCGATCTGCAATCCCCGTTCTAGGCGATCCACGGTCAGTGCAGTTCGCGATCAAGGCGACCTACGACCCTCATGCATGAGTTTTCTTGATCGACGGACAGAGACCCCAAGTTCTAGCAGGCCTGGGCACGTCAGGGGAGTTGCTTGTTGACTCTCGCATCGGTTAGATGCTGCTCAGTCAGCAAATTGGCTGATCTAGGCGCTTGGTCAGTGAGAACGACTGGTAAGATCGCTGCCGACGGTCGTGGTCGTTGCTGCACCATACTGGATGGAGAGAGAGAAAACGACTACACGAGGAGGAAGAGGCCGAACAGATGTTAACGATCTATGCCTCTTCTCCCACCTTGGACGTTCTTTCTCCGAAAGCTATCTCTCCTCAGCCTCCCCCGTTCTTCTTATTCTTGGAGGTGGGACCTGCCTTCTCTTTCAACAACAAACTCTTCATAAAACACAAGTCCGAGAACTCTTGGGGCATCCTTCTTCCCTTATAAAGAATGGGATAAATGGGCCCTATGAGGCAAAAGAGAGAGAGTGGGGAAAGACTGATCCACTAAGGGGCCCTTATAGAATGGATCCCGTATTACAAGAGAATAAAATTCAAAGGGAAATGGAGTGAGGGATGAGGAAGGGGTCCAAGTGCTTAGGCTCCCACCCCATCCTAAAACAGAATTCAAAAGGGGCAGCTCACTAGAAAATGCTGACGTAAACCAAAAAAAATCAACAAACAAACGCGAATAAATGGAATAAAATCAAACAGAATCGATACGTACAAATGGGCTCTCACCCGGGGTATTTCAACCCGGGGGCCTTCACGGTTGCTTTGGTGTGCCGATCGGGTTGAACACAAACCGGCGGTGGTGCTGTTGATGTTGTCAGCATCTCCGAAGATGCTTTTGGGAACTCTGGCTGCTTTACGCCATCACTAACCCACAATTTGAATTTGAATGGTCTGTTCAAAATGTGAGAAGGGGGCACGTGGGTCCAGGGTGGAAATCAAGAAATCCTAGCCCTCCAATCTCGTGGAATCAAACCCAATGGCTGGAAGAGTTAGGCCATTCTATTTATTCTCTCCTCGCCTTTCTTTGTATTACATATTGGATTTCTGCTCCCAACTTGTTGTTGGAGGCCTAGTGCATCAGATTAATTTGATCCATCCTTTTCATAAACGAGTGTGGGAGAGGGAGTTCAAGGGTCATCAAGATTCTTGGAGAGAGAGCACCACTTGGCCCTTGGGGGAACTGACCACAAGGTTCGCGTGATATCCTAAATGTTTGATCTGAACTTTCTCATCATCTTGATTAGTTAATTCCATAGGATGGCCTAGACTTCAAGCTTTCCACTGCATTAAACAACATCAAAAGTTCCCCTTGTAGCAAAAGTTACATGGATTTTTGTCCACTACTCATTTTTCACAATTTCACCGCGGGAAATGTGGCCTAAGGTTCTATTTGTCTTTAAAATTTATTCTTTTCCATAGAAAATATTTAAAAAATTTATAATAAATTATTAGAAATTTTAATAAACCGCATAAATACTTAATTTATTTATTTAATATATTTTTGACTAATTTTCTATCATTTAATTGATTTTCTCTTTAGAAAATAGTTAAAAATCCAAAAATCTATAAAATCACCAAAAAAAATCATTTAAAAATATATTTGAATTAAAATTTACTCTCTCATTACCTGCTCTTTAAGGATTCGACCCTTACTTACCCTATTCTAAGTAATGATCTTCACTTAAAAGGATCTCTAAATCCACGATTGTAATTTCTGCGTCCTTGGTTTCCTGTTGCGCTCCATTGGTGATGACCTTGGTCAACATGCATTACATTTGACTCCATATACTGGTATGCTCCATTGCCATGGCCCCATCTAAAAAAAGTTTACCAAACGGCTTTTGCATATGATGATTAGAATAGGTGCAGTCATGATAAATTTTCCTAAAAACGTATTCCTATGTCTCATAATAAGGTTGATCATGAGATTAATAACCATCATATTTTGGATCATCAGAAGTACAACATGAATCATGATAGGCATAATCAACACATCTAGAATAAAATTTTGAATTCATGTTCAAATAGTCCAATGATCCAATAAATAAATACACAATGAAATCATCATTTGATGCATAATTAAAAAAAATTAGAATGAATAATAAAATAAAATTTTAATACATCAACGACACCTGCTTCCCCGCAATGGCGCTAGTTAATAAACCATAATTCAGGTCAAATAAGTCGTTTAAGGCTCTAATTTATGCAACAATATTTCTAAACTTTTTCTTATGTAAACTAGGGAAAGTAAGGATCAAAACCTCAAGGAGCAGGCAATGAGGGAAATTGCCATTCAAATATATTTTGAAATAATATTTTTTGGTGATTTTATATTTTTGGGATTTCTAAATTATAGAAAACTAGTCAAATTTTTTTAAATAAATAAAATAGGTACTTATATTGTTATTATAAATTATAGTAATCTTCTATAATTTTAAATTTTTTTTTGCAGCAAGAAATAAACTTTAAAGACAAATAGAACCTTAGGCTGCATTTCTCACAGTAAAATTTCAGCATAATTTGAGTAGTGGACAAAAATTATAGTACCTTTTGCTACATGATAAATTTTTGAGTGCCTTTTTATGCGCTGGAAAGCTTAAAGTCTAAACTACCTCTAAAATATATCTAGACAAAATGATAAGAAAATTTAAGTCAAACATTCAGGAGATCACCCAAACCTTGTTGTCATTGCCTTCCAGGGCCAAGTGGTGCTCTTTCTGCTAGAATCTTGATGACCCTTGAACTCTCTCTCCCACACTTATAGAATGAGAATTGATTAAAGAAATCTGATGTACTAGGCCTCCAACAACAAGTTGGGAGCAGAAATCTAAAATGATATACAGAGAGAGGAGAGAAGATGATAAATATAAGTGGCCTGACTCTTCCAGCCATTGGGTTTAATTCCACGGGATTGGAGTGCTAGGATTTCTTTCTTTCCATCCCGGACTCATGTGCCCCCTTCCCACATTTTGAAAACAGACAATTCAAATTCAAATTGTGGGTTAGCTCCACAGTTCTTGCCTTTAGTTTGACCCAATCTTTAAGGAGGTTTGAATGGACTTCTAGAATGGGTTTCTTTTTTGCTGGGCCTCCTCTCATTATCCATTTGATTTCTAATTTTCTCCGGTTTGTATCTCAAATTCACCATTATATACACCTAAGTCCATTTTATTAGATAAAACTCCAAAAAGATGTGAGATATCAATAAAATATTTAAAAATAAAACTTAGGAAAATAAATAATAAATCTATCATTTTATCCATATTTTTGGATCATGTGAATGAAAGTCAAAAATTATTTGGTAAAAAATAAATATAAAAGCATTACTTTATTGATATAGTTTGACGTTATCAGTAGAGGAGAATATCTTGATGATATTTGAGGGCTTATATAGTAGCTCAAATTACTGATTGGAGTTTGATAGTTTATATACCCCAAACAGAATCACAACTTTCTAATTTGATCTACACTTACGAGATTGAATTCCACTCATGATGCATTGGAAACAAGTATGGAAAAGAGAAAAATGTAGTTTAACATGACTGTCATCCTGAATTTTCAATTGTGAAATCTCAACTTTCTTGAGGAGTGGGATGTGTTAAAAAAGTTTCCCAAAATTCAAAATTAATTTCCAAAGGCCGCACGCACCTGTACTAGGAAGAAAGTGTTGATGCTTATGTATGTATTTAAGTTTTCACAATGAAAAATGTTAACATGGAGAGATTACTGATGAAGTAAGAGAATTATAAGGGAAGCTTGAAAGAATAATCATGATTTTTCTCTTGGCGGTCATTACCCTAATGAAAGCAATCTGTCCAAGTATATGTGTCTTCTAAAGGTCAGCACTGTTGTGCCCATTACATCTATGTTGTACCCCTATGCGAAACAAGCTTTTGTGCGGCCATTAAGCCACTCTGTTGTGTTTGACTGTTTGCTTTATTTTTGTATAATGATGAAAGATTAAATAGCTGATGCTGCAAGTTAGTTTTTAAGAGTAAAATATTACTTCTGCCAACTAGGTTCAGACGATATTGATCTAATTATGGCCTTGCTCAAGGAACTCGATCTTGCACAATATCTGGTTCAGTTGATCTTATCTAATCCATTCCCAGTGAGGTCATGTAGATCAATCAGTGTCAAACTCAAAGGGAACACTCAGGATCAAAAAATAGGCATGGATTTCTCATAAAAGGAAAATAAAGAACTCATGTTAGATGTTTCTTACTAGCATTGCCTAGGTGTTACCTCACTTTTATAACCTGAAAAAAGGGTAGAATTATCACAATTTCATATTGAATAATAGTACAGCCAGATAATAATGACAAAAGCTTATAGTCGCTGTTGTTGTAATTCATAATTTCCTCCATTTACCCTTGTTGCTTTCTCTACTCGTTACAATAGTCGCTTAGAACATATGCCACGCATGGTGCACAATATTAGTTGCTCCAAAAAAAATTATACCATTCACGAACCTTTCTAAAGTTACAATAATGGTTTAATGTTGGGACTTATATAAAACAAAATAAACATGCATTTATTTTATTTAAAAAATAGTGTTCACCAGTTTTCGTTCATTTCATGAATTTTCCTTTTTCGACAACCCTGAAAAAAATCCATATAAATTAAAATTCACCTAAAGTAATCATTTTAAGATTTATTTGAATTGCAATTTAATCTCCATAAAATTGTGTAAATACTATTGTGGTAGTCATGGCATTAAAATGACTTAATTAAGCCACATTCTGGTTATCACGTGACTAACTTCTTTAGCTTCAACTTGTCATAAGTTATTCACATGCTTCTCATCATATCGTCTTAGAACTTAGAATTCACACATCATCGCTTCATGTATAAAAGACTAAAAGTTTCATAAATTTTGGATGGCCAATAAGTAAGAAAGTCAGATCCAAATTCGCAAGGACATCTAACAAAAATACTTTTGCTTCCTTTGAAAGTCTACATGAATACTTCTGCAGTATTTTACAAAAAAATTTAACTTATGTTTCACAGAGGTAGGAGGCTTTATATGCCCATGTGCCTTCATACAACACTTTTTGAAGTGCTTCCATAACTTTCATGTGCTCAGAGTCGTGTATATAATTACTGACACTATTTTTTGTGCTCCTAGTAATGCAAAGCAGGCGATGATATTTATCTGTCAAAAGACTCAGCATCATGCATATAAATATAATTCATTGTCTGTAATTTGGTTTTATATCATGAATTAGATGATCTTCACCTGATTACATTAAATCCAAACTGATTCCTCCATATGATAAGTGAGAAAATGAGTAAAAAATTAATCAATAAGAAATGAATCAAGAGCAACAACCAACATCACCAATTTAAAATTTTGAGAGCAGTTGAAATAATTGCCAAAATCTAAAACTTAAATGATCATAATGATTGTTCAAAGATAAATAGACAAAATTAACAGTGGCTATATAATTTTGAGGAAAACTGAGTTGGATTAATATGCCCTAATGGGTGTTAAATTGATATTACAAATTCTTTAGGTAAACTATATGTGTAAGATAAAAAAATCAATTGATGTTGAAGGTAATGCTAGAAAAGTATATATAAGCTGGTCAACGACTTTTGGGCCCCATAGATATTAAATAACTGATCGGAGCCGACTCTTAAATTGCAACAACTACAAATATCTGGTCCAAAAATTGGGAGACCTTTCTAGCTTGAGTGGTATATATGAATATCATCAGATATCTAAATCTTCGTGTGGAAGTAAATAATTTATTTGAAAGCTAACAATTGGTCTATCCAAGCTCACAATAGTAAATTTTTGTGCTCATTTAATGAACGTCTTAAAAAAATCTGCAAGTTTTATTACAAGGGGCTCTCTAGAGTCTGACACCTTTGTAATCTCATCCTACAAATTCTATTTCCTCCTACTGCGAAAGCATTAAATCTTTTATCCACATTATGTGAATCAGTCGTAACAAAACTTTCATAGACATCAAATACTTCAAAGCAATAATATTAAGATGAAAGCTTTTTAAAACAGTACTTAATGAGGAACTTGGGAATCCAAACCATAGTTACTTTTTTCTAGCATTCAAACTTTAAACTCAATCATGAACAAATGAGGAAACATAATAAATACCACAGAAATGGTGGATTTATAAAGCAAAACGGGGTTAAGGGGTTTCCCTAGCTGTTGATCACCCACTTTACTTGTACAACTTTTTTCAGTCTTCTGACCATTTGAGAATTTGAAAGCCAGAGGAGTTTAGGACTCCTAGATGAGTAGAAAAGCAGTAGCAACTTATATGATCAATGAGTGTAGCTTTTACAATTTGTTACATATTGAGCACTCCTATAAGTTTTAGTTTTATTTGTATTCGGGTAAAATTAAATATTTCTACCTCTATGAACAAAAACAAATTTGCAAAGTTTCCTATTCTCATCGTGAAGGATAGATATAGAGGAAGCAAGCAAAAAAAGGAAAGATCCTTTTTTTCTCTGAGACATACATTTTCTTGTTCTAGTTTGAATATTGGTTGGAATATTTACATTCATAAGATTCATAAAAATATTTTCTGACATAGTGCTTCAAAAGGAATGTTATATTCTCATTGGATTAAGGTTACTCTTTTATAGATCTTGAACATTCAGACAACAATTTATTTTTAATATATTTTTTTCAATCTTGAAAGCATTGTAATGAAGAAATTCTATTTATTTTATTGTTCTTTTCATATCAATGTAGGATTATATAATTTTTCCCAAAATGAAATTTAATATAGTACCAAAATCAAAAGTCCATGCACTGGCTATTGTAGGTGCGCAATGTGATTCAATGAGTGCTGCTTTGGGGCCTGCTTTTAGACATGGACAATGAAGGCCTATAAATTCGTATGTTTGAGGTCATATCCTCCATAGAGAAGGAGATAATATTCAGCTCTTTATTGGTTCTTCCTGCTTCGTCTTTCACATAATGCAAATAGTATTTACTTCCACCATTCAAAATTATTAAAATTGGTTAATTGTTGGTGGCATCACGTGGTATTTGAACGGTAATTTCTACTTTTGTATGCATTTTCATGGTTATTTATATCATTGGCATACAGGTATTTGATGAAGTTTTGGTGCCATAGCATTCTTTTGGTCCCGCATTGAGCTCCAAGCCCCAAACAAGAATGTGGGTGCCAGATAAACTATCTTCTTTGGATTCACCATAAATATATCAATCATTGTGGACCATTACTTGTAACTCTCATTTTCATTGTTCACATCAGCTGTTTTCTTTGTAATATTTTACATGTCACCAACAAACAATATATACATTGTAATTATAATACTCCATACATTGCGTCTGCCCTACTTCTTTCCGTGAAACTTCCTATCCACGGGACTTTGGACTCAAGAGATATTGATATATTGACTTTCATAATGTTTAAACCTATGCATCACCTCTTCCATCCCACTGAGGAAGAAAGACCATAGTCAGCAACTTTCCACCTAGATCAGCAACATCGCTGACCAATAGGAACATATATAAAAGATAAGCTACTAAAATATGATATTTACAGTATTCCTGTTAATAGAAGTAGCTTCCAGGGTTAAATTAAATTCCAATCATAGAAAGGATCAAACATCAACTTAGATAGGAAACAAATTAATGGTTAATCTAAGTATACTTGGTTTTAGTGTCCGAGAATAACATGGCTACATACTTTCATTATTCTACTATATACTTTGAACACAAAACAATGTACAATGAAATATTTTTCAGAATTAACAAATATTAACGAACTTTCTTGGTGTGTCTCTCTCACCTACATGATATGTCTTTTTCATCTCTCTTTATTGTTGTTCTTGGTGAAGACCCTACATCACAAAGCTTTTTACAGATCCCTGATATTGATTAGTCATGGAGATTCCCCGAATATCTCTCTCCGCTTGTTTCCATTTTCTCACCACTATTAAATCTTGGAGAGAAGGGCGGGGAGTGGCCAGTGACCACATTATGTAGTGGGTCCATGATATCAATGTGGATGTGTTATGTGGGTGTTTGCTGTGGGCAATGAAGCCCATGTCCTTCACCATCCATCCAGGGCTCCATTCTTATCAACCATTGTGAAATTATCCTCCAACGTCAGTATATCTATATATCTCTCTCTCTTGTTAACATTCTCCTCTCTTGTTTTTCCTATCCACAATGAGTTAGGATAACAGTGAATATACAAACTCACCAATGCACTCAAACATATAAATACATAGAGTAAATCAGTTGAAAATAATAAAAAGACAAATACATGTCCATGAGGTCAAAGATTGGACAGCGCCAATACAGAAATACAAAAAAGAAGATGTCAGAAATAAAGAAAAAGAATCAGAATCAGAAGAAAACATGTAGATCAGAGAAGTCAAGGCACGTGAGTGCAGCCATCAGAATGACTGCTATCTGGTCGTCGCCTACAAGCTTGTCTTTGACACCAATAGTGTCGCCGCAAGTGCATTTGAGTCAGGTCTTGGTGCATCTTTGACCCTAGTGGAAGCAGCATGGTGTTGATGGAGAACAGATTCAGAGGAGGCTGTTAGATTAATTTCTTAATCATGGATAATTATAATGTATGTACATAATCACATATTATTAACCTATTGAATATAGATACAACTTAATTTGATTCACCTAATTGCAATGACAGGATTAAGACAATAATAAGTATGATTATTAAATTTATAGAGGCTCTCTTTCTAAATGATAATAATATGATTAATTATTATAGATGAATGATAATCCAGTATCACTTCTTCATATAAACAGGAGCCGTGTCATTTGGTCATAGGGTCATTGATTTTGCTCTTCAGCATCTCATTACTCTATGAGACTTTAGGAGGTCATCCTCTCTTGACCCAAAAGACCTCCCTTCAACACAGTTTTATTTGATTAAGAGAATATGCTATGGATCAAGGTACATTTTACACTCATTTTCCTCAGTTATCCATCTTTTTTGTCCCTAAGAATCATGGTAAACCTCATGTATATCAAACAAAGACATCTCATACTGTGCCTTCTTCACCTTCCCAGCTGACCCCCGCTAAAATATTTATGTGATCATCATTGGCATTGATGGTCTGCATAGAATGCTCATAAAATATTTCCATCCGGTTGTCTCAACCTTAGGTCATCGAGTTCTAGTTCTTGGCTAATGCATGAAGAAGTAGTATCAACGTCAATATCCCAAGATGAATAGACGAAATCCACATAGTCTTATTGAGCTTCTATGAGACAATATTGATAAACTCCAAATTAGGGTAAACTATGTCGTTGTGAACTTGAGTGTAATCAATTGTATTTAGATAGGTCTACAAGGGTCGTCCCCACATGGAATGGATCTAGAGAAAGTAGCTCTCTCTATAGGGCGAATATGAAATAACAAAAAGAGATACAACATTGCGTAAGAGGTAGCAATCAGATTTTGGGATTACTGGTATTTGAGAAGAGTGAGAGGATTGATGAACAAGTAGTGGTCATGATCGAGTGAGTCAAAAGAAGAGAGAATGATGAAGAAATTTGACAACGTGATGATTAGAAAAAATACGAACTAATGATAAAGAGTGTTCAATTGAGGGTTTTCTTTTTTAGAATTCAATAAAGGTGGGACATGATGAAGGTGATGGTGTGATACATGGTGTTGTGGGTAGTGAAATAGAAGTAGAGTGATGACTGAAAAGGGGGAAGATAATGGTTTAGGTTTTCTTTAACGACTGAAGGGTGGGAGAACATCGTGATAGTGTAGGTGACATCTGAGGAGGATGGTAGAAGATGATAGATAGGAATGATGATGGACATTGAAGGATATAGATGATGAATAAGAATGATAGATGGTCTACCTAAATGTGTTAAAAAATGACCAATGTACTGAAAAGTCTAACCTTAGATCCCTATGTTCCACTGTGATCAAGGTAGCTTTAGATGTAGATCACCATCCCACCTCTCTATGTCTGCTCCAAGCATTCAAAACACCAATAACATAAAGATGAAGCTACCCTTATATTTTCAGCCAAAGCCTACAAGTTGGGCAATTCCTTCCCATCAATTTAATCAAACTATTTCTCCCTCCGCATCATTGTCATTGTGTTAGTTTAGGTGGCCAAGGAATAACCTAAGAGGGGGATAAATAAGGTTATCTGTTTAGCCTAGGATTTTTCTACCTAAGAAAGGAGGTAAGTGAAATGACAGAAACAATTTTTTTTTAGACAGCATAGGCTAATTTTTAATGGTGTTCGGGGGTATCCCCGAGGTGATTATGTCCCTGAACAAAGTTTGTGTGAAGGACCCCCAAGCAAATCACTTGGAAATAGGTCTGAATAAGGATACCAAGAAAAAAGAAAAAGTCGATGAAGCTTTGTTGTCCTCAACCCTCAACGGTTTCCACATAATGATGTTGCTTGATCTACTTCAACTTGGCCCCCAAAGCCTTCTTCTTATGGACCCAAACGTCTTTGCCTGAATGATCACAGAGATCTAGCAATAACAGTATATTTCTGAATAATGTGTTCTCGACAACAGCAGTTAATATTGTTGGCTACTTAAAATAGTACTCAAGACAAGGACCAATTTTCAGTATTTCAACAAGAATATTTTTATGTCAGATTTTAATTTATTCAGAGATACAGATTCATAAATATAACTATGGTGTCCCTTAAGTAATACTTTGGATAAGACATCCAAAGTTCTTTCTTCAGTTCTATTCCTCAACGTTTTTCTTTGGATGAAATTCATGATTCACATTTGACTTTTGATGCTTAAAACTTAAATATCTTTTTCAACACTGCACCAAGTGTAATGATTATAACTGTAACAGTTTTTTAACACAATTCAGCACAACTATTATCTCACACGAAGTGTTCAAAAATAAATCAGATAAATCTCCACAGATCAATCTTTCAATGTCCTTACTTTACCGCTTGATTCCCCCATGTCCAATTTTAAAGCCCAGTAACTCTTTCCAAACTCAACCAAAATGATGTGATTCAAACTTCTTTGGTTTTGGATAAATGTTAGGAACAATTCATATGTTGATAAAAAGCTCAAAAGTAGTATAAAGCGTATGCTAAAAATTATAAACTTATCACATGGTCAGAGGATGTGCAAAGTTCGGATCCCAGCCTTCTTATCTTTGAATCTTGAAATACCTGCACCCAAAACCACGATTCCAAGTTGTGCGGACTCGGATTGATGTTATCAATAAACGATATCTTCCTAGAATTCTCAATAACTGCTTGAAAATTTCTTCAGGAATTGTGAGATCTCTCTAGCTTTTGGACTGTGATTTTCAAAGGGCAAGGATAAGGAGATTTAAAATTAGGCCTCAAAACTGTATATATGGACTTAGAAATCTAAAAGGTTATAATGGTTATCTGTCAAAATTCCAACAGTCATATGCATTGATTCTAATTAAGCAATGTAAAACAATAATCAATTTTAATTTCAAGTTTTTAGATTTACAATTTTGTCTTCAATGCAAAAACTAGCCATTATGGCAACAATTTGAGTTTTAAAATAATATTAAACTTTTAGGTGTGTTTACCACATCGTTTAAATAAATATATCGCCATTGGATCATAATATCTTCATGTAGTTCATTTTCATTCAATCATCAATAAATTCAGCCTTAAATACTCGACGGTGATAAATATGATTTTGGATAATTTATTCAACAAATCAAATGAAGACAAATTCACACAAATACTTGAACAGTGTTAAAAAATATGTTTATCTTGATACCATAAAAAAATACAAGTCCTAAATACATGATTTGACTTGTTCAACATATGGTCAAACTAAGTAGCCTTTTAATATATCTAAGGCTCATATTTTGTCTTCACATACAATCAGTAAACTACTTGACTAAGGGCCTATTGTACTTTGATCACATCCCACATTCAAGCATGCATGACTTTGAACATTCATCAAAACACACATAAAAGCATTGTGCTAAAAATCCCCTTAAAACTTCACATTATGCTATGGATTTGTCGCATCATGGCATTTGACGCGATGATATGACCAGGTTTGTCTTTGTCGTCCACGATTAATTAATCATATTGTGGCACGTGTCACATGCTTCTTTTTTTTTCTTGGGCCATGTCACCCCTGCCATTAAAATAATAGGAGAGAGAGTTGTTTGTAATAAATGTCATTAGGGCACTGCCAATCACGATGCCAGAATGGTTTACATTAATGATTGGCTGACACATATCATTACATATATTAATGATCGGTTGTCACCAATCATTCACCGGAATGGCGTGTTGGCTACCACTCGACTAACTGAATGATAACATGTGCATTGCGGTAATGAAGGGCCAAAAAACATTTGAAAATTAGTTGTGAACTCAAAACTAAAAATAAATATACGGTTTGACACAAAAAAAAATTATCTTTATCAATATAATGTCCTACAGTTCAGAAAAATATTTTACCTCGTAATATATTTTTAGAAATATCGTTAAAACTATGGAGAAATGCATGAAATTTAAAACATCATTATGAAAGTGGATTTAATCATTTTAAGTTTGATATTAGACATATATAATCAATTTAATATAAATAAACATTTAAATACGCTGAGATTCACCTATTATAAGTGTATGTTATCACTGATCCATGGGGGCAAAGCTGGTGAGATTGTCTTTCAATATTTTGAATATATCTCTAGTGTTGTCTGTAAGATTGGTTCGGCTGAGTTGGCTCAACAGCATTTAAAGCTCTCCTTCCCTCTTAAAAATTTCCATCTGGTCCAGAAACAATGCTGGCATCACAAGTGATGTCCCTAGAGAAGCAGGTGGTCAATAGAAGATGCCCTTGGCGATAATAAAGATGGTGAACGTCGAAGACCCAACACTCGCTGATGTACACCCAGCAAGTTTTAAAAAATATTTTTTCATGTTGATTTTTTTTTCCATGATGCTTCTTAGATAATCATGAGATTTTTGAATAATGTTATTTGGGCTAAATCCAAGGCTTAACACGTTAATGAAATGTAATGACACATGCACATGCAGTCGTATATGCCCACATATGTAGGCAGACATGATAACAATTCATTGGAGAAAGAGAAAATGGGTTTGTTTTATCACAACAGCACTATGTTGCATACTAAACTTTAAAAGTCACAGGTTATTACTTTGTTGGTGCATACAAACCAGTTTGAAATGGGCTAATGTTGACAAAATGGAGCAGAATGTCAAAGACGACTTCATATTTAACCATCTCGTATTCACTTTATTGCTGCTCATAAAGGTGTCTTAACGGAGTTAATGCATACAAAATGGCACAAAATGTCCACCCTCATGTCCAACCCAATCAAGCATTAACCAACATGGTCTATGGAAAATTTGGACCTAGAGGAGCAGTCAAGCCCATACCAAGTCCACAGTCAACTCCAAACCTGTCAACATTCATGTGACAACTCTAACCCATTAATCAATGAACTACAGCATGGTCAATAGTCTGATTTCAAATACTATTATTGGTTATAAAACTATGCTTTTTCTTGTTTAATCATATTATATTGGAAAACTCGATTGCCATGCTCCTTCAGTTACTGTTGGGCATGCTGCACACATTGTGGGGCACCGACCACAGTAGTGCTTACGTGGACCATGCGCAATGGTGTCAGCGCATATGCTTAGAGTGACGAGCGCTAAGGTTGGGTTGGACTAGCAGATGTGTCGAGTACCATGACCCAAGGGTGTGAGGCCCCCGAACTGTGGGCACACATGTAGCGACAGTGCGGATACGCACATGCGCGGGGCTGCAGGCCTCGAGGTGCAAGAGCAACATTACTCAAGTGCGCGGCGCCTCACCTTGTTACATTGGTATCATCTGTGCTCTTTCCCCATCTAATTACTACGATTATGATGTAACATTCTGATAATTAATGCAATGACCTTATTCATATATGGGGCTATGTCCCCACCCTCTTTGCTTAACCTCCAAGCATTCTAAAGCAAAAACACAAGTCTTCTGCTCCACAATAGACGGTTGTGTAGTGTTCTCATCCAAGCATTGAGGCCGACACGCGCTAAATCTGGGTATTGCTCATAGCTTGAGATTTGATTATGTGGCACAATTTCATCAAAGATTAATGGGTCATTCCAAAATTTTGAAAGAAAAATTACCAATTTTCCCATTATCGCTCACCTCCTCGTATAATTTCTTGACTGTCACTTTGTCTCTATTTCTCGCTCTCTCTCTCTCTATCACATCCTCTCTCATTCTCTTTCTACATCATAGACGGATAGTATAAAATTCAAAACATTTACAAGAGGTGTCCTTGTAGTTCTCATTGCTGTTCTCGATCTCTTTGCTCTGACACTCAATCTCTCTTCCTCTCTATCTGTTGCCTAGTCTCTCTTTGTGATGTTGTCTTCGTCTCTCTCTCCGCTCTATGGACTCTTGGTGCTCCTAAAATAGATTAGTAATTTCTTCACTCCAAAAATGGAGGTACCAATTGGGGATTCAATCTGATTTTTGAAGCTTTGATCAGATCAGGCATTTTGTCAACCAAATCTAATCGCTAATCGTCGGTGCCAGATATTTGATTAGGAATTATAACTAGGCACAATTTTATTGTACCAGTCTTGTAAGAATTGGTCTCGGTCCAGTTTTTTGATTCATCTTATAAAAAACATAATAATTGGACCTTGTGTGGGTGCCTCGACGGGTGTTTCCACCTAGATTGCTTTTTGTCGTGGAGAAAAAGAAGAAGAATAAGAATGCTCCTCTTCTACAATCTGGCACTTAATTTTAAGTTGGAGAGTTAGTCGTGCGCCATGGAATGAATTTGTGGATACCGATCAGGATAAATAAGACATTTATTATTTTTCAGTTTTTAGTTTGTAAAATAATGGTGCTTAGGAGGATTGGATTTGTCTTTTATTTGAAACTTTGGAGCAATAACATTATATTTCCTAACCTATGTCCTACTTTTCTTCCTATTTCCAATTAACTTTTTATTGATGTGGTATTAAATCAAACCAAAATTATTTCTCCAGATATAAATTATTTCTTTTAAAAAGTGATAACACTTTGACTCGGGATTATGCATGTATGCCAACTGTTGTTTATCTTTCAAGATCTCTTAAAGTGCCCAAGAAGTGTGAAGATTTTAGTCATTGTGCAACTGTACTCTTGATTTCTGTCAATCTCTATTTCAAGAGTTATTCTTTGCTGTCGGGCCTTAAAGACATTTACTTTTACATATGTCTTAAGAATTATTCCCCCGTTTCTGCTTGTCTTTTATATATTCATTTTTTGATTTCTTTGCTACATCATCTTCTTAAACACAAGGAAACGGATGGACGTAACCTGTGTTTTGCTTATTTGTTTTGTTAATGGATTGTATGGAATCTATTGTCCTGGTCTAAGCTTTCATGTATTTGAGGGATGTGTAATCTTAACACTCAGTTGAAGGTGGATCTCCTGAATAAACGATGGGTTTAATTGTATATTTAATGTTTATTTGGAGAAAATGCAACCTCGTTAGGCAGTAACTTATTTAGATGATCCTTCAAGAAATTTTTTGAGATCTGACTGTATTTGAGGTACAAAAATTTTTTATCTTTGCCTTATAATTTTTTGATTTTTTTCTCTCTCTCATGTTTCTTGACCTTCTGTTCTCTCTTTCTCTTATTCTATTTATGTCTCTCCCCTCCCACTCCAACTTTGTCCCTCCCTCTCCCTCCCCGCTATCTCCTTTTTTTAATATTCCCCCTCCTAACTCTCCATCCTTCTATCTTTTCTTTTTTCCTCTCCCTAACTCTCTATCTCTAATATTTCTTTCGGTTTGGTTATGTGGCCTTAATTGAGATAAAAATACTAATGGCACTTACAAAATCAAAGATCAAATCACCTCTACATTGATCAAATCCATGATTTCTCCATTTTTTGAATGAGAGGGATTGAGCTCTTCATGTGTGCAGCCTACAGATATAATCGTGTCATCTTGACAATCTTTTTTTTGTTCCACTCTCATCGTTAAATCATTCAAATCTTATCAAGAATGTAGAGTAAAGGACAGAAGAGAGAAGAAGAGTACCACTGAATAAAATTCTATCCTAACTGAATCTTGTTAAAGGCCTTCCCTTCTTTACACTAAATTATCATCTAGGTATATATTTTTACATATTTCAACATTCGAAAGATAACCTGCGAAACCCTTGAGGCCCATGTTGGTCATTTGAGTTAGTACTGATGCATTCAGAAATTATTACACTCTTATCCAAAATTCCAATGCTTAGCTAATGACTTCCTAGCATCATCTTCCTTGACTTGTCTCATGTTATACCAAGGGCCGATAATCCCATCTTGACTACTCACTTATGAGTTTGTAGATTTTGTGCTGCAACAATTCAAAAAAAATTAGAGATCCATGATTAGAAAGTCACAAGTATAATCACCCATCCACAAGTCATTTCTGGTATCTCTGTTCCAAGCCAACTAACATAACTAATAATCATAAATATCATGGAATTTGTTATAGCCAATTCATGTATTTTATCTACTATTTTAATTGAAATAATCATAAATATTGATAGTAATTCATTCACTTTTACCCTGAATTTTACTACTTTTATTGACTTTATAATACCTTGTCATAATTTTATAATACAAATTTGAAGAATTCAGTAATGCTTTAAGTCTGAAAATTATTATTATGTATTTAAAATTTTAAAGGGTTTCTAATATACGTTAAAAATGGTATTGTGATTTTTCTGAATTTTCTGGTACGTTAATCAAATTTTTTGACCCTAAATTGAGAAAACAATTATTTTAAAACCAGAAAATTTAAAATTTAATTTATTTTAATTTTTTGAAATCCCAGAATCGCATGCCACACTGGCAAAGTTTTTTCCAAATTAAAACAATGATATCTAATTATCCAAAAGGAGTTTTGAGCTTTAATTTTGAAGAAGTACCACATTTGCATTGTCTATCCATCCATTATCTTTGATCTATAAATAGAGTACCTATCATTCTATGACGTAAGGCTTGGATTTTGTTCCCAATTTCAATTAGCAGAAAAAATTTTGGATTCAAAATCTTGTTTGGTTCTGTCCTTCCACTCCAAGAGTAGAGGATTGAAGAAGTGACATGTAAATCCCCCAGTTCAACCTTTAGTCAAGCTATGTCCGTACAGAAATTATAAATATTTTTATATAAATTTTAATTATCGATTCAACCCTAATACTTGGTTCATCAACAACAGATATGTGAATCAACCTGATTGAAAATTCAGTATTACCATAGAATGTTTCACACAATTCAATTTAGTGAATATTTTCTTCTAAAGAGCACTCATTATCTATCTTTAGCAGCTCCACATTAATAGGGGTATGATTGGTGATGATCATCGTATGAGTGGGACTATATTTTGTTTTTCTATCTGGATATTTTAATATCCTTCGTGAATATAACTTGAAAAGGAATATTCAGAACACATGACTAAGGACAAATGATATTTGAATTATAATCTCCTATAATTCATTGAGTCACATCATGTATTCATGAAATTCATTATAAGCAGCATATATGAGGAATAATGAAAATGATATGGAATGTGTGACTGGCTTGGCAGCTTCAAATATTTTTATCACTTTCTCTTTCACCTGTCATGTACCCAATATTAGATGACTATATTGGGGCAGATTCTCAACCAGATACAGGGAAGGGCATTTTCTGAAAGTCCAAGATAGAGATGGAGGATGATATCAGAAATCAGTGTCATATCAATTTTTTTGATATCTAACATGATATCATGATATCATGTTACGATAAGTTACATAACATGTGCAATGTACTACATATCATGTAATTTGTTTTTAGGTCGTCTACCAAATATCAACTGCTACTTCTTGTTCATGTAACAGTGAAGCGCAAGTGGTGATGGTGACCGGGCTAGGCAGCTACTTCTTGTTCTTTATCTCCTCATTGTCCTTCTCATCCTCCTCATCTTTGTCTCCTCATTTTTTTCAATCCAATGTTTTTCCTATTTCACCAACATTTCCTCCTACCTATTCTTCTTGTCATTGTCCCCCTTTTACCCCTTCCTATTCTTCTCTTCATTGTCCTCCTTTCTCTTCTTCTCCTCTTCATCCTCCATCTTTTTCCTCCTTACTTATCTGTCCATTCTCCTTCTTCTCCATTATATTCTCCTTTTGTCTCCTTATTCTTTTTCATGTGCGTCATCTTCCACATCTTCCTCTTATTTTCCTATTTTGGTTTCCTATTCCCTTGTTATTTATTCTTCTTTTTTCTTTATCTTATGCTCATTTATCTTCCTTTTCTCCTCCTATTTATGTTCTCCTTTTATAGTTCTTTTCTTTTGTCTTCTTATTCTCCTTTTTCTTTTTTTTCTCGTCTTCCCCTTCCTATTCTTTTTCCTCGCCTTAATATATTCCTTTGTATTCTTCTCCTTCTTATTTTCCCATTTTTTTCTCCTCATTTTTCTCTGTATTATCTCATTTTTCTTATCTTTCTTCTTCCTCTTTTCCCTCATTCCCTTCATTTATCTATCGTAGTCTTATCATCATCGCCCATGTTCTTGTTCCTTCTCTTTTTATTCATTCTCATATTTTCCTTAACTATACAAAGCTGATTCATACTCTGGCTGCATCTGGTAGTACTATCCTGCCTCAAGCTACCTCTAGTATAGATACCAAATAAAATAAGGATCTGTGCGTTACAGCATGTGGTTGGGCCCAAAGTTGTCAACGTTCAAATAGATTGATCACCGTACACTAACTTCACGCCAATTGATGACAGGCGCTATGGTGATTATGCTGTTACAATAATCCACACAACGGAAAAGAATGTGATCAAGTGGGAGCCAGACATGCACACTAATGTTTTTGATAACTTTCTAAGTATTGTCCTCTTGCAGGATATGATGAGTTGAAGGATACTGTTAATAAGAAGCAGTCATCTAGATCTATGGCTATCGATGGCCAATGACATGGAGGGAATCTTCAACATTAACCTTTATAAGGCCATATCTTCATGAGACAACATACCAAATTTAATGTTTGATTTGCTTGCCGTATTCACCATGTACCATCTTTTAGAATGTAGCGTTCAATAAGTTGTCTCACTACATAACACAAGCAGACATAGACCTTCCAAGCACAAAGGTCATTAACCAATGTATGATCCAAATGCATGACCACATGAAAAAAATTTTAAATATGTTCTGAATATTCATCGAGTGTTACACTAACCATTCACCAGGTAACAAGAAGTGGGTGTATGAGGAGCGACCATTTGCCCTTTGAGAACTCGTTGGAAAGTATGATAGTGATAAAATGGCATGTATCATTGTCCAGGCTGTACAGAGTTTGGACTTCATCCCTAGGTTAACATCTAAAATGACAGCATTTTAAGTTAGAATTAGGATTTTACAGGTGATGGATATTATGTGGCCGTCAAGCCAATCACACTACCATGTTTATTTAAGTTAATTAAATAAAATATTTGCGTTCATTATTATTCTGTGTGATGTTTATAATGAAGTCCATGGATACATGCAATGACTTAGTGAATAATGATGAGATCACAATACAGTGATCACTAGTCTTCAAACACGTATTCTAGATATTCCTATTTGATTGATAGTCGAGATGGACATCGAATAATCTGGATCCAAGAGCACTAGTTGATCCTACTTATACAATAAGTATAGCTAATCCTATGGCTATCAGTGTGGTGACACTAAGGACAGATAGTGGGTGCTCTTTGGAGAAAGACTTCACTGAATTGATCCATATGAATCCCTGAATGGTATTACACCTAAGCGTCAATTAGGTTGATTCAAGTCATGGTTGTATATGTGATCCATTGACCTAAGACACCAATGACATCTTGTGAATGGACAAATATTTTTTGACTATGACTTACGAGCTTCCAATCATGGGATTCAAATAAGTTATAGATCAGATGTAGTAAGAAAATTATGGAGATGATTGAGTGGTCAAGACAAGATCATCCGCCCTCGGTATAATAGGAGATTGACTCTAGGAAGACAATATAGAAAAATCTCTGGCCAGGGTAGTGAGGATATTAGAGAAGGTGTTCTCCAATGATCCCCATTGTGCGTCAGTACTAATGGAATGATGGATTAGGGTTTTACAATTAACCATACCCTGAGTCGTTTGAGAGTCTTGAGCAGATGATGAATTATACATATACGGTAACTAATGACGGTAAAGGTTCCTTGAGAGAGTTTGAGACTACTCGGTATCTTCTAGATCACGAGGTGTACCTTGGCACCCCACAAGCTGGAAACTTAACCTATCAATTGGGTTAAATCAATCCATATTTAATTAATCTATATGTTGACATAGTTAATTAATAAGGTTGGTCAATAAATGTCATTGGGCCATTAAAGTTATTAACAAGAACGATACATGGGCCTAGAGGGTCACATGCACAAGGTCATAAGAGCATTGTTGGATATATTTTACTTTGGAGGGTTTTTGAGAAAACCCTTGAGTGAAATGTAAAGAGCGAAAGGGGTCTCATTTTAAGCACCCATGCAAGCCTGATTTGAGAGCTCCTCCCTTTCTTTATTCTCTACATCAACCAAGGAGAGAGTACCTGAGAAGAGTTAAAGAGCAAGAGATGGAGATCCAAGCGCTGAGGGATCGCGTGGATATTTTTAGAGGTCGAACGCGTGAACTGCTTCAGAACGATCTCAAAGTAAGCATGTCAAGGGTGGAATAAGTTCCCCAAAAAGGTACATTAAATATTTTGTTGTAAAGATCAGTTGTAAAGATCAGTTGTGAATCGATCGACACGCTTCCGCATCCATAAAACGTGTTTCCCATGGCTGAACCAACGTACTGAACCCAACAACAGGTGTCTTATATTACTAGTAAAAGGATCTTAGCAGTCATTGTGAGTAAGATAAAGATCATCGACCTGATGTTTAGCTCTCAAAAAACTGCCCCATGTATCGTTCAATTCTACACATCCAACATGCTCCAAGAAGGCAATGTGAGAAGGAAAGGTGATGAGTTTGAGAGTGATGAGGATAACTTCCATAGAGGTGTGCTGTTAATGTCCAATGGCAATGAGAAAGCGTGACATCTACGATAATTGGGAGAGGTGGCGATGAAGGTGGAGAAGTTAGTGCATGTCATCGGAAATTATGCCTAATGATGGGAAGCGTATTTCAGAGTGTTTGAAGAAGATCCAGATGTTCAGGATAGTAACATGGTCACATTGGACTACCTAACACATTGAAATATCACATCCACTATGTGATATGTGATGACATTGATAAAGTTTTGCAGAGTTTTAGTACAAAATGGAATTTGATGAAGTTATCGAAGGATGTGCAGAAGTTGGTGAAAGAGTTTTGTCATATTCTTTCGCAATTTAGTCTCTACATTGATCATGTTAACCGAATAGAAACTACAACCATACGAGATGTGACATGATGATCATCATCAAATTTTCCAACGGCATATTGATAATCTTGTCAAACATATTCAGGGAACAGAGACAACAATAGCCTATATGATCTCTCCTGCCATCCGAGTCATTAGAAGATGCTATAGCCTATTATATTGAAGCTGAAAGCTCCCACAACAAGCAAGTAGGGCTATTGGCTATAGAGCCCTATAAGAAAGGTCCTACGTGGCCCGACTTTTGTGAGTTAGCAAGAAAATCAATTAAATTCATGCTTAATAAAATTGTGCCTGATGAGAGAGTTTTTATGCCAATCTTATTGTGCCCACTATTGCAGAAAAATGCATCCCTTGCATTAATTATATGAGAAAATGACCCATATCTGGAAGATCTATTTTTCTGCCAAAACAAATATGTCAAACTTCATGAGAATCATGATTTTTTATGCTTTTGTTTCTTTTCTAAACCCTAACAATAAAATTTGATTACAAGTTTAGTGTGAATTATAAAGAAATGTAGAGTATTCAAATGATATAAAGCAATTTTGATATAATAGTGATATTATTTAATCATATGCCAGGATTTGGATCATGCCATGTTAGAGTGATTATATCGAATTGAAATACTTTTCAGAGTTCTCTAATTCAGTTAAATTAAATCAGAACTATAAGATTATAGTATTAAACTAATACCAATAGATTGATAACTTTTATAATATTAGTATAACGTTAATAATCTTTTGCCAAAAATATGCCTAGACAGGGGCAAGTAAATAAAAAAATTGAACATTGAAAGGTGTACTCATGTACCCAATCCATACGTTCATTTCAGTCTGACAATGCATATCGAGCTAAAAGCATTCAAGGCGCCAACTAATAATCACGGGTTTTTAGTAAATTCAATGTATTGCCACAAATTTCAGTCTGACAGGAAAAAAATCTATATCTGGATATCAGCTATCAATTTCCGGGCACCAAATTAGTGATATGTTTGATATCCAACACCTGCCATGTAACAAGCACTACGACATTCGCCTAAGTATTTGATATCTGGTAGACATTTGATATCTGTCTAATATCCAGTATCTATAGCTTCCTGAATTTAATTTGGATATCAGATAGTGGTGGTCTACTCATTTTTCATATCCTCGTCATGGACAAGAGAGAGTCAGAGAATGAGAGAGGAAAACAATGAGGGATAAATATTTTCCTCCAAGGTCTACTCATTTTTCTTGTTCTACTTTTAATAAACATTGGGATATTTTCAGTCATCAGTTTGTATAAATCTTAATTGCCGGCGTACTTCTTGAATAATAGGTTATTCCCATTCGATTGCATTTAGTTTTTGATTAAGCTTTTAAATTTGGCCATCGTGGATTTGTACTAAACGTGAAAAGCTTTGAATGAAGAAAACACTATTCCTCATTGTTGTTTGTTCGAAAAAAAATTGAGGACTGCATATTTTTCTCGGAATGAAAATGTTTTAATGTTGGGCGCAAAGACTCGTGGAAGCGTATTTGGACATGAACAACTGCAGAAGATGTCGAGGATGATCCCAAGCCGATACGAAGAGAAACACTAAGGCGTATTTGTTAGCCTCGTCACATCCCCGCGGCGTCACCATCAAGAGAGCACCAAATCCAAGAGAGAGGGAAGGAGGAAGAGACTTCTAGTTCAAATGAACTTTCGAGAAAATCTACTCAACTCAAAGGGAGAAAAAGAATACATCAAGGGGTGTTGGGATAAAGAAAACAAGGGAGATGGAAGCCTTTTATAGGCACAAACCAAGGCCTAAATGCCGTCTAAAAACTAGGCACGGTCCTAGAAAGTAGGCACAATCCTACTGTTTAGGTAATCCTACTTTCTAGGATGTACCAAATCATCCTACTTTCTAGGATGTACCAAGTCATCCTACACAATCTTGAAACTTAGGGCTGAAGGGTCTGACATTTTCAACATTTAAACATAAATCGAATTGTGATGGCAAGGACGCCAACACATCACCGTCGAACGCGCCGCCACGATCAACTGGAGTCAACACGCCTGCTATGGACCCAACGGCATGGTCAACCGGAGTCAACACACCTGGGACCCAACGGCAAAGTCAACTGAAGTCAACCCACCACAGTCAACCAAAGTCAACACGCCGCAACCGTCGACAAGCACGTCTCCAACCGCGCACATCCCTACGTGCGTCATGACACAACGCTAGAGGCTGATCCACAACTGCCCTTTGGCGTGACACGGCGCATGTCTTTAATTTCTCGTCATTTTCTCTTTCCTCCAAGGCCTATATATAGGCCATTGTTTTCAAGAAACATTAGGCAGTCATAATTTCAAGAATTTGAGTTTTGTTTAATTCTTCCTAGAGGACTGCCCTGCCTACCCTATCCCTCTTAACCCTAGCTGTCGCCGCCGCCGCCGCTGCCGCCGCCAGCGCGTCTCCGGCCTATCACCTCTCTTCCATCCTCTTCGTTTCTCTCTCTCTCTCTCTCTCTCTCCCTCTCTCTCTCTCGCCTTCCCAGGGTAACAACCCCAGGCCGCCCAGGGCATCCCGCCCAGGCCGCCCAAGGCTGCACCCCAGGCCGCCCAAGGCTACACCCCAGGCCGCCCAGGGCACCCCGCCCTAGGCCGCCCAAGGCTGCACCCCAGGGTGCCTAGGGCACCCCGCCCCAGGCCGCCCAAGGCTGCACCCCAAGCCGCCCAGGGCATCCCGCCCCAGGCCGCCCAGGGCACCCCACCCCAGGCCGCCTAAGGCTGCACCCTAGGCCGCCCAGGGCATCCCGCCCCAGGCCGCCCAAGGCTGCACCTCAAGCCGCCTAGGGTCCCCCTGTGCACGCCGCATTTCTGTCACCCGCGCTTCCGGACGCCCTCCAGGCCTCTTACGGCGATGCATACCGTTTAGGTTTCGAGGCGCAGCTACGAACCCCGCAAGGGGGCGACTCCCCCCTTGACCTCCCCCGCCAACTGACCGCGCAGTTGGATCCGCGACACCCTGTCGTAGCGCCCGTCAGTCGTCCCGCCGACGATGCCCACGCCCAAGCACTCTGACCTTTGAGCAACCAGTCCGAGTCTCAACCAGGGTCATTCAACGCCAAGAACCTCCAGATCCCGTCGTCTAGTGGGCCTCTCAACGCCCGGATTAGTCCAGCTTCGTCACGATTTCTCGCATCCTCTTCACGCACTACGGTGCCGAGGTAGACTTGAACTCTTTGGTGTCGAAGTGTTCTCCGTTCAGTATTTTCCCGTGAAGTTTCCACCGCCGTCAGAATTAGATTTGGTCAGGATTTTTTGCTTCTCTCTCTCTTTCTCGAGTGTATCGTCGCGACGCTAATTCGGATATTGATTTCGGTGCTTAGGCATCGTCGCGGTGGGGAAAGACAGTACTCCCGCCCACGATAAGGGACGGAGCTGCACCACCAGATTTTCATCGGTTTTAAATTCCGAATCCGTTCGTGTGATTTATGTGGCTGTTTTATCCCTCATCGTCCCTCTACCCGTAGTTTGCCCCGTCAACCCAATCGTCCATTCCTTCGTCATCCATTCCCTAGCCGATCACTACGTAGTCTTCCTACGTCAAATTGAAAACTGATAACATGGCGTTTGGCAACTGTAAATGAAACTCTGCAAGAACAGGGTTGAACAAATGATGGGTTTCTGTGCTTTTCAACTTGGAAAGTGGAGGCAGTTATATATTTAGACCGAGGCCATGTTGTTGACAGAGAAGCGGATCAAGTTCGCCCAAGACTTTAAGCTTCTGCTTGGTCCCTGTTACAATTATTCTGCATAATATTAATTTCCCCATTTTGAGAATCAACGGTGGGCAATGGGTCGACATACTTACTACTACGCCACATATTTTCATGGTTTTTGTTTGTTGTGAAAGACAAAGTCTTTGATGAAGGTTTTGTTCCCGTGGCATTCTTGTGGTTCCACATCGGGCTCGAACCCGTTGACAACAAAGAGAGTACGGCAGAATGTATCGTCTCCGGATTTGCCTTAAACGTATGAAGCCATCTGGTCCATTACTAGCGGTTCCCATTCACATCGTGCACATCGGCAGTTTTCTCCGTAATACCGCGCAGGTCTCCCACATATCAGACGAGCGAGATATTCTTAGTAATTATAATACTCCATACATTTACCTGTATCTTCTCCTCACCTATTTCCAGGAAGCTTCCTCTCGATGAAACTTCGGATTTAAGCAATATTGAGATACCGACATTGACGACGTTTAGCCCTACGTGTCACCTCCTCCATCCCTGATATTGATCAATCGCGGGTACCCCCCATACTATCCTTCTCGATCTGTCTCTATCTCGCTATTCACCACCTTAAAGTGTAGGAAAGAACGTTTGGTTGTGGCCAGCGACCACGTGACGCGGCGGGTCTACCGTATGAATAGGGACGTGATTACGGGCGGTGAAATCCATCGCCTTCAACTCCCATTCTTCTCGTCCACTCTGAAATTATCGTCCATCGACACTCTTTCTCTCACACTCGCTCGTTCTCATGCATTCTCCCCCTCTCTCGCTCGTCTGAACCACGGTGAGCTACATCCAGACTTGCGAATTTAATCAAAACAGACGCGTAGACGAAATCAATCAAAGTGGAAAAAAGACGAACGCAAGTACAAGAGAGCGCAGAGATCAGAGGCGTCCATACAGAAATACGAAAAGAAGATAGAAAAGAAGAAGAGGAAGAAGAAAACTGGTGAATTAGAGCAAGCCCAGGAACGCGAGCGCGGCCATCAGAAGGACCCCCCAGCCGGCCCTCGCCTGTAAGCCCGGCCCCGCCGACTTCGGCGCCGCTGCCGGCCCAGCCGACTTCGGACCTGGCGCCGCCCCCGGCGCCGCCCCCGGCGCCGCCGGAAGCAGCACGGTGTCGATGGAGAACAGGCCGAGAGGTGACGTCTCGTACAGCGCCTTGTTCACCTTCGCCGTTGAACCTCCCGCCAAAATATTAAAGTGGTCGTCAGCGGCGTGGACAGTCAACGTAGAATTGCCAGCCAGAGTTTGCACGGGGCTGCTCGCCGCCTTCAGCGTCGTCGAGTTGTAGAACTTGGGCGAAACGTGAAGAAGTAGCACTGCTGTCACCGTTGCCTGAGGGATAGAAGCCAACGGCAGAGTCTTATTCAGCTTCTCGAAGGCGCTGTCCGTGGGGGCGAAGATGGTGAGACCTTTTTTCAACTGCTCTCCAATGGCGTCGACGAGCTTTGCCTGCGTGAGCAGGCTGAGCAGCGTCTTAAAATTTCCTTCCTTCGTCAAGATCGCTACTGGGTCCGGCAACGCCGCCGGCGATGGCGCCGGGGATGGCGACTGAGCGCCGGCGAGCAGCGGCGCCGCTACCAGGAGAAGCGCGAAAGCAATAGAAGACGCCATAGCCGAAGACGAAGAAGGTGAGCTTCCAAGGCCCCAGCGGCCGCTTATATACACCGGCGGCTGTTTTTACTTCCTGTATTTTTTAATAATTTCCTCTTTGTATTGCGGTTTCCGTGCTGCTTCTGGTAGAAAGCGACTTGAAGGAAAATGAATATCCAAGATATTGCGTGGATATGCATGCCATCGCTCGTTTTCTTTGTTTTGATAAGTGTAGCGTAGGCGGCGCAGGAGGGTCCGAAGGTCATTTCTTAGTTGACAGCTGTGGTTGGCTGAGCTGTCCCTCACATGGGCTTGCGGTCAACGTAGCTCCACTTGATGATTCATAAGGACATGTTCTATCCATTTGTCTATGAGCCTGGTCAGGTTTCTGGGGACCTCATGAGTCATGGCTTTGAGATCATGATCATGATCATCATCAAGAAAATAATTTCACTAAAAGATAAATATAGTGGTGTTCAGATCTTGATCAGTGGTAAAAAATCTAGATAAGGGAATATGCAATCACAGATTCACTAGATCAATTTGATGTCCGTACCTTAGTTTCAGTGATCAGTAATCTGGAATTTCTATTATTTGGACAGATATTTATATTATTTTACTTCCCATGAAATAATTTAATTTCTGAGTTAAAAATCCCACAAGGAATTCACTTGGGTTTGTAGCAAAGATGGGACATGGCTTGTATCCCAGTTTCCAAACTTACCTGGGGCCCTAGACCCAATAGATAAATTTGACATCCGCACCCTATTTTCAATTGTCAGTAATCTGAATATCATAGTGTTCTGATCAGATCATTTTTTATTTTAACTCCCACAAAATGGAATAATTTCATTTCTGAGTTAAAAATCCTACACAGACCAATGATGTAGATAGGACTCACCCTTTGAACAGCATGCCTGTTTCATCCCTCCTAAGCCTGGGAAGTACAAATAACTTGTAAAGCGCTACAAATATGACCGATATAATTTTTTATAAAAGTCCATACAGGACAAATTGATATTTTTTTATATCAATCTCCCTCTCTCCATCTGACCCTCAACATTGAGTTCACTAAAAGATAATTATATATCGGAAATCTTTTCTTTGAAAACAAAACTTTGAATGTTGAAATGGATTCAAAAATAGAAGTAGAAATGAAGCTGCGTTTATTTTCACCACAAATTCATTCTTGTTACTTCATTCCATCAGTAGTAAGCAAATATATGGTAAAAACAATATTCTAACATATGTGATTTATCCAAAAATATTTGTAAAAATTTTCATTAGTATGTGGTAAGGGTAAAATCAATAGATAACAGGCAGTGAGATATAGTTTTTGTTAAAATATATGATTTTTTACAGGTGTTATAGTTCTATATTTCTCTATTAATATTTGGAAACTAATCCAAATCCTATTTACATCAATGTATTGTTGATCATATAGCCATTCATGTAAATGCGCTTCGGATAGAATGGGTGCTCTATGGAGAAGTAATTCATGTAATTGATATGTATAAACCCAGGGCCTCAATCAGGCTCATCAATTCCATAACTAGGTGGTCATTAGACCTGAGACACCAACAAAATCTTATAGATCACCTATGAGTCTTTAACCGTGCGTGTTTAATCAGTCTAGCTCTGATATAGCAACAAGTCTACAAAGGTTATTTCATGCTCCTGATAGGATCATATATCCTTGGTATGAAAGGAGATACTTGAGGATGAATACACATTGACCTCCCCAGTCAGGATTGAGGAAATATTAGGAAAAAGGAGTAATACAGGTAACTAGAATGACATTTTAGGATTTTTAGGATTAATCATACCCCATGTCATTTGGGAGACTTGCATGGATGAAGGATTATAGTAAAGGTTCCACGAAGGACAATGTAATCATCATAATCGTCGAGAGCACAAGGTCTGGCTTAGCACCCCGCACTGGAAAGTTAACCTATCAAGTGGGGCCCTTAATAAAGTTAAATAATATACATGTTGATAAAGTTAACTAATGAATTTGGTCAATCTATGGGACCTTTAACGTTATAAACTACACCCATACGTGGGCCAAGAATTTCACACGCATAATATATTTTTACGTTGGTAGATACTCATATTGTAAGTGCTCCTATTAAGGCCCCATAAAAACCAGGTGAGGCGCCCTCCCTGTCTTGTATTTTTCTAGTGCTACTATATGGCAAGATGATTCCAAGATTTTCAAGAGGTGAGGAAGTGAATCATGTGAAGATCCAATGTCCAAGGGATAATACAGAGAGACAGTAGAGTCTTGTTGCATGAATGACTTGAAGATACTGGTCTAAGGAACCAAAATTTTGTGGAATATATTATATGTAAGCTGTTTGGATCATTTGTAGTTTTTATAGATTCATTGTGAATTGATCTGTTCTATTTTTTTGAAAATATTTTTGGATTGTCAATCAAGTCCATGGAACCTAACAAAAAATGTGATAACACTACCAGCGCCACTATGGTAGATAGTTTTGTGCAGAGGAACATTTTTATATGGATATTAGCTAGCTGTTAAATGTGATTTATTCAGGAGGGAAATTTCTGTACGTCCAAGGTAGTAGATGACACAAAGCCTCATTTTTTCTTGGTAATCATTGGCCAAGTGGTGTACTGTCACCAGAAGCTCGATCAGCCTTTCTGTAAGCATTACCAAATAACATTGAAAAAAGTAATAACAGGGTCCACAAGGATTTTTTAAACTACATTAGCCAGAGGTAAGGCAAAATCAAAGATAACATTACAAATTATACATGTGCTCCAATGTATCATGCTATTTGATTTGATTCTATCTGATTGCAAGGCACGGATGACTTAAAATTAGAGATATAAAAAAATATAAAAAAACTTATTTCAATGTAGAGAAGGTCCAAACGTGCGACCAAAAATTTTTTGTGCGATTGTGCAGTGCGGTGTGATTTTCGCACCGCATGTCGCACAGATTATTCGCACATCGCACCGCACACGGCACAGACCTTTGTCGTTTGTGCGAATTTTCTGTAGACCCAAATGCATGATTTATTTTCTCTCTCGCTCTCTGTCGTTTTCTTCCTGTGAATTAAAGAAGATGACGACGATGATGATGGTGATGTTGAGGACCATGACGATGATCAGAAAAAGAAGGAGAACATGATGACCATGATGAACATTAACAACAACAATAACCAGCTAACAATAACGACGAAGAAAAACTCAATGTTCTCCATGGAGGAATTTCTCGTAAGCGAGCTGGGCAGCGAGAAGATCAACCGCAGCCGACCCCACAGACTTAAGCACAGTAATCTCCTCCTCTGTCGTCCTCCCAACCACAACCCCGCTCACCAAATCCTGCAGACTCCCCACCACGTCGCCCCGTTCCATCTCCCTGCTCGCAAAAGCCGCGACCAACTCCCCCACCTCCTCCATCGCCACGGCCGAGGCCCGCAAACACTCCCCCTCCTCACCGCCTCTCCATCGCACTCTCTCATCCCTTCCTTGAAGGAAACCACCAAGTCCAAATGAGCCCCAACCTTCAACTCTCTCCCCTTCACCAGTGCCACCTCCGACGTCGTCGTGCAGCAGACAATATCCGCCACCACCTCTCGGCGGAGCTCCGCTTCCGCCGCTACCTCCACTGTTAGAAACTCCTCCTCGTCCACGAGCCATGCGGCCAGCAGGCAGGCCTTGTCTGCCATGATAAAACTTATAACGATTTTGTGTGAATCTATGCGGTGTTCTGTGCAATTTTTTGCACAAATTCGTACTGCGCATTGCAGTCTCTTTCGTGCGATCAAAAATTCGCACAAACTGTGCGAATTTTTGCACCGCACCGCACGACCATCTCTAGAACTTTAATGTGTTCAACCAACTTTATTAATGATATAAAACAAAATACAAAATACTCATATTATGTGCTTGCATGATGAAGACTGCCCATTTACCTCATAAAATCAAATCACACAGAACGTTACAAAATCATGTGCTCCAATGTATCATGCTTATTTTAACTACATTAGCCAGAGGTAAGGAAAAATCAAAGATAACGTTACAAATCAAAGAAATAAGTTTTAAATACATGTGCTCCAATGTATCATGCGATTTGAGTTGATTCTATCTGATTGCAAGGCACGGATGACTTAAAATTAGAGATATAAAAAATATAAAAAACTTAGTTCAATGTGATCAACCAACTTTATTAATGATATAAAACAAAATACAAAGTACTCATATTATGTGCTTACATGATGAAGACTGCCCATTTATTTCATAGAAATGAATGAGCACACGTGTTTTCTTCTTCACGGGAGCAAAACTAAAAAAAGTGTTTTGATAAAACATAGAATTAAAAAAGAGAGAATTGAGGTAACGATAACATTGATGTGCATGTTGTCCAGTGAGGGCATTAAGTAAAAAAGAAATTATAGTCCAAGTCAAATTTCAAGTCTTAAGCATATAAACACATTATATGAGTATTCTCTAATGATTTTTAGATCCATAATCGACATTTGAGCACTTCTGAGCTTACAAAAGGTTTTATATGATGATAAAATTAAATTTCTATTGACTGCTCTACTGGAATATCCTTTTTCAGCAAAGGTAATATTATCCACTTCATTCCAAGAGTCATCATCAACTAAATGATAGTTCCCTGGGCTGGTAAGAAGGACCACTTGTTAAAATTTGTATAAGAAAGATATATTTTAGTGTGGCTAGTAAGGCATGATTGCGCTAGAGTAATATCCCATAGACAATATTCTTCATTATACATTAAGGTAACTAGAGTGATGGGGCTTATCTCACAAATAAGACATACCAGGTTGTGAAAATACAAAACATATCAAATTAATGTATCACATTACTTTCAAGTGCCCTGTCAGTGGACTAATCATGATCAAGAATTTGCTTAGTACTATAATCTTTTATTTTTTAATATATTTTAGTCTCAGCATAAAGTTATCAAAGATATTATTGAAATCATTCAACATATTTTACCCTTACGAGACATCAAAGTTCCTTTGAGCTGTGTAAATAAATCACAATGCCATGTGTCCAATAGATCAATTTTATCAATGCGACTTCGAATATTAGAGAAGTAAAATTCACTTTTGTGGGAGCCAATTTTAGTTTTTTTGCTATTTTACTTTAAACTTTATAACGTAAAATAAATTTTTGGAAAGGGACAAGTCAATCTATGAATTTATTTGTTAGACTTTAATTAAGGACTCGCTCGTTCCAAGGATGGTCTATAATTTTCAACACTCGGTGACTACTATTTGTATGAACTGCTTTAATTACTGATTTGATTAATTTTTAATACGGATAAATTTTTAATTCTTTTTTCGAACATTCTCAAGCAGTGTATATTACGTTCAACTCATGATATTGAACACGTGTATATATAAATCCAGAATTAGTTGACTATGGAAACACAGAATTAAATGTGAGAATAGGTGAACTTTTACCCTATGGTCAATGGATTAAAAAATTCATTAGGCATAAAAAAGTGTGAAATCAATCTTTATGGGTTTTTAACATTGATAGAAATTTGAAACTGAAAACGAGTTTCTTTTCTTTATTGCAGTATATTATCAATGCATATATATGGGATGGTCAATAATATTTAATTTATTTAACTACTTCCTTTATTAAAATTTTTAATCCATAGGTAATTGATTGATAAATGCATAATTTATGTGGCATTATCTATATGAGGAGAGAGAGGGATCATTTCAAATATTAGGCCTTTTTTTTATATTGCTTTTGAGACTGACAAGCCCTTTTCCTAAATGATATGGAGAGAATAAATCGAAAAATGGATTAGTTATGAAAAATATAAATTATGAAACCGTTAACCTCTTCAATTTCTTAAGGTTACATTTTTAAAAATTTCCATTACGTCCAAAACCTGGAGGAGAGAGAAAATGTGATTAAAGGCCCTTGATTTCTTCTCAAAATATCAAAATATCAAAAGGTATTCTCATATTAAAAGACAAGTATAAGATTAAAATCAAATATGGAAGCTAAATTTTAAATACTCCCTTTCATCTATCTAGACTTAGATATTGATTTTGTGAAAAATTAGAATCTGCATATGACTTTCCTGCTCTCCTCCAATAGTGGTTGTCCCAGAACGACACATGGAGCATAGGGTAAAAATTATTTGTGATATTTGATAAAACAATGTATCTTCATCTTGATTAACTAATTCCCGTCTTGATTCTTCCCAAAATCCCTAACATGAAAATAATATAAATTATATTTTTTTTCAAAAATAAAATTAAAACCCACATACTGTGTTTTATAAAATTACTCACTTAAAAGTTTAGGCTCAATTCGAAAAAATCACTTTCATCTTATGTTCAGAATTTAAAATCTATTTTAATTCTTGAAAATATTGTTTTTCTAGAGAAGATCAAAATATTATTGATCATCTCTTCCTATCTCATCCAAAATTTTCCGTGGAACTAAATTCCTGATTTCTAGAAATTTAGATGAGAAGAAGCATCAATTTCCCCCATAAAGCATACCCTATATATGAATTCTTCCCAACTACAATTCATCCTGAAGTTATATCATGTATCATCCCTATCACCACATTCCCAAAAGGTGTAGTGGGCATTGTAGAATTGTGATTGTGAGCAATTCCCCCAGGCCCTGCGGCACAACTAGGCATACACAGACCACCATAATGCACCAACCACACAAGACAGAATCACCTCTAGTGAATTCAATGTGCATCAGCTGCAGCACCACACCATGATTCACCAGAGCACATAACAATCCTTTCTGAGTTGTCATAGCCTACATAAGCCAGAACATCCCTGCTGCATGTTCATGTTACCTGAAAATGACACATTGAGACACGAATTTTTACTTTTCAATTAGCATGGCCACCAAGAAGGCAGGTGAGCATAAACCTTTAAATTTAAATACGTAAGAATAGTCCAATCTTATCACATTTTGCTTTTTATTTACCATTTTTTTTATCTTAAATATTTGTTTTTGGTGATCCAATAAGAAGCATGCTAAAGTTGGAGTGACCATTTTGTTTCATGAGCACTAGGAGCTACCCAGTAAGTTCTTAAAACGTGAATGTTTCATTTTCTTGTGTGGGACAGCGATAAGAATTGATGCAAAAAATTGTTGCATAAATTCCTATCATTCAGTGAAATAGAGACCATCCTGTTATATAAATTTTATTTAGAAGGGGAAACAAATTCCTGTGAAGAAGCTACAATAGATTTCTACTAAAGAACCACATCTCTAATGAAGTTTGGGAAATGGACTAACTTCAAAGTTCCCATGCCTTGGGATCTATTATGAACAGTGATATGACTAGTGCAAAATGGGGTGTATACGGCTAGTGAGGAGGAATGTTTCTAGATGCACGTGTAGATGAGCCCATGAAACCAATGGAAAAGTAGGCAGACAACATGGCATACCAGCCAAGTAGTTTTTGAGCAGTGGCAGGAGCATTAGTTCCTAATATTGGAGTAATTATTGACTTGAAGTTGGTTGAGCTAGAGCGTAGAATAGAAAACACAAATATCAAAACATGGAAAATCCACAAGGCCATGAAGGAGCTGAATGAGAACATAATAGTTCCACTAATTCTCCCTCTTATTTCAACTAGTGAAAAACATCCTGATGATTCTTTCCTTATTTTAGACCATTTGAATATATTTTCAATGCAAGACAAAGGCCTCGCTACCTCAAATGTAAATCCAAATGAAGGCAAGCAAATTTACAACAATGGAGAGAGGAACAACTATTCATTCAATCCTTATTCCCTCAATCTCTTCAACGTTAGCAGATTTTCTTCATGAACCTAAACTTGTCCTTTTCAATCCATTCATTCTAATTAAAAATATTATAACAAAGTAATACAATTTTTTATGATTATGAAACATGAAAGAAAATGAGTTGGAGAACTAGGCAGCATTCATTGGAATTCATAGTGTATAGTAGATTAAACGAAGAGGGATGTTGAAGTCCTAGGAATGAGACAACTTCAATGCAAAGAAAGGTTAAATGGATGATATTATTCTTAAGAGAATTAATGCAGGTGAACTTTCAACTCAGCCTCTTATAATTCTTGAAATTAACCCCATCATAGAGAATAATAATAAATCATCATTGCAATAACTCATGAGAGTATGTAAAATATTTCTCCTGAGATTGATAATATAATTAGCTGAAAGTGTATGAATGAGTTTAATAAATTTATAAATCAAAACACTGGACCTTCCCACATGAAAATAAATAAGCTGAAAATCTAGAGATGGAAAATAACCTATAGGATGTGGATGCTCTGGATGATGGAAGGCCATCAATGTGAGATGGGCTCTATGGCCTTGATATGAATAACACAAGTTGGATTCCTGCAGCAGAAGACGTTGAATAGAATTCTAACTGCATCAATAAAATTATTGATCATATTAGCTAGGCATAGACTGCATCAATCATTTCTTAGATCATTGAGTGAGGCATATTGAGCTATTCAAGTATGCAGCCTCCAGAGGGTACTTGGCACATCATATTTACTCGTGCACCTTGACAATCTTTGTTCATGCTTGGCCGTTGTAGTTATATCATCTCTATTACATTAGGACTGGGAAGGAGATATGGGTAGAAGGGACAACAAGGGGATGAGCTCTGAACAATTCTGGCATGGGTGAATTTTGTTTATGGCCTTCCCATATTAATACTAAGTATATATTCCTAGGTCCCAATGACCATTTGGATGTGACCCTCTATGCTTCTTTATCTATCTAGTTACCAACTCTAGCGGGTAATAATCTCTATTTTCAATTCAAATTAAATTATAATATCATCATATAGATTAATTAATAATGGATTGTTTCAAATTTGATTGCAGTTCTTGATGCACTCAAAATAATCTCGATTGGAGTTGGATGATTACCAACACATAGATAATTATCAAAATAGAAGCATCCATACACAAGCTATCTTTGGTGTCTCATGTCTAAAAACCACCTACACGACTGTGGTGTTAATTAGCATGATTCAAAATGTACTATAACACCATTCAGATATTTATATGCATCAATTTACTGAACTCTTTCTATTAAAGAACACCCATTATCTTTTTTGTGTTTCCACATAAATAGATTTGGGACAGGCCATACTCATCATATGAATAAGACTAGATTGCGATATTTTATGTAGGTACTTCTAAGTCTTTCTCCCATATCCTTCAAATATGAATATTTAGAACATATTTGTATTATGATCTCATCATAATAAACTATGTTCAAGCATGCATTCATCAAATTCCTTGTAAGCATCAGACATGAATTATAACAAATACATTGTATCAATGAATAATTAATATTTCCATCAAAATGGAATATTCGAATCCCAAATTATCTAACAATGAACCTCAAAGCAATCACCGACTCAATGCCAGTGATAAAGAAAAATTTGTAGTTCAATACAAGCGTCAAAATGCTATTTTTGATGGTAATTCATCACGAAAACATGCAATTATGATTATCTTATGATGAAATACTACAATTACATGAATTACACATTGTAATCCCGTTAGGCATCATTTTATGCATTTGGTCGGATTATTTTGGGATTCTAACTTCATTTGACTTCTTGGAAGTGAAATGGCTTGTTTTTTGCATTTTAAATGAGTATTTGGATGTGACACAATAGTTAAGACATCACGGTGTGAATCCAGCTATAATGACAAGGAGGGCCAAACATGCCATCCACTTCGGCCTACAGCCAAGTCAGGTTTTTAAATGTTTTAAGAAACATCAATCTTTGTTTACAATGGTCCATACATCCAAGAAGTCAAGCCAGTCAATTCCCTATCTATAGGGAAATTGAGCCAACGCCAGATCTACTTTGTGCATAGGTCGGGTTCAATCTAATTAAAACAAAATTTTCTTCATGATTTTAGATGTTTGAGGATTTAGCAGTATAGATGATTGAATTATTGGTCTAATGAAGGAATTTGGAATAAAAAAGACTTGAAAGGAGAGATATATTAGGATTTGATTTTCAAGGGGTTTTGTGTAATTTTTCATATTGCTTCTACCAAAGATTACATGAACCAATGGTACATGGAATTATCCAATGAATAATAAAGTGTGTCACAAAGTATAGAAGTTACATGGTACTATCCAGTGGATAACGAAGGGTTCTCTACTAGTTTTCAAAAAAGCACACTGTCACACCCAATTAGGGTGAGACACGTGTGTCATGTGGTAGAAATTTGTTCAAAGGACGATCAAACAACACAAAATGTTCCAACTTCAAATGTTAATAACTTTTGATCCAATGATCCGATTGGGCTGAAATTTCAATGTCAGTGCCCCTATAACATTTTCTTCAATTAGAAATATTATGATCATGATTTTGAGCACAAATTATATTTTTCAAATGACCAAAATGACCCTCTTACCTAAGTAGGCTCTATAAGAACCTAAACTTCATCTCTCCTCAAAGCATTTTGCTCCTCTCTTATCTTGAAAATACCAGAAGGAAAAGGATAGGTAAAAACCCATTATCGCCATTATTTTATGCTTGGGAATGATGTAGAATTATGATTGAGGTGACGAAAGCAATCATAGTGAGTCTATAATCACCCAACCTAGGATAGGCATGTGAGAAGAGGGTTTGTGTGAGAATTCAGTCGCTTTTCAGGTTTGTTATCTCTTCCATCCTTACGTTAGCTTCTCTAACCATCTCATTGCAAAAACATCCAACAATGACTCTCATATCTCTTCTTCCATCGTTCCTTCGTGACTCCTCATTTTTATCACCAAACTTACTTCAAAAACCCTTAAAACACCTCTTGTTATACCTAATTGTACAATCATTATATCTCCATATTCTCTGTAATCCTCTCCTCCTCCCATCAATTTTTGCCTTCCATCAATCTGATGAACTCCGTGGGAAAGTAATAGAATATTATAGAAGAGCTCTTCAATGATTTATGAATGCATTGCTACTAACATGGATTGCTATGTAAGGTTTAGTAGTTTACCATAGCCAAGGTTGTCTCAGGAACACCAAAAGGGTGAGGGATTATACCTACATGTTAACTAATGAGAATAAGGTCCCATGAGTGAGTTAATAAAGTATTTTGTATCTTCTAGAGTATGAGGTGTATCTTGGCAGCACACGCTACAAACTGTACCTATCGAGTGGGTTAAACCAATCCGTGATTAGTTAATCAATATTTTTGATGTAGATAATGAATTTTGAAGGCCATAAATGGATAATTGGCCTCTAAATTATTTAAGTATACTAATACATGGACCTACAGGGTCACACACAAATGGTGTTTTGGATGTTAGATGATATACTTAAAGAAAACAAATGGTGTTTTGGATGTTTTGGATGCATAGATTCTAGAAAGTGAATCGAGGAAAATGAAAAGATAGAGAGGGAAGCGAATATTAAATAAAAAAGATGGAGAAAATGGAGTTTGGAGGTACAAAGGATTAAAAAAATAAAAGATAATAATTAATAGATATGAAAAGTTTGGAGAGAAAAATAGACAATTCTCAAAAAATAAAGTGTTTGCGATTATGCATTTAGATAGAGGAAATGTTGAGATAAAGGGAGAAAGGGATAAAAATAAATATGAAAGTATGAATATAAATATCTTCAATATCAATGATTATTTCCTCAGCCATTAATATAACTTCTCAGGTCCACATTCTAATATTTTGATAGGATATGCAATTTTTCAATGTAAAGTGGAGAAGATATAGAAACAAACCTACCACACTCACATTAAGCTGGTTGAACAACCAGGATCCTAGATACCTCATCTTTCTCACCAGTCTTTTGCGAGAGCACTTATATAAATACAGGAAATGATATGATAGTGATTATTGATACATAGGAGAAGTATCTAAGACATGAGAAGTATTTAAGAAATGATATGAGAGCACTTTGACATCGATACTAAAGACCCCTTCAAAATTTCTCAAGAGGAGGACCCAAAACCATTATTAAGGACCCAATCTGAAGCTTACACCCCTCTTTTGAACCCACTCCACCACATTGATGAACATATATTAATCTTATTTTCATTTTTATGCATTTTAATATTTGTCCTTTTGTGTTTTTGTTTCTTAAAATTATCTGAGCTTTCATTCTTCTTGGCTTCTTTCTTGCAGGTTGTAATTATTTCAGCTTTACGGGAGTTAACTACAACCCATGATACATAAAGTCAAGCCATGATATCTATAACAAAAATCTTTAATTCTGAAGACATTGAAAGATATTTTGTGACTGCCAAGCTAATCCTACTGATATGTCTCTTTCAAGTTCAATGAATTGAATATTATGCTTAAGACTCAATGAGATTTTACTCGTGCCATGGTTGTATAAGTTATCTTAATACCTAGGACACCAAAGGCACCTCTACCTGAACGGTTGTGTTTTGACTATGAGGTGTCAATCTCTAATGACGACATTTACATTAGTCTAGGGTCATATACAGAAAGAGTCCACAATAGTGATAAGATGGTACAACAGGATCTGTTACCATCAATGTAACATGATACTAACTCCAATAAGTTATGCCCCTTGCTGGATAATGCATTTCTTGGATAAAATCTTATTGAATTATTTCTATTGAGCATCAATATGAACTAAACTGACAAAGTATTTGATGGTTAGCTATACCCAAGGTCATGTGAATAAAGGATTGAAAATATATGATAACAGAATTTTTTTGGATGTTGATAGTTATACACAAAATGTTGCAACTTTAACAAAAATATGTGGACCCATTCTTAGGTGCCCATAATATGAGGATTGGGCGCCCATCCTTTCTTTTATTCATCTCAAAAATAGGTGTCTTGTAGCATGAAAAGATGGTAAGAAGATTTGTGTGGTTTAATCGTGATGTCCAAGAGCCAAGAGGATAATTAATATTTTCAAGATCTTGTGGATACACTTAGAGGCCACACAAATGAACGGCTTGAATAAACACATCCATAAAACTATGGTGTAACCAGATATTTTCCCCAAATAGTGATGTGATCACCCATGATTTGAAGTTTTAGTCCATCTCAATATGTATGTTTCCTTCTGAGTCTGGATTGGCAATCAAAGTTATACAACTCAACATACATTCTCATACCTTCATTTGTGTCACGTCAGAAATTCTAATGAACACAAAAAAAAATTATGTATTGAGGACATACATACATTAGTATGAGTAAAAATAGGGTGATATATCTCATTAGCTTAAATAAAAATCGTCAACCAACTTTAAGTATGTTCATCCTTGGTCTAAGAAGCATAGGTAGAAAACCTAGTCTCTCAGAGAAGATGAAAAGCATTCTTTGACATCTCAATCGATAATTTTTGACAATCTAAAGATGGTTGCCAAATGCTTAGGCTACCTAGTGGAGTGGTTCAGAAAAGGAAAAAATCAAATGATTGAAGCACTATGATCAAGAGGTTGAGTGTTGATTAATTGTGTGAAACCCCACTACAACTCCACCTTCTCAACAATCCTACTTAACTGTCTTGGTCCTGTACTATTTGAATTTTATTCTGGATGCAGGGTTATAATGTATCCAAGCCCTAATCTAAACGTTGCCTTTTCATTGACCCACACATACTTATATCTTCAAAAAAACTTATTTACAATGTTCACCCCTCCACCTCACCATCCCTAATTAATCATCCATGCATTAAAACTTACAGATGCAAGACCAACAGTCACCTTCATTCTATTTGTCTAAAACATTTAGGAACACTCAGGCATCTATCATATATACACTTAGGATATGCTACAATCCCAATTAGTACTATTAGTCCACTTATTATTGTTGTAATCATATTTCATGTTCTCACACTTGTTCATTTGAATGTCTAGGTTGAATAAACTATTTTTTTCCTCTTATTCTGTTTGTATTTACCCAAAAAAAGTGGACGTCTTCAAAATCAATAAAAAATAATAAGATTTTGTCGTTGTGATAGTAGATTCTGATTGTGGGACTTTTCTTCTATCATTACAACCTAACACCACAATCATTTTCAGCCTTCCTCAATCCATCACCTTTGGTTATCCATGTGTTCTCTTTCTATCCATTTAAGGTTTGTTTTATCAGTGCATAAAACATAAACACTAGGAAGAAAACTTGAATAAAGCATTACGAAGGCTCCAACATATGCATAAAGCTGTATTTATAGAACTTCAGTTTGTAAAAAAGTTGTATTATCATGCTTTTTAAAATAAATACTTAGTTGTAAAACTATACAGACAGGTTTGAGAGACATTCCATTATTCAAGAGTTTAAGAAGCAGAGACAATAGCCTAAATTTATTCGTGCTCTAAACTTTACAAACCAGATTTCGTTTTGTGAAAATATTGAGAGATGGAGTGCTTCTCCTTCCTACACCTATCGATTCACTTTAATATATAACTTACCCTTAGAGGTTAGTAAAAATAAAATTTTGCAGTGTTCATGCAATGGTGACTAAGTAGAAAGTAATTTCTAACTGCATCACTTTACTGTTCTTATCATAGTGAAGCATGGAGTGGGTCTAGAAGTACAAGATATAATCTTGTAGGAGGAAACTGATTTGTTGAGGCCTCAAATAACATAGTGCAAGCTGAATTCCTTGTGGTCAAATCTTAATACTCATGCTTTGGTGCCTCTTTAATTACACTTTAGCCAAATTATTTCAAAACGTATAATCCTTGCTATTATGTAACTTCAGTCTCTCAATGACTGCTTCGTAGACACATGTAAATCCTTACTTTCCATTGATATAGGTCCATTTCAAGTTTAACAATTAACATTATTCGTTTAATAAATAACAATTATCATTTATAAGTGTTAAATCATAGTTTATGATGATCTCCTCGCTAAGCATAGAACAAGTAATGGTTGAATCCTTAGAGAGCACTTATAAAATAACACAATTCACTTAAATTACAATTTACATGTGCTTATATTTTTTGGGATTAAACTCAATGAAAAACAAGGAAACGAATGAAACCAATTTAAACAATTTTATAAATGATTACAAAAAAATATTTTTCATTTAGATTTATAGAAAATTTGGGAAACGATGCATTTCATATGTGAGGAATGGATTCAAACTAATTAGAACAACATTGCAAGAGCTTTGGTAGCCCTATGTAGTACTTGGTCCTAGTGGAGAGTAACATGGTTGCCGAACTAGATCAAATGATGTAAAATGTGTTTATCCAGTCGGTTGGTTCGGTTGCCAACTAGTTATGTACCATCTAGTCAACCCACTTAAGCCTGTTCCACATAAAGTGTGTGAAAATTGCAAGTCCAACTATTTCAATGGTGTGCGATGGACTTGTTTTGAGGTAAACGCTTTCCATTTTTAAATTTTTGCTCATTTGGTAACCGGGCAGAGCTTAGAATCTAGGGTATGTAATGGAGATAATCAATCAAAAAAGGTAGTTAAAATCAGGAGAAAAAATCTTCAAGATCGTAGAAACTTATCTAGGAATTTTCAAATCACATCAAATTAAGTCCATAAAAAGTGTTTTTACAATTTATTGGTGCCACTTATTCTTTCATTTTCAGATTGCATTATTAACTAATACAAGATAAAGTAGTAAATTTTAATTTTTATAAATTATTTTTTAATTTTGTTCACACTGGAGTGTAACCCCACCTGTCACACAGTCAAATCCCGAGCCTTGTCAATTGCTCGAATTTGGCGCGTGCCGGTCTCAGTGCTTGGATTAGAGCATTGAGCAGCCTTGATCTCTTGCAACGTAAGTTTTTTGCAATTGCTTAAGATCACATAGAAGGGGTTAGAGAAGAGTGTGGGGATGCAGCGCCGTCGAGGAATAGGGTCATTGCATTAATATTATAAAAGGTTACATCGTAGTCAAGATTGTTACATGGGGAAGACAAGGGATGATACATGGTAATGAGACGAGGCGCAACGCGCCAGGGTAGGGTCGCCTCTACGCCTCGAGGCCCACAGCTCTGCACGCGCGCGACTGCCAGCCTTGCCGTTACACATTTGCCCTTGGGCTGGGCGCCACGTGTCCCAAGACGTGGCAATCACACACGCCACCCTTGCCTTAACGATCACACACGCCACCAACACCCCCGTTGACACCTATCACGTGCAGACCGCGAGATGCCACCACATTCGGCGCCTCAAGCCGAGCGCTGCGCGCCCGACACTACCCGCGGGGGCGCAACACCCCCATGCCGCCTCGGCGCTGCGCCACTGCCTTAGTCTCCTGGCGGTATGTCGCCCGCCCCGCGCCCCCGCACACGCGATGCGCGCAGCACCCGCGCGACCGCTGCGCGGCATCCCGCACAACTCCGTGCGCTGCACCCGTGGCATGCCGCCTGGCCTGCGTGTAGCGCTTGGCACTCCCGCGCAGTGCTTGGCGCTCGCGCTAGGCGTTGGCGCCCGCGCGTGATGCTTGGTGCTGGCGCACGGTGCTTGCACCCGTGTGGTCACGCCTGTCAGTCATGCACCCAGCATTCATGGACTTCACCTGATCCATTCCGCCTAGGCACGAATGGGCACGTGCACCGTCTATAGTGTATCACCACATACGGGGGCGATGGCCTGAAAGATCAGGTTGGGCATCACCACCCTTAGTGCATCATAACACTAATTTGGACTCAATCGTTACAGATCGTGAGTCTCTTGCGAACACTCCCTCCCAATAAGCACACAGGCCTTTGGAAAAGGAATGCCACCTAGTTAGGGGCCTAACACCACCTCACTATGTCAATAATAGTTATTCACATCCTCTTTTGATTTTGAATTCAAATTCAGGAGTTAGGCAAACTAAATGGTGGTCTATGGATTCAATTGGGATAATAAAAGAAGCCCACAACATGTCTTGGATGCGAACATGAACCTGAATCCATAGCCCAAACCCTTAAAACACCAAAACATAAGAAGCACATTTTTAGGGCCCATACAAGGCCTTATAGGATGTGGTAAAAAAAAACAAGATTTGTGGAACTAATTCAAAGTTTGAATTTGGAAAGTTTGCATTGAGATCTGGGACATAAGGGACATGGATTCATGCTAGCGACCAGATACATGTTCTCGACCCTAAATAATTACATCTAGTTTTAAATTTATAAGCTGATTTTTGTGGATTTATTAGTATTTTAAACATTTTTTAACATCATATTCCCAAATAAAATTTTGTAATTAAAAAGTATTTTCAGGAAACTTTGACATCCTAGTCATGGAGATATGAAAGTTTGAAGCCATAATTATTATATTCTATGAGTCATAATTGATTTTGTGGAACTAATTTAATGTTGGTCTTAAATTCCTGGTCTGTTGTGTTAAAATTTGATTAATTTAAATGGTGACCAATAAGAAACTTTTGCATTGGTGTCTAAGTATGGTTACATTAACATAACTATTGACTTCTTTTTTTTGTAGGATACAACACTCTCTAAGAGCTATCGATCATGGAAAAAGAGTGGAAAATGCCAATCCCTAAAATAAGAGAATATATTGAGATTTTCATCTCCCAATAAAAAAAAGAGAAAACGACATCATTATGATGGAACTAAATGTGGCCGACAAACCAATCACACATTCCATATCTCGTTCCATGTTCACCAATAGAGCATATTCATTATAGTGCATTTGTGATGCTTATAATGAAGTCAATGAATACATGATCGGACTTAGTGAATTATGATGAGATCGTAATACATAGATCATTAGTCTTTAAGCATATGTTATAAATATTCCTATTCAAAGGATACACGAGAAGGACATCGAAGTATCCGGACATATTAGCACTATCTAGCCTCACTCATATGATGAGTATGGCCGGTCCCGGAGCCATTAGTGTGAATACACTAAGGATAGATAGTGGGTGCTCTTTACTGAATTGATCTGTATGAATCCCTGAACAGCATTTAGAAAGAAATTCAGTGACCTTTGAGACAACAATCCTTAGGAAGAAATTGACCCTTGAGACAAAAGCCTGAGTCAATATACTGATCTTATTAGGGTTAAAAAAGCATATGATATTTATATATTGATCTTTGCAGAATTTTAATTAGAAGGAAATTAGGGTAATTTTATTTGTCTTAGAAAACCAAGAGAAATTCAAAAGTTCAGCCTAGCCGGCTATAAATACAAACAAACGCTCATACTCGATTTTTCCCGCGCTCTCTGGTTAATAAACGAGGGCGATGGCTTCATCCTCGGCTCCCCGTGCGGCGGGAGGATCGTCAAGAATGACGAGCGTTGTTGATGCGTTGTGTGGCGATTATCAGTCATTCATCGTTGTGTGTGATTATCTGTGCTGATCGAATTGCGCAAATTGTGATACTTCCTGCGTTCAAACCCTAACTGTGATCCGGTGCCAGGAAATTAGGAGAACGCTCGGAGTTTTCAAAGGCATAGCTGTAGACCTGGAGCGAGATAAGAATTTCAGTGAGGTTGGGGAAACCTGTTTCTCTCATGATTCCTGTTGTTTTTCATGGAATTTGAATTTTTTTATCACTTTCAGTTTTATTTTGGATCAAGTGGTTGAGATTAAGCAGGTTAAGGAACTCGAAGAGGCAGTTTTGGAGCTCCTCAAAGCTTCGGAAGGCTGTGCGCATCTTTCTTCCGCGGTTAAGGCTGTTGGTGAAGCGTATGTCCCCAGCAAGGAGGTTAGCCTTTTTCATTGTTTTGTACATCGTTTCAACGTTACTACGGCCGCGTTGTGTTGTTACCTTCGGCACTTGTTTGAAATCTATTTTTTCTTCTATTTAGTCCACGGATTTCGGGAATTTATTGACTGAAGAATCCAACCGGCTGAACGCAGCGTCACCGTTCGATCCCCAAAGAAATCCGTTTTATCGTCAGTTCAAGGAAGCTGTGTGGGTATGCGACCGAAGAACTTTAAATTGCATTGTTATAACCTCTTGCGCCTGTTCTGAATGTCAGTCATTTCAACTTTCAATAACTCTTATATGCCTTAAAAGTTGCTGCATCTCAAAGCTGTGATTGTGCATTCCTCTCTGCCGAATCAACGTAAAGTGCATTATTTTGTTCGTGAGGTCGCTGTCCGATTGGCAGAATCAATGTGTAAACTTATGGAAAGTATTGTGCAAAAACAATGGCTTCTTTGAACATGCTACCTGCATACCTCGTTTACATTTTTTTTTTCTACATCATTATGTTTCTAATTTTTGGTTTGTTTTCTTGGAAGAAGTCACTTGTTGATGGTCTTGTTTTTGTCTGATTGAGCATATTTTACATCCATAAGAGGAGAGCAAGGACATATGTAGACATAAGAGTTTATTTCCTTTTTCTTTTTGGACATTTTCTGTATCATCCATGGAACTTACATGTAAGATTGATCATTTGTATTTTTCAAGCGCCTGAAAATGTAAGATAAATCCGTTGGGGTTCCTTAAGATGATGCTACGGGATGTTCTTGGAAACAATGTCTTAATTTATCCCTGAAGATTCAAGCTAAAGAAATGAGGAAGGACAAAGAAACAAAATGAAGAAGTTGCCCAAAGTGTCGCATGAGAGAGACACTTCGGGTATGGATAACAGAATATATCTGCACTGAAGAGAGAGAATGAGGGTTGCCACGTTGGGAAGGGAAGAATAAAAAACTTTCACAATTTACTTCCTTCGAACCTTCTGTTGGAAACATGCAAAAGCATGTGTAGAGGAAGATATAGATGAAGCGAGGCCGGCAGGAGGAGCCCTGTCTCCCGAGAGGAGAGAGCCGCCAAGGGAAAACCTAGAAGCTACAAGAGATGCGAGAACACAAGAGTTTATTTCATTAACTAGAAAGGAGATATCTCATACAAGATAAAAGAGAGAGATTCAGAGAGATAAGCCTAATGGACTCATAAGGGTTGTAAGGCCTTATGACATTTCCGTAGCAGTGGAACGAGCACCCTACATGCCCAGGTCTTTGGCCCCTCTTTTCATAAGTCCCACATCTGCTTGCATCAATATTACCCTATCTTGATCAATTTGTCCTCTAGCTGGAACTCCAGATATTGTGGGTATCAAACAGATGTTAATGCCTTGGAGGCTAGAACATCCTGGAGGCCATGGCAATGGATGAGGCATGATGCTGTTAACTGGAAGGACAGGAAACCTTGATGTTCTTTGAGTGTAACTCAACTATCGTCTTCCAACAGGGTGGCTGGCAAGGGTTGAGGTCTGGATCCTGGTCCAAGGGTATGTTGTAGCTGCAGAACATGAAAGCGAGGGTGAAATTTTTGACTCAGCTGGTCGATCAAGGCGGCAGGCAATGGGACTCACTCACTGAAGGCTCAGAAATACAATATGACTAAAAAATACATGAACCTAGCTACTCGTAAGGGCTTCTTGCCAAGGGATTTCACACAGTATGGCTGAAGTTCTAAGTATATGGCTTCGATTCTAGAGAGTTCCACATGGTTTCATTATTTATTGGGGTCAAGCTTCATACATGCCTTGACTCGCTCCAAGTTGGGCTCAGAGTCACAGGCGACACATGATGTGATGACAGCAATCCCTGATGGCATTGCATCGTCACATCCAGGGCTTGCCACATCTGGGGTCGCCATCATCAGATATGCTCTGTCCAGCGTTGGGTGATGTTGGATGAGACAGATCATGGCTGTCCAAGAGATTGAGGGAAAGAGATATTGATAAGTCCCTACTTTGAACTTATCTAGGCAAGAAGAAGCACAATACATATCCCACATGTGCACAAATGGGTGTACATGCGAATTCGAACTCTTAAAGATGGGAAGTTGTTGGCAGTTATGATAAGAAGGCAATCATTGGATTGGGCATCAAGAAATCTGTTGCCCACTTTAAGAAAGGGGGAGCTGGAGCTTCTCCTAGCTTCAGTGCGCAGGAGGAGATCCAATCTGGTCTCACTCCTTGTGGCTATTAAGAGCAGGCTGATGCCGCTGATATGAAACCGGCCCAGTACGACACTATCAGGGATTGCTGGCCTGGTATTAAGCTAATCCAGGTACCATATCAAGCCCCTTCTATCCGTCCAAGGAGGCCCTGGCCCATGACCAGGGAAAAGTATAAATACAGGGAAGTAAAACCACCAGGGGGATCAAGAAGCCATCGTGAGTTTTCGTTTATCACTCTTACTTCCCCTCTCCCTCCGTCTTGACCTCTTCCTCATCTCTGTTTCTCTCTAGGTGATGCTCTAAATCCTCATGTCAAACAGTTGATGTCCACATCAGGAGAGTGGCCGCTGTATTCCTCCCCTCCTTCCCTTTCTCTATCTCTCTATCGCTACCTCACTCTTCTCCTCTTCTCCTTCCAGCCACACCACTCAGTGGCTTGAATTTTTCTTATTGTCTCTGAAATTACATGAATCATTGTGGAAAATCTGTTTCATTGTAAATAATTACAATTCGATTGAAGGTCGTATCAATTTGGTATCAGGGCAAGTTTTCTTCCGCCAACTTTGGATCCATAAATATTCAGAATCGAAAAATGGAATGCCTGAAGAAGTGACCAAGACAGCTCTAAAGGAAATGGATTCTTGCATCGATGAACTTCATGCTTCAGTGACAGCGACACACCATAAAATGTATTCACAGTTTTTTCACCTGGAGAAGTGCTCCCATTGAGGATCACATCAACTGCAAAATCAAAGCTGGAGTGATCTTCACCAAGATTCCAAGCTGATGGAAAAGCATCTTCACCAAGATTCGACTGCCAGTGGCAGAACATCATCACCTGCCATCAGATGTCGAGGAGCTAGGCCTGAAATTTCTCTGCAGCCGTTCCCAGCAATGAGGCCGGCCCGGTCGCCTCAACCACTGATACCCTCACCACTGCTAACATCGGTGGCACCATCACTGCCACCGCTGTTGACCACGAGCTAAATGGGAAAGAGGGGGAGCTACTCTTCCAGCTCTATCTCTTTTACCTCTGTGGAAGAAACTGAACAGGAATAGCCCTATTATCTGGCAAGGAGGCGAACTTTCATGGGACAAGTGGCTCTCCAGCAGTGGGACTCTTCACTCTTACAAGATCCAGGTCCATCGAGGCTTCCAGTGAAGCACAGAACTGATGGGCTAGAAAATAGGCCAAGAATCATGTTTCCATGGCATGGTTAGCCAGTTCATAATTGGTCTCTTTTGGGCCCACAAGATGGGCAAAATCCGAGGGCCTCATCCTCCTTGGAAGCTCATATTCAGAAAGTCATGGCGAACCATATACCTCCATGTCCATTAGAACCAAATATGGAAGGGGAAACCAGTCAACAGGCACAGTGCCTAGTACCGTTAAGCCCCCGTACGGCAGTGGTCCAACTCTGCAAAGAGGCACAAAGAGTCCGAGTCTCAAACCAACCCTCGAACGAACAGTTAATAGAACCGTGGGCATCCAGGCTTGCCTGCCGTCATATTTACCGTCACCATACTCAAGACGGCAACAACACAACTGACACACTACCCAGACAACAGCCAAATCGACCTTTGCTGCTTCCATGGTTGGACTTCCCAAGCGGGGCTTATATTGCTAGCAGCTGACCTAACACTGCAGCACTCTGTGAGACTTATGTTATCTGACTTATATTGAAGGTCATATCATCTGCCAACTTAAGTCATCCGGCATCTTCTCATCTGATACTTCTAGATATTTTTAATGGTGGTTGTTTGATTCTTTCTTGCATGTTTATTCTCATTTGAGTGTGGATCAACAGTTTTGTACATTGGACTTCTCTGAATTTCTTCAATCTGGTTTCATTTGTTGGATTTCACATTTTGAAGTATTATTTGATCCATGAATATGCAGCATCTTAACAGACAGTGACAGAAAGAGTAATACAAAGATCTTGGGCTGATGCTGAGAGATAGTGAGATTGAAGAGAGGAAGATAAAGGGTAGAAATCAATAGAGAGGTACCAAGAAGAGTACAGATGGTTTATGTTAGTATTTTTTGATGATATTGTAAGTTGCATCAAGTCTCTTGAGGAGCACAAGGAGCATCTGGGGAAGGCCTTCCTTAAATTGGCTTCAAATCCGTTGCATGTTAATCCCAAGAAATGTCAGTTTGGACGAGAACAACTAATGTTTTTTGTTCCTTGGATCACTCAGCAAGGTCTTATAAAGGATAAAGTACAGGTGAACGCACTGAAGAATTCACCCCTCCTGACCTTTATTGGAAAGGAAGGTAACCCAAATTGGTGATCAACCAGATCCAAAAAACAAGAGTTACTGGGAAGACCAAACAAGTCCCCCTCCACTATCCACGCCCTTCTAAGCCAGCATGAAACAATACCCAACAATTTGTGAATGACGCTACCCGTTGACGCCGTCCTCTTCCTGGAAAAATCTCATTATGATGCAACCAGATGCCCATAGCACAGCTAGTACCCGTCTCTCTCCCCCTCCCTCCTTAATATTCCACTACTAATCAAGGCCTAGAAGGCCTTTTCTGAAGTTAAATCCACCCATGAAATCTTCTGACTGGCCCAAACTACTGGAGCAAACAGGCTCTCGAAGAACAGATGACAAGAGTCTTCATCACCGCCTTTGCAAAGAAAACTCTGCCAAACTGTCCAGCAATAACATCTAGGGAATAGTCTCATAAAATCTATGTTAGTGGCCAACTAAAAATATGTTCTCTTAAAGGGAACCGTTCTCTTCCATATGAACCAGCATACGTGAATGGTTACCTGCTCTTCCTCAATCTCTCCTGTCTAAACATTTCATAAGCACCCCGGATAGTAAAATAGGTACCCTCCAACACTGAGTTATCTTGTGCCCGATGGATAGGCCAAAGATGTTTAAGAACGCTGCATGCCCAAACTAGGTGGGCTTTTTGCCCTTGCAGGGGAACCTTAGGCCATGGCCAGGGATAGCTAGGATGACACAGCTCCATCAAAGATCAAATTTCAATTTTGAGATCCTTCATAGGACTTATCATACAAAGAAAAGAAGAATGAACAGTCAAACATGTGCCACCTAGTTTGTATATGGCAATTTGAATAATGCAATCTGGAGGCAAACTAGCCTCTAAGTAAAGAGCAGGATCAAGATGGCAGAACACTTTTTCAAGATCTGTGATTGCAGCAAGGGCTGTATATTGAGAGATGTTAGAAGCAACCGTTGTTTTTAATTTCTTTTTCTTTCTTTAAGTTTGGGGCCACTTGTGTTGTAATGTAACCCTATAAATGGGGGAAACGTTTAGTTAAGTTGTTTTCTTAATCTCTCTAAACCCTAGCCACCACAGTCCGTCAGCAGAAGTTCATCATGGTATCTGAGCGACCTGGGAGCCTGATGATCTGAATCTCCATCAGATCTGTCTGGAATCTCCTCGAGCTAACATCCTATTGCGACGAGGGAGAGGTGAGCAGGTCTCGTGGGCCTTGAAGAGTCCGGAGTTGACTCTACAAGGTTAGTAGAGAGAAGAAAACAGCACCAAGATAGCTATAGCTTGGTGACGGCCACATAGAAGTGACCGTGACCAAGGACATTGAAGCTGACTCAGGCAAGGCGACAAGTCAGGATTGATGGAAAAGTCCAAAAATCCAAGAATGGATAGAGAGGAGCTGGCGACATTCAGCCAAGTACTCTTCCTAATTGTCCCTGAGGGGGTTAAATTTAATGGCTTCCACCTACTTGACTAGAGTCAATATATTGAACTGATCCTTGAGAGTAAGGGATTAGTCCATCATCTCAAAGAAGAGATAGACCTGGAGAGTCAAAGTATAAAGTCTGGAAGGAGGATGCAGGTGAACATGCATGGTTACTGGGCGGTATGGCTGGAGATCGGTTCAGGAAATACCTGTACCTGAAGACGGCTAAAAGCCTTTGGGATCACCTGCAAGAGTAATGATAGAAAGAGTCATGCCTGGAGGATTTTTGAGGTAGTTTCTAGAGCAACCACATTGGTGGAAGGAGAAATGTCTGCTGCAGAGTTTGCGGAAGAACTTCAGGCAATCTGGCGAGAGATTGATCATCTCAGACCGATCAAGAATCCAGAGGTATGGCAGGCTACACTACAGGATCGTATGTTTGGATTCCTTATGGGACTAAACAAGGAATATGAAGGACTCTGAAGTCAGATTCTCAACGGAGAACATATTCCAGATTTGGAGGAAGCCATTCAACTTGTAATCGATGAGGAAAGGTGAAGGGCTTATGGAAATGACGAAGATGAAACAGGAGCAAGACTTATGGTGAAAACGAAGCAACAGCAGAAGGGCACATCAGAGGGCCAAATTATAAGATATCAAAAAAAGGCAGGGAGATGAAGCTCCAGAGCAGAAAGGGCAAGGAAGTAAACAGCAGAGTAAATTTAATCTATATTGCTCTTATTGCAAAAGGAAGAATCATACTAAAGACAACTGCTGGATTCTGCATGGCCGTCCTTCAAAATCTGCACAATCCTATGTCACTGATGGTAGAGAAAGTGAATCAGATGATGAAGCAGAGCAAGGGCAAGTCCCAAAAAGGACTACCTCTCAGATTACCGCTGATGACTATGCTATTCTGAAGGAAGAATTTGAGAAGCTCAATACCATGATAAGCTCCACATCCATGGCTCGAGCTGGTGAGCTACCTACCTATCCTTATCATATTTTATCTGACTGGATATTAGATACCGGTGCAACAGATCATATGACTCCCTATTGTTCTAAGTTTTATAACTATACTCCATATAAAGGAGACCGAAGGGTGTTCACGGCAGGGGGAGAGGTCCTTCCTGTCACAGGTATTGGGGACATCAAAATAAAAGATCTTGGAATTGTTAGACATGTTCTACATGTCCCTGACCTCAAAGCTCAACTACTATCTCCACAGAGATTTGTCTGAGATGTGGATCTTATATTTTCCATAATACCTGACAATGTGTTTGTTTTTGATAAGGCACAGAACCAGAGGACTTCATCTTTTAAAGGGAAGAATGGGCTCTTGTATGTTAGCAGTGAAGGTGGTGGAGAGCCTGCATCGTGCTACACTACACTAGAGCAAAAGGAGAATGGACGGATGGAGCAGATCAAGTTGATCACTGTCGTCTAGGACATCCGTCATTTGAGTTATTAAAATATATGTTTCCAGTATTGTTCAAAGTCTTGAATGTTGTTGATCTTTACTGTGATACATGTCAGTTTGCCAAGTATAAACGTGCAATGTTTAATTGAAAGAGTAAGCGAAGTGAAATACCATTTGCCCTTGTTCACTGTGATGTGTGGGGTCGGTCATCTACTACAGCATTAACAGGCGCAAGGTATTTTATTGTGTTTATTGATGATTGCACACGGTTAACATCGGTATATCTGTTAAAATCCAAATCAGATGTTGCTGCTTTAATTCAAACATTCTGTCACATGGTGAAAAACCAGTTTGATTTTTTTTGTTTGAAGAAAACAGGGCAGACAACCCGAAACCGATGGCCCGCCTGATACTATTAAAAAAACAAAGTCATGTACACATCATTTACAGATATGACCGCACATCCTGCTTTTATCCCCCTACCCCCCAAAAAGATATTAGTGCCTCAATGTCAAACGTGGCACTCTCGACTGAAGCCTTTCCTGCTTTGAACACCACTTCGTTTCGGTGCAACCATACCGCCCACAGTATTGCGAGAATTCTCCCCCACTTCATTCTGCTCCAGTATCCACCCGTTGTGACTGATGCCCAAAAATCGTCGTCTGAGGAGATATTCACTCCTGAAAGCTGTTGCGAGGCCCATACTCGTTGAACGAGGTGACATGTGAAGAAAAGGTGTGCGCAGTCTTCCTCACCCCTAGCGCACAAGGGGCAGTCGACGGGGTCCGCTGTTGCCCACCTCCGCCGATAGACCTGTGTGACGAGTTTCCGTCTTCTCAACAACCAGCCGAAAATTCTCTCGTTAAGAGGAATCTTTAGTTTGAGCATTTAGTTTCAGCTTCATGTGAAAAAACCAGTTTGATACTGCCATTAAACGACTGCGTACTGATAATGCAAGGGACTTAATTAATGAAACAACCTCCAAGTACTTCAAACTCAAGGGGTAATTCATGAGTCTTCTTTATGTGTATATCCCACAACAGAATGGAGTAGCTGAGAGGCTCATAGGTCATGTGACCACTACTGCCAGATCACTATTCATAAATGATGTGTCCAAGCGATTCTGGGGAGAAAATTTTTTAACAGCTGTGTATATAATTAATAGATTGCCATCAAAGTCATCAGGCTATAAAAGCCCTGTGGAGCTATGACGAAATTCTATCCCCACGCTCGATGGAAGACAGATCTTAAACCCGGAATATTTGGCTGTGTAACCTTCATGCATCTACACAATCCAGAAGACAAGTTTAGTCCAAGATCAGCTAAGTGTGTTTTCTTGGGTTACTCACTTACCCAAAAAGGGTACAAGTGCTATCATCCTACTACAAGGAAATTCTTTGTGTCAGCAGATGTGACGTTTCATGAGAATGAAGGTTATTTCAAGGCATTACAAGGGACTTCTACTGATATATATCAGCAGGTAACTAGAGTCAAAGACAGTGGTAGCCAACCACTGAATGATACTGCAGCAGGCGACAGATCAGTTGAAGAAAATATGAGTTCTCAGCATGAAATCTGGGAAGTACCTACAATTGACAATCAGACACATCAAGCTCTCCCAATTTCTCCCAACAGAGAGGAAGTTGTAAATGAAGTTGACAACAACATGGGAGCAACAAATGAGATTGAGAATGAGACAACGGTGGGAGAAGAAGATGAAAGTAGTGAATGGCCTATTGCTATGAGAAAGGGCCGAAGACAGTGCACCCAAGGAGTGAGATATCCACTCGCCAATGTGGTTGGGTATTCTCATCTTGAACAGGGCTATCAATCCTTTATTGCAGCCATCAATTCAATCCCAATTCCTTGGACTTATCAGGAGGAAATTAAGGACATGAACTGGAAGAAAGCAATGGACACTGAAATGGAGGCACTATTCAAGAATGACACATGGGAAATTGTTCTGACACTGCAATAATATTTAATGTATATTCTACCTCATTTAATATATAAAGCACAATATTTCTATTTTCCTCCATATGGGATTACAGGATTCGGAGTTTACATTAAACTTCGAATCCTGTTATCTCATATGGGATAAAATAGAAATAATCAGTGGCATTAAGGTTATCTCATATGGGATAATATATTAACCGAGGTTGAAAATATATAAAAAGCATATGGCATTAAGGTACATAAATCATTGAATATGATGATAAATATTAATTTTTTCTGTTGATACCAGATATCGATATCTGGATACCGGTTCCGATATCCGGTATCCGATACCCGTTTTGTCCTCACCCCTCCGATATCCATCTTCGATATCCATCTAGACCTATTGACCGAAATCCAATATTGGTCATCAGACACTGTCCCGGTTTTTTTCTGGATATCGGATATCCGTTGTCCGATACCTGATATTGGACGGATATCGGTTGGACAATCCCTATCCTCCATTGTTGGTGAAGTCCGCAGAACTGTGTTCTTCATTGAAACTCTGTTCAAGTCTTTTGGACAGGGGGGATGTGTTCTTTCCTATCGTGTCTTTTGTATTCTCTTATGTAAATTATTTTTCTATCGAGATTTCTTGCAGGATCATAACAAACACCTACCTCAAGCCCTGTCAGAACATGGATACCACTCTGACCAGTGCCGCGAGCCCCTTGCAATCTAGCCTTCTGCCATATTGTCAAGTCCTCCCCCAAACTCATAACTGGTAGGGTGCTTGATGGTGACATTGTTATTGACAAAGGCATCATGACAGCTTATGTTGTTGTACAAGGTTGTCGTACAAGGTTATTGACTTCTAGTTCAAAAAACCTTGGCAATGTTAGTTTAATGTCCAAGCTGACCACCCACTTTGAGGGTGACATTGATGTCGTCTGATTTATTTTAAATCAGTTGTTCGACTGTAGTCCTTGAGATTGATCTTGACATGGTATTGATCCCGCTATCATCAAGTTGTTTACCATTCGGCATGAAACATCAGTGGGACATGCTGAACTCTACAGTGCGCTTTGGTGTAGCCATTATACCTGCATATTCTGATGTGGGTAGGCTCTAAGTTCATACTTGTGCAGGGCCGCAGGCGTGTAGGAGTCTGTTTATGTTACCACAGGAAGTGATGCACTTCCAAAAAAAGACTGCACGCTCAACTAAGAATTCATTCACCTCCATACTATCATTCTATATTGCTTGAAAGTAGCCGTTTTACACATTGCACAGTATCTTCTAGAAGAAGGTTTTATGAGCATTATTGAAACTTCTATCATCCCTTAACACAAATCTTCTTCCAAATATCCTTGGACGTAGTTTGCAAACGAGTGAACTTGGGGGACTTGCGGTTATATAAATACCAGGAATGAATATAGCTCTTTTAGTCAAGTAGGTGGGTAGACTTGTAGAACTTATGGACCATAGATGTACTGGGTGGAGTGCGCGGTACATTTCATCCATGGTGAGGTAGGTTTTCCCCCTAGTCTGAAATTTTCAGCGCCAAGCTAGGAAACGGCTCTGCCTTCTGCTATTAGCTGGATGATGGTCGGCTCAGGGCATACCAAGGGAAGATTTCCCGCTCCTGTTCGCCCTAACACAGGATCCTGGTATGATCCTGATTTGAAGGTCTGGAAATAGAGGGTGTGGGGGCCCTTTAGCTGTCACATGTACACATTGATTGTATCTATCACATTGGGAGGATCACCAATTTTGAGTGATCATCCTCAGTTTTTTCAAAAGAAAACAAATTTTCTTCCTTGTGCTGCTCTTCAATTTTGTTAATATTCTCTCATACAGTCTTCGGTATTCATTCATCAGATTTTGGCTTAGTGATGAAGGTTGGATGAAAGCCTCGCAACAGGTATAAAAAGTAGTAAAAGGTGGAAAGAGATGACAGTAGACTTGAATACAAACTGATGATTTTTTTTCTTGTTTTGCTTAGTTCGTTCACAAAATAAAATAAAATTTTTCCTTTCTTCTTCAGTCATGAGTTTGGAACCATTTTACCTGTTGACTTTTCGAAGATATTTTTTTCGTTGGCACTTATTTTGGGCTCTATCTCATGATTTGATTGATTATTGGGCCCAACTGTATTTTTTCTTTCCTTCTATTCTTAACTTTACATTTTTTGAAGACAAGTGATTTCCTGATGGCATCAAAATTTATTAGAGGAAGCTCCTATCGATCTCTGTTCTGATCTGGAAGTTATCCTTTTACTGTGTAGAATGTTCATCATGCGGGTCAACTCATGCCTGGCGACGAAACGGAAGATATAGTCATGACAGGCACGCAGAATAGCCTCTTAAACATCACCTGTCCATTAACGGGCAAACCCGTCACTGAACTGGAAGACCCTGTTCGGAGGTCAACGTCTAATCCCACATCGTCAAATTTGGAATATTTTCTCTCCTAATGCCAGAAGTGATTCGTTCCGTCTCTTACAGCATGGACTGCAAGCACATCTACGAGAAGGCCCCGGTTCTTCAATACATCAAGATAAAGGCGGCAAATGCTTACTGCCCGGTGGCAGGTTCGACTGTTGACTCTTAGGGTTGATCTTTTGACTTTGACCGTTGACTTCTTAGTGGGTTCTTTGGGCTCCAGGGTGTCCACGTGTTCTGAAAGCAGGGAGAGTGACCTGCGACCCGCTGCTGGTTGTAGAGATTGACGAGATGCGTTCCCGGCGAGGCAACTCGGGCTGCTCGTCTTTCGCTGACGACTTCACGGAGCTTGACGATGACTGACCAACAAAGTAGGTCCATCTCGTCTAGGCATATGTCGGCTGGCCCCGTCGACGACTCAGAAAAGCAATAACAAACTCGCATTTTGTACATTTTTTTTCTATCATGATAGTCAACCCTTTATTTTTATGGCGATGGGATTGATTATAACCTCTCATTACGTTACAATGACATGAAAAACTCTTTTGATAATTTTATTGTCGTTGACTAGAATTTTTTTAGCCGATTGCGACGTCACGGCTAAACGTCCCCGTCAGAAGATAATAAAGGAGTTTGATTCATGATCTCTGGGGATGCATTTAACATTTAATGACTTAAACTGGATATTTAAGCGACAATCGATGCAATAATCGGTGTTATGGAAATACAGCTATCAAGAGATGAGTCGTCTATAAGGTAGGTGGAATATCACTTGATGGCCAGCTGTATGAGGCCTGAGGCATTCATCTTGTCCTCCAATTGGCCCTTAATCCCCTAATTATTTTTATATTTGCATGGACCACCCATCTCCATTACTAGGGTTTAAGAAGATATGCTCTCTTTGGTAGCTTCAGGAGGTTCTGCCAGCCATGAAAAATTAATTACCTCCTTCATTAAACCTCTAATTACTTCTGTAATCCAAGTCCTTTGTTTAAATTGTGGAAATAAAACATGGAACTGAAAAAAAGTAAACTCATTTTTTTTATTATTGCTTTTCCTTGTTTAAGGCATACTGCGATCTCATGCTACCGCCGAATTCAGAAAATATGAAAAAAAAAAAGTAAGATTAACCTTCCATAGACACTTCGTGTTGTTAGCAATATTATGATCTCGTGTTATCCTCTAAATTTTAGAAAAATGAACTCCATGAAAACTCATATATAAAAATTTCCTTGTATTTGCGAGAAGTTGTATTTTTAGTAATATCCTTATGTGATCGCTGTAAAACCATAAACATCATACGGTCGTTTCCGGCGATAAAACATAGAAAGGCGAAAAAAATGCCTCTGATGATAAAGTTGTTTTTGAGGAGAAACCAATATCTCATTCTCTTGTCAAATTTAAAAAGGTACAAAAGCTTTTCTATAAGTGTTAGAAACAATAAGAAGAAAAAACTTGTTCTGTAAGATTGATGTCGACGATAAAGCACGAAAGTAAAGAGAGCAAGTTTCATCGTCCAAGGATCTTCCTGAAAGGTCTTTTATGATAATTTTTTTGTTACTGACGAGAAGTTACTATTTCGTGCTATCGTCAAATTTCAAAAAGAGCTTTTCTATGAATGATAGAAGCAGTAAGAACAATAAAAATCTGCTCTCGGTAAAATTGATGCTGTTGACGAAAAACTACCAAACCATATCAACAACAAAATCTAAAAAAATAACGAAAATAAAGAGAGCAAGTTTCATGCTCAAAGGATCCTCAGGAAAGAGAAGTCTTTTTATTATACATGTATTGTTATTGACGAGAAATTACGATCCCATCCTATCGTCAAATTTTTAAAAATAATAAAACATTTTATATATGATCGCGTTTTATCTTTAAACTTCTAGAAACATGAGGAACAAGAAAAATCATCTCTCTGTAAAATTGATGCAGTTGACGATAATCTACCATAACATATTGAATCAGACATTGAAAAAAGGCAGGAAAACAAAGAGAGCAAGTTTCAAGCTCCATGGATCCTACAGAAAAGTCTTTTATGATAAATTTATTGTTATTGAGGAGATATTGCGATCCCATGCTATCGTCAAATTTAATAAGTATGAAAAGATTTTCTATAAATGTTAGAAACAGGAACAAAAAGAAAAATGTTCTCTCGATAAAATTGATACTGTTGACAATAAAATAGAATATCATATGAACATCAAATCTAAGAGAAAAGCACGAAAATAAAGAAAGTATGTTCCATGCTCCATTCATCCTCTATAAAAAAAGGTCTTTTGATGATTAAGTTATTGCGACTGATGAGAAATTACGATCCCATGCTATTGTCAAATTTCAAAAAAATAAGAAAACCATTCCTATATGATCTCGTTTTATCCTCAAACTTTTAGAAACAGGAAAAAACAAGAAAAGTCTTCTCTCGGTAAAATTGATGCTGTTGACGATAAACTACAATATCGTAAGAACATCTAATCTAAAAACAACATGAAAATAAGAGAGCAAGTAAGTTTCATGCTCCATCCATCAGAAAAAATCCTTTTACGATAACGTTATACTTATTAGTAGTTGAGGAGAAATCACGATCTCAAGGTAATGTCAATGTTTAAAAAGATTGAAAAGCTTTTCTATACATGTTAGAAACAGGAAGAACAAGAAACTTTTTCTGTCGGTAAAAATGATGCTGTGGGCCATAAACTACGATATCATATGAACATCAAATCTAAAAAAACGCTCGAAAATGAAGAAATTAAGTTTGATCAATCATGCATCCTCAAGGAACTGGATTGTTCACATCATTGGAGGCAGGCGTTGAAGCCAAGGTGGGGAATTCTAGAGAGTTTCTTCTGCTCGCATACTCTTCTAACGACATCCGTCGACGAGGATGCCAGGCAAAGAACGACGCCTCTCCATCAAATTCTCTGTGCGCGTCTCTTCTCGACGGCGCCCTCGCCGTCCGATTCGAATCCGACGGCTGTGGAGCCGCCTGAGCTCCGTCATCGGTCGTCGTCTCCGAGACAGAAGCCGCGGTCTCTTCCTCAGCCTTCTTCTTCTTCATCTTCATCTTCATTCGGCAGCACGGTGACGTCGGCGGCGAGGACGACGTGGAGTTCTGCCCAGTGATGGCGTGGCTCTGCTGGGCTGTTGTCTTCCATCTTCTAAGCCCCTTGATCACTTCATCTGTGAAGATTGTGTCCGGCCTCGCAGAACCCACCTAGGAAAATTCATAATTAGAGTATGGTTAAGGACCGTTTATTTGTCTAATTACAGCTTCATTCTTAAAACCCATTGGATTAAAGCTATGATTTTTATTTTGGGGTTGCTGATGGGAAGTTTTAATGTTATTTTGTTAAAGAAAGGTGATATGTTGTTACCCTGGAGACGAGGGCGTAGAGAGGGAGGATCTCGTATGCGCAGAGTATCTGGACCAAAGCTGCGACTCCGAGGCTGACGGCGATGTCTTCTGGCTTTGGATGGTAGCAAGAAGGAAATCCGAACTTGTACTGTCAACCAGAACGAGAAAGTAAGCGTTTGAGAGGAGGGAAAAGAGTGGTTGGGTTAGAGTTACAGATAGCGGAAAGAGAGAAAGAGTAGAGGGAGAGAGAGCTAGAGTTAGACAGAGAGTAGAGAGGTTAGAGTTAAGAGTTAGAGATAAAGGAGGGCGAGAGGAGCGAGAGGAGCGAGAGAAATAAAGGAGGGAAAGAGGAATGAAAGATCGTTAGAGTTAGAGAGTGGGAGAGACTGTTAAAATTAGAGATAAAGGAGGAAGAGAGCAACCAGAGAGAGTTTAGGTCAGAGATAATGTGGGAGAGAGCGAGAGAGCAAGAGGGAGAGAGAGTTAAATTTAGAGATAAGGAGCGATAGAGGAATGAGCGAGAGTTAGAGTAAGAGATGTAGTGAAAGAGAGTTCAAATTAGAGATACAGGGACAGAGGAATGAGCGAGAGTTAGAGTAAGAGATGGAGGGAGAGAGAGTTAAATTTAGAGATAAAGGAGGGACAGAGGAATAAGCGAGACAAAGAGTAAGAGATGGAGGGAGAGAGTTAAATTTAGAGATAAAGGAGGGACAGAGGAATGAGCGAGACAAAGAGTAAGAGATGGGAAGAGAGTTAAATTTAGAGAGCGGGGACAGAGGAACGAGCGAAAGTTAGAGTAAGAGATGGAGGGAGAGGAAGGAGAGAGAGTGTTAGAGTTAGAGAAAGAGGGGAGAGAGAATTGGGGTTAGAGATAATGGAGACAGAGGAATGAGGGAGAGTTAGAGTTAGAGATAAAGGAGAGCTATAGAGAGGAAAGAGAGTGAGTTAGAGTTGGAGAGAGAGAGTTAAAGTTAGAGATAGAGATCATGGAGAGAGAGAGAGTTAGAGACAGAGAGAGAGAGAGAAAGGAAAGGGAGAGTTTGACTTATAGGAGAGAGAGAGAGAGAGAGCTGAGAGAGAGGGTGAATGAGTTAGAGAGAGATCGAGAAGCACGGGAAGAAAAGAAATATTTGTGAGATGCCTACCCATGTCCACACGAACACTGCAAGCTGGAAGGCATTCTGCAATCAGTAACAAAAAGGCAAATCAAGAAACAAAGAAGAGAGTATACGACTGCTATAACCTAACCTCTTTTTCTCTCTTATCTATCTATCTGTCCATCTCCAGCTATCGGATTAATCGTTCTATCCATCTTTGCATCAGTTAATCCGACAATCAGTCAATCAATCAATTTATCTATATTTCTAATTCTTTACTAAATTTTCGTATTTCTTTTAGACCATTCTCAGTGGATCCTGTTACAAGGCAGAATCGTCATGAATTCACTAGTGTCCCCGCTTTTCATCGATTTATCAGAGTCACTATCTATCCACCCAACTTAACGCTTTTCATCGATTTAGACGTCTATGTATTGATCAATGATTCTATCTATATCACCGTGTTGTGGGGAACTACCTGAAACATTATGAAATGGATGGTGTGAAGAAGCCAACGAGGTTTGCGAAACCAGAAGAGATTATCATTTGGTTTAACCCAAAAGGCACCCCTGATGACCGACTCTTCAGAGCAGTTTCGTAAGCACAGCTTTGTGATGGCGAGCTCTAGCTTTGTGCCGACTACCAAGAGGATCTGAAAGTAGATTAAGATGTCCTTTCTGAGCTAATGAAATATTATCCGTTAAATTTGCAGCGCAATCTTGGAATTCAATTCCTCACCATCAGAGGAATCACGGGAAGCCAAAATTGGCTGTAGAACCCTGAAACATGCCAAATCATGGTTCAAAAACATTTAAGAGAAAGATCCACTTCATACATTTATGAAAGATAGCGTTTTAAACTTGCAATATTCATCACCAAAATAATATTTTTTATATCTTCAAATTGAACATGGAAAACATCAAAGTGAGATGAATTTTTGATGCTTTCCTATACCATATAAGTGATCTTCCCAATCAAACATATTTAAATTTATTTTCATTCCTCGTATTAAATATCAGAGATTTAGTGCTCGAATTATCAAACCCTAATAAGTGACCTACCGTCAGCGGTAAAAAAGAGGAAGAGGACGGCGTAGGTCCAACTCCAGGGACTGCAAAAGTCAGAAAATTTATGGACAAAGTCAACTATATTTTTTATGAACTTCAAAGTACAAAATTTATGGCTAGAAACGGCTTTCGAGAGATGACCTAATTCCAGCAACAGCTGAGAAATCATTGTCCAAAGATTTCCTAAGAAAACTGCGAAAATCAAACGTCTGATCTTGAGGAAAATGAGTCTGCAGAAGGACCACAAGATTCAAAGTTAGCGAACCCTAGAGTTTTTAAGTTTAAAAACAAGAGTTTAAGCTTCAGTGTAACCATGACGAATCCATGACGGAGAGCTAAGTAGTCCGCTTTGGAAACAGAGTTCCCTAACTGGCGAAAGAAACATATCTGGAACAAATAATGTCCAGTTAAACCCTTTAAACGGTTAGTAGAGTAAACAAATTTAGAAGTTGCAAGAGGAGAACAAACGGACAATCCAGAGAAGCTTTCCATGGTTCCTCCAGAATCTCAAATGACGTCTTCCAAAGGAAGTCTCGCGAGCCAATTTAAACCTTCTCGGATCTGTTTAATAAAAATGGAGTAATTATATTTCAAAACTGAAATGTTCGGTCGGAAGCAGGTAATCTGGAGTTTGAGCGCTTGATGCATCAATAAAATATTAGTAAGTTCTCTCTCCATCTATCTAAAATTAAAATAACGACATATTCCATCCATAAGTTTCACGAACATATTTTCAGGGGAAATCCAGTGTATGAATGCCAAATTAATAGATAAATATAGAATAAAATGTCGTTATTTTATACTTTGAATACACCTCGACGGTTGGAATTTCTTTAATCGATAAAGTATTTTAATTTTTTCCATTTTACGCCCATAAAAAGAGTTTAATATTCCTTTAGACCGCTTGAAAGCCAGATTTGTCGAAAAATATTCAATAGAAACATCGTTATTTTATGCTCATCGCATAAGTTTAACGTACCTGTCGACAGCTGGTAATCTAAAGTTTGGGTTTCGTCCTCCCATCTCTCCCATTTCTTGATCTGCGTTAAATTTGAGATCTGTCAATCTGAAATGTAGACATTGAATTGTCATCGCTGTTTATATAGCGTTGATTAGTAACCTTGGCCATCATAAGCCCAAAGGTGAAGAGGGAGGTGAGAACGTGAGAAGCCGCCAGCATAAATATCAACAGTAAGAGCTGATATGTCCCTCTGGATGACAACAGAGGCAGCCTTCCCTATTCCCCAAAGATACGTTGTGAGAGAAAAGAGAGACAATAAACTGGTAGATAGATAGATGGAGATATACGCAGATAAATCAATGGAGAGATAGATAGATCGGTACATAGAGAGAGAGAGAGAGAGAGAGAGAGAAAGTGATCGATAGACCAAATACAGAGATTACGGAGAGAAAGAAAGGGAGAAAGGGAGTGGGGAAAAAGCGAGAGCAGGATATAAAAACACTCATAGAGAGTACATTATAGTGAGAGACGGAGAAAGAGAGAGAGAGCGAGAGAGAGAGAGACTACACATATTATAGTGAGAGACAGAGGGAAAAAAGGAGAGGGCCAGAGAGAGAATACATAAATTATAATAACAGACAGAGGGAAAAAGGGATAGAGGACGAGAGAGAGAGTACATAAATTATAATGAGACTGAGGGAGAAAGGGATAGAGGGCGAGAGAGAGAGAGTACATAAGTTATAGTTAGAGAGAGAAAAACAGCGAAAGGGAGAAAGGGAGAGGGCGAAGGAGAGAGAGAGAAAGACTGATACATAGATACATAGAAAGGGAAACAGGTCTAGAGGGAGAAAGGGAAAGATAGATTGGCAGAAAGATAGAAAAAGAGGGAAACATGAGTAGAGGGAGAAAGAAAAAGATAAATTGTTGGAAATATCTAAAGTGATGGAAACAGGGATAGAGGGAGAAGAAAAAGATAAATTACTAGAAGGATGGAAAGAGAGGGAAACAGGGCTGGAGGGAGAAAGAATAAGATAGATCGGTAGAAAGATAGAAAGAGAGGGAAACAGGAGTAGAGGGAGAAAGAAAAAAATAAATTACTAATAGGATAGAAAGAGAGGGAAACAGGGCTAGAGGGAGAAAGGGAATGATAATTTGGCTGAAAAATACAAAGAGAGGGAAACAGGGATAGAGGAAGAAAGAAAAAGATGAATTGGTAAAATGATAGTAAGAGAGGGAAGTAGGAGTAGAGGGAGAAACAAACAGATCGAAAAAGAGGGAAACAGGGAGAACGGGAGAAAGAGAAAGATATATTGATAGAAAGAAAGAGAGGGAACAGGGATAGAGGGAGGGAGAAAGAGAGGACAGAGGGAGGAAAAGAAGGATATTACCTCGGGGCAGGAGTTCTCTAGCGAGTCGTCGGAATCATCGATATTTTTGCATGGGTGTAAAGAGTTGGCAACCTTCCGCGAAATGCAAATTTTTGAAATAGGATCCTGAGCGACGCCGAGCGCGAGGGACATAAAGCCGAAGCTCCTCAGTTCTGGTCCCCGAATTGCAGAAAATTAAAAGAATTGAATTTAGTTTGGTTCATAATGTCATGAGAAGGTTGAAAACATTTGGGGTATTTTTGGTCTTCACCTGCTTCTATGTGGTGGAGGGCCCGAATCAGCGTCTTTCTCTTCTTTCTCTTGAGAAACTGCCATAACCCACTGAAAGTTCAAGCTCAAGGTAGATAGATATCGATTTATAGAGATTTAAAGATTGAAAAAGAGGAAAGAGAAAGAAAAACGGAGCGACAGACAGAGGAGAGAATAATCGACCTAGTAAAGGTAGCAGGAGGTGGAGAGCGGGAGACATAGATTGCTAAAAGGTGAGAGAAAGACTAAAAACGAGAGAGGGACTGAGGTTGAGAGAAAGATTAACAGACGATATGAAGAGCAAGGTTGAAAGAGAACTTGACAGAGAAGAGAAAGATTGACAGAAGAGAAAGAGCGAGAGAAATTGAACGAGACATTGACAAGGGAGAAACAGGGAGAAAGAAAGTTTGACAGATTAAAAGAGAGAGAAGTTGTGCGAGACATTGACATAGAAGAGGCTAGAGAGAGAGCGGTGGAAGGTGAGCGAGAGGATGACAGAGAGAGAGACAGAAGTTGAGCGAGAGATTGACATAAAAGAGATTAGAGAGAGAGTTGGAGGTTAGGCGAAAGACTGACAGAGGAGAGAGATAGAGAGGGAAGTTGAGCGAGAGATTGACAGAGGAGAGATACAGGGAGAGAGATTGACAAATGAGAGCCAAAGAGAGAACTTGATCGAGAGATTGACATAGATGAGACTAGAGATAAGGCTGGAGGTTGAGCGAGGGACAGATAGAGGAGAAAGAGAGAGAGAGATAAAAAAAGAGAGAGAGCGAGGAACTAAGAGAGAAAGAGAGAGAGAGAGGGAGAGGCGATTGGAGTGCGAGAGGGGAGTTGAGGAAGAGATTGACAGATGAGAGAGAACGAAGATGAGCGAGAGACAGAGAATAGAGGGAGAGAAAGGCTTGCATAGGGAAGTTGAGGAAGAGATTAGCGTGATGAGAGAGAGGATGAGAGAGAGAGAGGCACACCGCATTAAGGAGATGCAGAGAGTGCTCAGCGAACAAAGCAATAATAATGAGCACAAAGCAGACTACGGCAACAGCCCAAGTCGGCGTTGTCTCCAAGGATGCACCTCCCGCCATAACCCGATCTCCGAATCCGTGCCGAGAAACTGAGAACCAGACAACTCATAAAAGAACCGGGCGAGGAAGATCATAAGAGTTGATACGTGAGCAGAACAAGAGATGTATAAAAGCCGAAGAGAACGTGCTCTACGGATAAAATGCGCGGTTTGTCCGAAGCCGATGGTCCATTTTAACTTATCCACGCGCCCAGAAATTCAAGATATGAGGGAGCCAAAGGCTTCCCATCGTCTTCTCCTTTGCGTGAGCAAGTTCATCAACACAAGGATCAGATTAAGTTGTGCCGGAATAAAGAATGAAGGACGACCTTGTACTTGGCCACAGATGCCCGTTGACTCAACGCGTGTTCTCTCCGTTTTTAATTCGCAATTTGTAAGTTTTTACCGACTAAGTACGGAAGTAGTTTCTGTATTGGCGACTTCCATGGTGTCAGCAATTTTGTCCACCGCTCGTCCCTGAATTCAATAACTTTCATCCTAGATAGAAAGGGACCTGACAGTAGATATAAATATATTAAATGAGGGATGAATAGCAGGCCATGGGCCCAGACAGATCGTTGCATTAAAAAGTTGATGTATACAAGAAGAGAAATGACAGGAAGAGAGAGATCCGCAGAAAGTTGATGTCTAAAGGGCTGCGTCTGAACTCTCTCTTTGTCTTTTCACCCAACAAAGTTGTATGAAATGTCAACGGATGCCTCTCTTTCTCCTGTTTCTTTAATTATCCTGAGTAATACTCGGAATATGCGTGGGAATCAACGTTTAGTTTGTTTCTTGCCAATCATACAACGATTTTGTTCTAAATTTTTGACCTTTAGGTGATATGTTCACATTGGTTGCTGGTTTCTCATTTATTTTTTACCCAGTGTATCACAAATTGTTGTAAATTTTCTACCATGGACGTGATATGGTCATGTGTCATACCTGATATTCTCATCCATTTGGTCATGTATCATAAGTAGATCTTTACTACCTAGTACCTATAATGTTTAACCTTATCATTGACACTAAAATGTTTTTAATTTAAATGGTGTATTCTAAAGTTTATAAATGTAACTAGTCACCGTGACATTACCTCAGTTTTAAGACTGTACCATAAGTTAAAGGTGCTCATCTAACCTTATATCCACTATGGGTTAATTAAACTCAAATCTTTATTCAGTCTACTCGTGGCTCAACACAGCCTCAGTCTTAGATGAACAGTAATTAAAGATGAGAAATAATTTTGAAAGGCTTACTCAAAAGGGATCATACTTAGGTTCCTGGGTTTCATGGGAATGCTATCAAAAACTAGGAACACTAGACAAACAAATTTCTGAATCAAATCATATAGAGATGTTAATACTCATGGATTTATATATCGCCCGCTAGTCAATATCAGAGCTAACTTCTCTTTTGAAAATTCGTCAATACAAATTATATTCCTTATTATGGTTGTGTGATGCTTATAACTAAGTCCACGGGTAGGTCTAGTTATGGTGACATCATAATTGAATTATTACTTATCATTAAACAGAAAAACACCTCAATCCCTGGGATGTTTAAGTAAGACAACAAAAGTTTGGGTAGGATAAAATTTTCTGCCACTCATAGGCTGAGCACGGTAAACCCTATTACTATTTCAGGGATATACTAATGAGATGTACTGGGTGCTCTTCATTGAGAAAGATCATGGAATTGATGTGTTTGAACCTGTAGATGGTCTGATGCCTAACTTGTAACAAAATTAATTCCTTTCATAATGTTGCAAGTGATTTTCTGACCTGAGGTACTTAAACCTTTTTGTTGAGAGATGATTTTGTTTTTATGATGGTGTATGCATCCCATCTCAGGAAATTCCTAGTAGGATTCTCTCAGATGTAGAAAAAAATTCTTACAGCTGATTGTCTGGTGAAGATGGAATGCTAAACTCCATATCATATAAGTCAGCTCTATATATATAATGTCAGATGCTTGGGCTTTCCTTAAGTGCTGAACTGTTTTATTTTTTCATGGAGTCTATGCTATAATTATATATATATGTGATGTAATGCATAATGTACCCATACTAACTTATAGGAAACAATCCCACCTTTGAGTTTCATTTTTAAGGAGATTCTTTAAGCCATTCAAAGAGATGTGCTGATATATCCATGTGATCAATAAGTTGATGGATCTCTTCTTCTTTTTTAAGTCTTCTTGAAGATCAAGTTGATCTTCTTACCATCAGGTCTCACTAAATGGGTGAGTTGAATGAGCAGATGGGAGGAAAGAGGGCTGGGGGGAGCGGGATGCCTAGATGTGGCTCACATGGTTACCTATAATGGGTGCCCCCCTCCTATATTTAAACTTATTTAGGTACTTTTCAAAATGTCCTAGCGACTTTATGTGTATCCACTAATGTCCACTAATTTTATGCTTGTTACCTTGTGGACCATGCATCAGTCTAGTTCATAACTTTAATGGGCCAATAACTTTTATTAATTAACTATATTTACATGTAGATTAATTAATGTTTACTTTAATCCAAGTGACAGGTTCAGTTTTCAGTTGTGGCGTGTCATGATACCCCTCGGGTTATTTAATATACAAACTAGTGATTGAACTCTCTCAAGGAACCTTTGGCATCATTGGTTGTCGTATATGTATAATCCTTTGTCTCAGTCAAACTCAATAATGACTGAATATATGGTTCACCATCAAACCCTAATCCATGTCTCACTTACAATTGATGTATAATGAAGATCATAGGAGAAAGTCTGCTACAATATCTTCACGACCCTTGCTATACGATGGCAACGACGTCAATGCACCATCTTCGCACGAGCCGCCACCGTCATCCGAGACACCTCACATCCTAACCCGTCATCAACGTCAATTGAAGAACTGCCATGATGACGACCACGTCAACGCACCGACCACGGACATGCCTCCACTTACGCAGGACATATCCTACGTCATGACACGTCATCAACGACAACTACAGAACCATTCGTGACGTGACGAGTCGACACGTCGCCTCGTCCTTGATGGTTATTTTATTTTTTATTCTCTTTCCTCCAAGGCCTATATGTAGGCCAATGTTGCAAAAAAACACTTAGCGAGTTTATTTCAAGAGTTGAAGTTTTTTTCTCTCCTTGGAAGGCTCGTCCTATCTCCCCATCCCGTTCCGGTCGCCGCTGCCGCCCCCGATCACCACTACCGCTGATCGCCGTCGCGCTCTATGCCCTTGGCCACTGCCCTACGCCCCGGCCGCCCGCACCCAGCGCCCCGGCCACCCGCGCCCCTGTTCCTTGGCCGGTGCCCCGCGTCTAGGCTGCCCCGTGCCCTAGACCGTCGCCCTCCCTTCCCCCCTTGGCCGCTGCCCCGCGCCACGCCACCCGCACAGGCGCCGCCCTCACAAACGCCTGCCCCATGGAGGCGTTCGCCCGCACAGACGCCCGCCTCGCGCAGGCGCCCACCCGCACAGGCACCCGCCCCACGCAGGCGCCAACCTGCGCAGGCGTTTGCCCACGCAGGCGTTCTCCCGCACACGCGTCCGCCCTACGCAAGCGCCTGCTCGCACAAGCGTTTGCCCACGCAGGCATTCTCCCGCTGCGCGTCCGCCCCTACGCATAGCGCCCGCTGCCTGGCGCCGCCACGCAGCGCTCACCCGCTGAAAGCCCGCCCCGTGAGCCCCGCCCCACAGGCCGCCCGCCCCCATAAGCGCCCAACCCACGCAGGCGTCCGCTTGCACAAGCGCCTGCCCCGCGCAGATGCCCGCTGTGCAGGCCGCAAGCACCGGTAACCTGCCATGCAGACTGCCCTCCACATTGTCAGCCGTTCACACCACCGCACTCAACCCTTGCCACTACGTCGCTCCCCCATGCCCTCGTGCTCGCCTTACTGTCCAGTCTCACCCTCGTCAACGATTCATCAAGAATTCCTCGCTGCCTCTTCACGCACTATCGAGTGTCGAGGTACTCCTACACTCTTTGGTGCCGTGTTCTTCGTCCAGTATTCTTCGAGTGTTTATCCACCACCGTCGGATTAGATTTGGATTTTGAATCTTCAAGCGAATAAATTGAGTAGGCCTTTAAAACTTCTAGTGATCGCCTGTTAGAAGTTATTGATTTTGGTGCTTTGCATCACCACGGTGGTTGTAAGACAGTACTCCCGCCCTCAAAGAGGAGAGGCGCTGCACCATCAGAACTTACACCGGATTTAATTTCTAAACTCGACCGTGTGATTTGTGGTCTGTTTTATCCTATCACCCCTAGTTGTCCTAGGATCCAGTTCCTGTCATCACCTAGCTCCGTCACATCTAGTCATCCTGCATCACCATAGATTTAATGCATCTCATTCCTCGAGTTAATCTCATCCTACACTGAGGTCAGATGTTCCCATCTAGAACATTCGATCACCTTTTTGTACTTCTTGCTATAATACATGTTTGAATCCTATGATTAGAGACTCTTGGATCTTAGAAAAAATATAGTCCCCCATGCATAACATGTCCTTGGAGTCTTAGGTCAACAGATCCATTTTGAAAATGGGATTTCAATCTTCTTGAATGATGTTAAACTATTATATCATTCAGGTATCCATATAGATCCATTCAAATAACTCTTCTAGAAAGATTACCCATGATGCGGAACAAGAGGATGGGATCGATCGCCCGTTCTGGCATCAATTGGCTGAATGTAATACAAGTGGATGATGGTGCGTATGCACGTGCAGAAAAGGTCAATGAGAAGTATAAACCTAGCGTCGAACACACTAGACACCAATAACCACTGGAAAAGGGTATTGGGTATGCCACTAGGCTTCCAATGACCCAGATGTTGAGTTGAAGACTAACAACATGAGCACGTCTATTGGCGCTAGTGCGCACACCCTGGACAAATTCGACAAAAGATGTAAAGGTAGAAATACTTTCCCAGAAAGCATTATTCCTATCTATCACAAACCTAACCCCAGCGGTGGAGACATGCTCGAGAGGTACTGAAGGAAATAAATGAGAACATAAAAGGGAATAGATGTGAGTGTATCGGATCAGTCGTGATCGTGACATCCATATCAGTGATAAGGGGAGCCGGCGGTTGACCCGTCGAAGACATGAACGGCGTGCAATGACAGTGCAGACAGCACGAGCAAGGTTGGCGGGAACGGCGCATGTAGACGAGCACGGTGCACGACACAAGGGGCGCGGGCCGTGGAAACTAGCACAGGTGTAGCAATAGGTAGGGGCGCAGTAGAGGGCACAATAGGCGCGGACACAGTTGTAGGCGTGGTGGGAAGTGCTGACACAACGCGGCTACAGCTGTTTGCGTCGTTGTGGGCACGACGGCAGATGTGGTGACAGACATGGGCGGCGTGGTTGGTGGCTACGGGCGGTAGGACTGGCGGCTGCAAGCAGGGCAACTGAGGGGGGCAGAGAAGTTGGCGGCTACGGCAACAGCTAGGGTTTCCCATGGAACCCTCAAATTTGGAAGGGCATTTCTATAAATAATTAAAAAAATAGAAAAAAACACTAAAAATAAAATAAAACAGGGTCTTTTTTTCTTTCTTTCTTCTTGTTTAAAGAGGGGTTCCCCCCTCACATAGGAGTGGAGATGGGCCTTCCCCCCCCCCAAGAAAAAGGGAACATGCCCAACATGAAGAATCCTAAGACCCCTCCCTTAGTAGTATTGGGATGAGTGCCTTGGTTCGTCCACGTAAACCACGATTCCATGGATGCGAAAGCTTGTTAATCAATTCATATTCAATCTTTAAAATCACACATTGAGTGTACCTTTAACGGAACTTGTACCACCCTTGACTTTGTTGCTTTGAGATCGTTTTGAGGTTGTCGACCTCTGGCCTCTAGAAGTATCCAAGCGATCACTCGGTACTTGGATCTTCACATTTTCTTCTTCAACTCTTCTTGATAATCTACAAGATCTTCTCACCATGAAGACACTCTCCTTGGATAAGTGGAGAAGAGAGTGGAGAAAAGGTGGGGCTTTCGAATATGGCTGACCTGGGTACTTGAAATGAGTGCCCATTCCCTATTTATATTTTACATTAATTTTTTTCTCAAAAATCCTAAAAAGTAAAATATATCCACAAATGCCCTTATGGCCTTACGCGTTTGACCTCTAGCCTTATGTGTTGTTCTAATTAATAATTTTAGTGGCCCAATAACAATTATTGGCCAACCTGATTAATTAACTATAACAACATATAGATTAATCAACTAAGGATTGATTTAACCCAACGATAGGCTAAGTTCCCAGCCCATGGGGTGCCAAGCTACACCTCGTGCTCTAGAAGATATCAAATAGTGCTGAACTCTCTCATAGAACCTTTAACATCATCAGTTACCATTAATGTATAATCCAACATCTGTGTAAGTCTCTCGAATGACTTAGGGTATGGTTTATCCTCAACCCATAATACGTCATTCAATTAGTACTAATGCATAACAGGAATTATTAGAAAACTCCCTCTCTAATATCCCCACTACCCTAGCTTTGGACTTTCTACATCGTCTTCCTTGAGTAAATCTCCTTTTATACCAAGCGTGGACGATCCTGTCTTGACCACTCAATGATCTCTGTGAGCTTCTTACTACATCTGAGCCATGACTTGTTTGAATCCCAAGATTGGAGGCTCGTATGTCGTAGTCAAAATGTAGTCGTCCATTCACGAGCTGTCCTTGGTGTCTCAAGTTAATGGATCACTTATACAACCATGACATGAATCATCCTGATCGATGTTTGGGTATAAAACCATTCAAGCATTCGTACGGATAAATTTAGTGAACTCTTTCTCCAAAGAGTACCCACTATTTGTCCTTAGTGTTGTCACACTAATAGCAACATGATCAGATATACTTATTGTATAAGTAGGATCAGCTAGTGCCATTCTATTTCGATAATTTGATGTTTGTCTCGACTGTCAGCCGAATAAGAATATCTAGAATAGATGTTGAAAGACTAGTGATCACTATATTATGATCTCATCATAATTCACTATGTCATTGCATGTATTCATGGACTTCATTATAAACATCACACTAGAATAATAATGAATGCAATATTTTATCCAATGAACTTAAATAAGCATGGTGGTCTGATTGGGTTGATGGCCATACAATATGCATCAATCTCCCACTTGGACTAAAGCCAATCACCCTTGTTCAATAATCCAATTGTTTAACAATGAAGCTCAAAAACTTCATGAGCTAGCGACTTAGTTAGTGGGTCTGTTATGTTGTCTGTTGATAGAACCCTTTCCATCACAATATCTCGTCATGCAATGATCTCCTAATCAAGTGAAATCGCCTCAGAATGTGTTTAGTTTTCTGATGAGATCGTGCTCTTTCACTTGTGTTGTTGCACCATTGTTGTCACACAACAATGAAATAAGTTCTGAGATGGATGGAATAACGCCAAGTTATGTGATGAATTTCTTGAACCAAACTGCTTTCTTGGCGGCCTTGACTATTACAATGTATTCAGCTTCTGTCGTCGAGTCTACTGTAGTACGCTACTTGGAAATTTTGCAAGACATTGCACCTCTGTTCAGTGTGAACGGGAATCTAGATGTAGATCTACTATTACCTAGATCTGACTGGAAGCTTGAGTCAATGTAACCCTGGAGCTTCAACATCTCTCCTCACTAAATCATAAATAAATCCTTAGTTCTTCTCAAATACTTAAGGATGCATTTCCCTGCTACCCAATGTTCCTCTCCTAATTCTGCTTGAAATCTGCTCATAACACTTAGAGCTAATGTAACATCAGGCCTAGTACATAGCATCGCGTACATGAGGGATCCAATAGCCGAAGCATATGGAACTTTAGACATCATCGCTTTATCTTCAGGACTCTTAAGTGAGTGCTCCTTAGATATTTGAACTCCATGCCTCATCGGTATGAGACCTCTCTTTGAGTTCTCCATGCCAAAACTTCTGACAATGGTGTCTATGTACATAGATTGGGATAATCCTAGCAAACCTCATCGATCTATCTCTATAGATACGTATTCCCAATATGGAGGTTGTCTTTCCCAAATCTTTCATGGAGGCCTCTCCCAAATATTTTATGGGGAAGTTCTTGGATAACCATGCCTTTACTGATGACAATATTCCTACATCATTCCCAATGAGTAGAACATCATCCACATATAAAATCACAAAACCAATTGCACTCCCACTGGTTTTCTTGTATACACATGGTTCATGTTCATTCAAAATTGAAGTCATGAGGTCTGATACCTCATCAAATCTGAGATTCCAGATCCTCAAAGCTTGCTTTAATCCACAAATGGATCATTACAACTTACACACCTTATCTAGAAATTCCTGGGATGCATAACCCTCGGGTTGTACCATATACACCTCTTCCTCAAGGTTTCCATTGAGGAAAATAGTCTTGACATCCATTTGCCAGATCTCATAGTCATTGTGTGCCGCTATGGCGAGAAGCATTCTGATTGACTTTATCATGGCAACTGGTGAAAATTTTTCATCATAGTCAACTCCTTGCCTTTGAGGATAACCTTTTGTAACTAGTCTTACCTTGTATGTGTCATAGATCCACATACAAGATCCACTTACACCTGATAGGTACTATACCTTCAGGAGGGTCAACACAAGTACCGTACTTGATTTTGGTGCATGGATTGGATTTCAAAATCCATCTGTTCTCGCCATCTTTGAGAGTCAGAATCTCGAACCACCTCATCATATGTCAGATGATCATCATCCTTAAGATGTAGTGTCTCGACTTCACCTAATGCTATATGTCTGATATAGTGATTAGGATGTCTCACTACTCTTCCTGACTTACATGTGTTTAGTGTATTTTCCTGAATATGTTCATGAATTGAGTGCTCATCTAATGAGATAGTATGCGTGTCTTGATTTGGAATTTCTTTCAAAACTACTTTACTCCCACTATCTTCTCTTAAAAGATATTCATCCTCTAAGAAGATGGCCCTCTTTGAAACAAAAACGGTCTGTGCCTTTAGCTAGTAAAATTAGTATCCATGTGTCTCTTTTGGATATCCCACAAATCTACACAGCTCAGTTCTGGGTTCCAACTTTCATGAGTCACACCTCTTCACATTGGCAGGAGATCCCATACTCTAGCATACATAAAATTTGGTCTTCTTCCTCTCCATATCTCATATGGTGTGGAAGTTACGGACTTGCAAGGTAACATGGTCAGTATATGCGCAGCTATTTCAAGCACATATCCCTCAGAGGACATTCCATACTGGTAGTCTTTATAAGCTCATCATATATCTTACCATGTCTAACAAGGTTCAATTTCTCCTTTCCTACACCCCATTCATTTGTGGTATGTATGGAGGTGTCAGCTGAGTTAGGATACCCTTATCCTTCATGTATTGAGTGAACTGTGTACTTAAGTATTCTCCACCTCAATCTGGTTGAAGTGTTTTAATACTCTTTCCCAATTGTTTCTCTACTTCATTCTTAAATTCCTTGATATTCCATTATCTCTCCTTTAATTGCATCCAACACAAACTCTCCCAGGCCACCACTCTCAAGGACATAGGCTATGTTCTCAAATATAAGGAGGATCTTTAAGTTCCTAAGCCAATCATTAAAGTTTGGTCTAGTCAATCGATTGGCATCCATTATGCCATGTATCAGGTTGCTCGATGAGATATGTGCATGCAGGAGATATGTCTAATTAATTACTAGTTCAAGAAGATTTTATGTTCATTGAATATATATAGCTCGCACTAAAATTTATCATTTCATACAACCCTAAAGTGTAGGGTCTCTCATTCAGGCCCCGCTCCACACACTAGTTGAGACTGGTGTTTGCCTCAGTGTTTCCACACTAATGCTTACAATATCAGCCATACTTTTCATATGAAAAGTAGGACGATGTAATGTCATTAGTTTTTAATAGTTTGATGACCTTGTTGAATATCCTTCAATATATAACTTTATGATAAATTTTAAAAATTATTGATTAATTTATTATTCTCTAATCATAATTCAGTATGTCATTGAGTGAATTTGTGAGCTTCATTATGAACATCACCTATGAATTCAAATGAATATATTGATTTAATGAATTTTAAAACACGACATGAAATAGTGATATGTTTGAGGGCCACATAATATGCATTATACAATCAAAAATCTCACTGAATAAGAAATGACAAATACAGTTAAATGAGTTTCATCAATGGTTTGTAGACGTGTATGTCTTGACGAAGATGACCAATTAGGACTTGACTTTTTATCCTGACCTATGTCATTCAAGCCATAATAAGAACAAGGAATCATATGTAACAAATAATCAATAAGATGAAGATTCAATAAAGACTTAATAAAATTCATTATTTCTTCTATATCATGATATGTAGCTTGGAGCATCATGTGTTGGAACCTCAGCATGTCTACCAAGTTATATGCATTTGCAATTAAGTTATATGAACGTAATCATATGGGTGGAGAGGATCCCACACATTAGTTTTATAGAGCAACAAAAAACATAGTAAAGATTGATGGATGTAATGTGGTTGTCAATCCCATATCATGTTGACCTTGTAAATTAAAATGAGTTTGATGAATTTACATTATGACCATTGATATTTTATGAAAATAATGTCAATTTTTTTTCATAAGTGAGTGATCATTATTTCCAAAATCATGTGAGAAAGGTATCTCTTTGTGGATGCATGTACTGACAGATAGAGTGGGTATGTGATGACAGACGACAACGTTTCATAAAGAATAAGATTTTTGTACCTTATTGTTTTTTATAATTTTTCAAAAAATGTGTATCTATAAAATATATAATAATAATGTAAAGTTTTGTCTCTCTCTTACAGTATATAATATCGCTCTCATAAGTTGGGGAGGGATCAAAAGCAAGCCTGATCAAAATGATGCCCTCCCCTTTCCCTTTATAGTGAAAAAAAGACTCAAGAAACAGTTCGACTGATTCTCTTCAAAAGGTTTCTTCATTGGAAAGTGCTCATGATCTCCTACTGTCAGGCTCTCTTGGTCCTTCTCTCTTCAAGAAAACTTTCTGGCTGCCAATTTTTTTAATAGAAGATATCAAAGGGGATATTTAAGAAAACTTTCTCCCTTTACATCTGATTCAAGGTAAATCATGCACATTTCCTCATTCTCTCTTTGACTGAAAGCAGTCAATATTCGACAGGTAAAAATTGGTTTTCTCAAAACGCAGTGTGTGAATCCATCAGTCTAAGTTCTTTCATTCTTCTTCTCTTGAATGTGAAAATAAACATATTAATATATGTTCTTGAATTAGGTCAACATAACCTCAATTCCTCATTCTGACTTCAAATCTTTAAATCCTCGAGTTCAAGTTTTGATTCTATATTCTGGAATTTCTTTTCTGGAGTAAAACGCTCTTGACAAAGATTCAAAATATTAACAGAAATATTTTCATAAGATTTTGGTCGCATTGTATTCCTAATTACGATTGTTTGATTATTCGGAATTCAAAAATTTCAAAATATAAAATTCTGTTGAGGTGATTGAAAATTAAATTGCATCATGCAAAATCTGAAGTTATTGAAATAGAGATATAAGTCAAAATGGTGAAATATCTTGTTTTGAAAAATTTATGAGAAAGATTGTTACATAAGAACATATTTATTAGAACTAACATTTTAGGTTCCATATAGAAAGACAGTCAAAAGTGAATTCATAGATAAGCCAGTGAGTCAAAGTCAGCTCATTGGTTGAACAGGAATTTTTATTTGATATTGATTTCTTTCTATTTCATTTAGTACCATTTGAAGGTTAGCCTATAGGTTGATTATCATCCGGTTTTTTTAAGATTTGGAATAAGTGAGAAACTTAAAATTCTCATACTTGTTTGACTCTGAGTGAATCATACTTGTCCATAAAGGTAAGGGTTAGACTATTAGTAGTCTGCACTAGACTAAGGGGGAGCCCAGGAGGTTGACTAAGAAGTCAATCCCTGCTTTGAATTTTCTATTCTTTGTAGGATGATGCTGAATATAGCTTAGTTGACTTTCTTTAAGTTAATGTGAATCGGTGAGGTAGCTTCAAGACTTCAAAGAGGAAAATCAGGCCGAAGGGAGGTGTGAACGACGAGCTAAGCTCTTGAAGTAATTCTGTGGAAGATGAATCAAACAGTGGCATACCGAAAGATGATGACAAAGTAAGGTTACTGAGAGCGTGAGTGGATTATATCATAATTAATGTTAAACTGTGATCTAATCACCTGGCCAGATAGTACCAGCTTTGGGGGTTAACCACATGAGAGAGAGAATCTGGGAGGACTGTCTCCTCCTAGGACTAGTGCAGGGTTTAGGACCTCGTCAAGGATAAAATAATCTGGTGCACGGGTGACATAACAAATGGAGACAATAAAACAACAAGTACACAAAAAAGAATTTAGAGAAAATAAATAAAGACAAAAAAACTAATTCTTCCCCCCTCATAGTTATCCCACCATCCAGTAGGATTTCACACACCTTCCTCCAAACAAATACTTTTTATTGGTAATTTTATTATTTTTCTCATGTGGTATTTGATATATAAACATTCATGGGTTGTATGCTTTCTTTTAATTTCAACTTTGAAAAGAGTATTTATAATATTTTTTCTTCCTAATACTTTATAAATAATATCATATAAATAAGGGTTTGATTACATGAATGCAAGAATTCTATTTGAGAACTTTTCTAAGCTTGAAAATTAAATAAATAAGCGCACAATCAAAAAAAATAGCATTTGAACATAGGCGGAATGGGACAAAATTTTGGAAGGGTAAATTGATAAAATTTTTAATACGATTATTGGTGAAAACTACCAATAGTATGTGATATTCATAATGGGAAATGTTTATATTATATAAAGAATAATGTTAAAAAATGGGAATATACCGAGACAACAATTTAGACTGGGGAAAGAGTAGGGGAAATGGATGTGGATGATGATGAAACCTTCAATCTAGGTTTCTATATTATTGAGATTTTCCTTTTGAGCCCCAATCTGTATTCCTTAGCTTGTATTCTTGTATTTTACTAACGTCGGTTATTTCTTAAAAAAATGAAAAGAATGAGTAAAGGATGAAAACTTTATATAACTTACCCTGCTGGATTGAATAACAAGGATCCTTATAAGAACTATCTTTCTCATAAGCCACTGCTAGAGCACTTATAGAATGAGGTAAATAGAGAAAGAAAGAGAATATTTATGTATAAACCACGATCTATAATTCCTTTATATTTTTCTCTATCTTCTCTCCCTGCATTTCCTTCTCGTTTCCCAATGGTTGAATTTGACTTTGTGGTACTCCCCATCTAAAAATCAAGTGCCTTACTAAAAGGAAAGTTAGACTGAATTTGGGAGGGATCAAGAATATGGGAGGGATCCTCTCTAACTCCTTTGAAGCCCTAAATTTCAATTGCTCCAATTTTCCCAAAAAGCCCATAGAAGTATCTCTAAGAACCACGTGAGATGGCCTAGCCCATTGATCATGATCCATATTTGTCTCTAAATTTGTATGATCCATTATAGGTTTCTATGGGATATAGATATGTGAGCCCCCCCCCTTTTATTCTCCACTTCATAAAACCTTATTCCCTCAAGTGAATCTGGGTGGTAAGAAGATCTATTAGATATTCAAACAGGATTTAGGAAGTTTAAATAAAATGTGTTATCACGTTGATCATGACTATATCTAAAGGCTTTGTACGTGAATACCTTTAATAAAAACTTAAATGGAGAAAACTGAGAGTGTAGCCAATTCTACTCAAGGTAATTCCAATGTCTTGTACTCTGAATATCATCCAAAAGATAAATCAAACATAGATAACCCATCAGTGATCAATCAAGCATATAAAATCAGGTAAACAAACTGATTAAAAAAAATCAATGACAAACAATATTTATAGAAGTGTTGTTTATGATGACATTGATTATGCTCACTAGTTGCATATTTTAATTATGTGAATGTGGTTTTCTATTGAACTAAATTTTTTTCCATATTGGTTTTATTTATTTTTTTAAAGAAACTTAACTTTTGAATGGTCAAGTCATGTATTGCAATTCAATTATTGTAAACATGATGCTTTCATGGCCTAGAAATTGGTCTCCAAAAGGCGATAAACTTTATTTGAAATGCCCTCAAGTGCAGAAAAGGTGGAAGTAGACCGTACAAAATTCTCTAAAGGAAGTGAAGGACATGATGGATCAGAACACAGATTCAAATCGTTCTATTGGATGTTTGGGTGCAAGATAAATAGGATCCGACAGGTCAGATTATTTCAAGAAAACAATACAATAGATGGATAGGATATCTAGCTGTCTTGTGGGGTATATATTTAAAGAACAATGTTTTACATCTATTTTGTGAGGTTTATAATAGAGAAGAAAAACTTTGAAGATCTCCCCGACCTAGTTTGGGGAAAGGACTTATCAAGCTTTGGGAATCTATATATTCCGATCGTGAAGCCTTCATACTGCAAGATTTCTATTTATTTATTGAATGCCTTCATACTGCAAGACATGGGTGGAATGTCCATGCCTTGGAAGGAGCATGAATATTGAGAGCACCACATTTGATCCACCGACATGATTAAAAAGCCTCAAGTGTCGTCAATATTCCATTTCTAATATTCCAAAATTTTAATTTTCTAATATTGAAAAACATTTCTTGAAATTCTAAAAAAAATTCCAAAAAAACTTTATATTGGAATTTTCTTATCAAAAATAAATTTCTAATACATAATCTTTCTGTTCACTTACATAAAAATATTTCGTTCAACTTTTGAAAGTTTTCTTATTACTTTTTGCTCTCTTTTGAAATTTTGATACCCCTCAAGTTTTTTTTAATTCAGCCCTAACCACTTTTGTGTAGCAGTCTACTTGTTTACTTAACTTAAATTTGGGTAGGTTTGAAAAGATCCATATTTTCTGCTGATTGGGCTTATGTCCATACCATTACAGCTATTCAGCACCATGTTAGTAGCAGTTACCTCCATGAAAAGGCATATCAACCTCAGATAACGGTTCTAAATATCAATTTTAAAATGTTTTATCCTTCTACACATGAACTGGGAACACCACATATTTTAGTAGATGGAAAACTTTTCTGAATATTTGCTTTTTAATCATAACAGGTGTGTAACCAAATGTTTTAGTAGAGAATAAAAGGCCCATCACATTAGATTAAACAATTTTTTATTGGTCTGCAAACCAGCATGTTTTAGTTGATGCCTATTGGTCTAGGCTCATAGGTTAATAAAAGATTACGACACAAAGATTAATGAATATGGTAAAAGAAGAGGAATATATAATTTTAGGAGGGCCTACTCATGGCAGACTTCACACTCCACCTGTGTGGTCATCAATTTTCAAGCTTTTCATTTTTCCATCCCCTTCACACCTCAAATAGGTAGCATATCCACTTGGAAACTGGGAATGATCTTATTCAAAATCATATTTTGTGCCATCTAACATAGTCATGATGCTAAACCTATGAGCATAACTCCCCTTAAATCCATTTAGAATAACAGTTCGAAAGGATTTTCAAAACTAGGTAATGGATTCGAATTGACTTCATGAGACAATTACTAGTCTCATTGATATGATGAATATGTCTGATTCTGTAGTCATCATTGTGGAGATACTAAGAACAAGTAGTAGATGAGCTTTAGAGGTATAATTCACATATTTGGGCCAAATTAATACCTAAGTTATAGTATACCAAAATGCTAGTTAGGCTGACTAAGCTCACAATTCTTGTAGTGGAGTTTAAACCTGAGACACCAAAAATATCTTATGGATGTATGGCTATGTTTTCACTATAAGCTATGGCTTGATAATTGCATGGATATCATAGCCATACCTTAGAAACACAAGAAATTAATGATGGTGATAGTAAAGGTCAACATGGGATGGTCTTTACTTGGTGTAAGCAAAGATAAGATAAGGAAGATGATGCATTAAACTTCTTTACCAATGTAATAGAATATTAAATAAGATTCCTTGAAGTTTTAATATATACCTTTGCACTAACTATGATGAACAATTAGGATATAGCACTACACAAAACTCCATAACCAGTGAACAGTATAAAACAAATGGTTAAGTTACTGATTTGTGCAAAAATAGTTATATATTATTCTAACCAGCGCAACAAAAGGAAAGGATTACAACCACAAAAATGAGAAGAAAAGGAAATTTTACTGTTTACTTAAAAATTTTAGAGTTTAATATAATAATAATAGATAAATTTAGTCAAATGTAAGCAAACGAGTAAGAAAATGTTTATTCTGTTGAACGTAAGTTATACAAATAGTATTGAACGTAGGAAATCTTTGTAAAAGGAAATACTAATCCACAATAATAATAATAATAATACATTTGTCTATGGTTCAGTACCACTGCATTACAATTAACAAAAGTGGTTGTAAATAACGTGGATAAATTACATACATACATACATACATGCATACATACATACATACATACATACATACATACATACATACATACATACATACATACATACATACATACATACATACATATAGTTAGTTGAAAGATAGATAAGTGCTTACTAAGAGTAACTAGTTTAATAAGAGGAAAGAAGAAGTAGAGGGCTGCCTAATATATGTAATTACTTTAATAAAAGTAGGGATAAGAAAATTGAAGAGAAGTTAGTTATATAGGTATAACTATATTTAATTAAAGGTAATTTAGTAAGATAGAGAAGTATTTGTATATATACTAAGAAGATATATAAGGAGAGAGTAAGTATCTAATATATGGGTATGGACAAATATTAAGAAGAGGTAGTATTAGTAATTAAGAGGTAATTTCTCAATCAGCGAAGCCTCGAAGGTATTCTCAATCGGCGAAGCCTCCATTGCCTTAGCTAAGGTGTTCTCAATCGGCGAAGTCTCCTTGGACTAAGCTGAGGAGTTCTCAAATCGGCGAAGCCTCCAAGTACAGAGCTGAGGATTTCTCAATCGGTGAAGCCTCTCCCCAAGACTTGCTAGCTCATTTTATTTTAATTATAATTTCAATTTTTGTATTTGATTTTTTTAATCATAATTTTAATTTTTATAATTTATTTTAATTAGAATTTTAACTTATATATATTAATATAAGATCACCTATCGCTATAGAATATTACTTATATAGGTGAAATATTTATTATATTATTACTATAGGTATTTTAAGATGTTTTTATATCTTTAAATATATTTCTATAGATTTTTTAGGATCAATTTAAGGGAGTAAAAGGCTGATTTAGTCGAACACCTTGAAGGTGTTCGACAGAATTCCTAATAAAGGGTCATGAATAGGGAGAAATCGATGTTATATATCTTAAATCAGCTTATAAGTTTTATAAAGGAAAATCGGGGATAAGAACAATCTTCTGTTGAATGCCCCTCAGTTGTTTGATAGAATGCCTATCAGACGTATGATATATATAGAGTTTAATTTTTATCAGGTTAAGAAAGTAGAACTTAGGTAAGTCAAAAAAATAACCATCAAACACACGAAGTGTTCAATAAAATGCCACACAGAAATCACGGTAACAATTCTTTGATCGAAATGGATTTAATCAATGATTAAACTAATTATAGACTAAATGATGATAAAATCCAACTGAATGTCAACAAAAGTGACTAGAAAAACTCAGTGATCTGCCCAGATTTGAAGACAAGAGTGGTGGCGCCGATCAACGCCTAACTTTGGTTTAAGGTTTCATGTGTTCTTCTCCATTGTTCTGGCCCAGATCCGAGCTTCCCCAGCCCCTCACCTGAGTTTTTCTCCAATCGCCTACGCTGTCACGACACCGCAGTCTGCCTTCGAGTCCGAGAGAGATCCCCGCCATCGGTATGGTTTGTGGTCAAAAGATAGATGAAATTGGGGCCTTCGGGCCCTTTTAATGGCGTCGAAGGGACCTCCCAGGCTGTATGATGGACGAGGACGGTCGTGGGGATCCTCCCCAGTTGTTGGATCCCCTGCGGTCCCCCCTCACCAGTCAAAAATGGTATCCGGCAGTGTCGTCGACGTCTAGGGACAAGGTTGGACCAAACTGCCCCTGGCCGTTTGATCTGATCTTGAAATGGGTCAAAGGTTGTGATTAAATCAGAGCCGTGGACCCAACTTTAGTGGGTGTACCCCCATCGCCATGTCACCACGCCCTGTCAGCTGCCCCATCAGTGATCCATTCTACTGATTCGTTCGCAGGAGGGTCACGCATTCGCGTCATCCTCGCCAGCCTATAGGGAGCCTAGAAATAAGAAAGAACACTCCTGCCCATTGGCTCAAAGACCAATCTCAATTTCTTTCTTGTGTTCTTTGGATCGTGGCCCATTGGGCCACAATCCATTTATTGCCCATTGGTGGCCCCGCCCACTGCAACAATAAAAGGCATAGTGGGATTCTAAATCCATATCGACAACATCTAAAAATGTGGACCTATATAAATGTTGCCAACTCTATTGGCCTCTCTGTGGGCCTGTATTCCTTGTGTACTATGTGGCTGGTTGGGCGTGCCTACTGGGCACCACCCCTTACTGGCTGCAGGCGGGCTCCAGTGCCCTATGCTCGCTTGCCTATGGCTGGCTTGGGCTCTTATGCGCCTGGCCGAGTCCTTAGCCTGCCCAATAAACATTCTTATAGATGTATATTTTTTTTTCTTTTTTTCATTTCCTCTATTTCTTTCTCTCTATCTCTTTCTTCCTCTTCGAATTCTTCCCTGAAAAAATATTAACTGAAATACTAGATAGAACATTAAAATTTTTAATGTGCTACATATATTTGTACTAAGAAATTATTGAGTATCTAAAACATTTATAAAAATGACCTTAAATTGCATTTTATCACTTGCTCTATTTAGTGCATGAAATGCAAAGTTCTTATAAAATTCAAGATAATACACATGAAATGATTCCAATGTGACTTTTAAATATGTATGATTACAAGGAAAATATGGGTCTATCAATACACTAACATTTTAAGTATTTTGTATAAAATGACATTCATTTCTAGAAATTGTGATGCTACATTATTTAAATTGAGTTCAAAAGTACAGCGGGATGATCTGTTGAGAAATATAATATTAGGTGGCGTGTGGATAATGAACATCAATAAATCTGCCAAGGAGACATGGGGAGCTATAAGGACGATGAACATCGGTGTTTCTCGTGTAAAAAAGGCCAAGGTACGAGCTTTGAAATGGGAGTTTGAAATGCTAGTTATGGCAGAAGAAGAACTCGTATCAGATTTTGGTGGAAAACTTTTCAGAGTTGTCACTCAAATGAGAAGCTTGGGCGAGAAGTTTGAAGAAGGTGATGTTGTTGCCAAACTTCTTTGAGCAGTTCCAGCAAAGTTTGACCCCATTGCTTTGTCTATAGAGCAATTTGGAGACATGGACTTCATGACTCTTGAAGAAGTGATTGGTTCTCTGAGGATACATGAAGACAGGCTACGAGAAATAAAGATGCGCAAGGAGCATGCTCTGTATTCTCTTGCTATGGTAAAATCAAAAGGCAGAGAAGATGGCATTTTTCCTCAGATCAGACGATGTGGTCGTGGTCATGGACACGGTCGTGGTCATGGTTGTGGGAGAAACAATGATGATCGTGGGAAGGCGAAAGAAGGCAGACCATGAGACAAATCCAAGATCAAGTGTTACAACTGCAACATATATGGACATTTTGCATCAGAATGCCACAAAGAGGAGGAGAGAGCTCATCTTGCAAATGTCGAGGAGAAGCCCAACCCTGCTCTTCTTATGGCAATTGTGATGATGTTCAGGAGCTTCTTCTTCAACGTTCAGGTGTTCAACCTCTTGAAGAAAATATTTGGTATCTTGATATTGGTGCAAGTAATCATATGACTGGAAACAAGAGCTTATTTCAAGACATCGGAGAAACTTCAACCCAAGCAGTTTGTTTTGGTGATGGGTCGAAGGTTGAGATCCTTGGCAAAGGTAACATTACCTTATGGAGTGAAGACGGCATGATCTTGAAATTTCAAATTGCTCTTTATATTCCTAAGATGAAATTAAATATTCTGAGTCACAGACAACTTGATGAAGAAGGATACAAGGTTGTTCTGAAAGCCGGAATGCTTTCTATCTATGATTCTGAGTCATAGGCAACTTGATGAAGAAGGATACAAGGTTGTTCTGAAAGCCGGAATGCTTTCTATCTATGATTCTCATGGGAATTTTCTTCTATCTGCAAGACGAACTCAAGGGAGACTATATCCTTTGAAATTATGTGATTCCAACAGGTGTTTCTTTGCTGCTGATGATAAATCTTCAGCTTGGCTTTGGCATCAACATTTTCAGCACTTGAATTTCAAGATGCCCATACAGCTAGCTAGGAGCTGGTGAATGGGCTGCCTCTTCTTGAAGCACCTGCACAAATATGTCAAAGCTGCACTGCTAGAAAGCAACACACAACTCCATTTTTTTCAGTAATGTCTCATAGAGCAACAAAACCTCTAGAACTTATCCATGGTGAGTTGTGTGGGGCCATCTCTTCATCAGCATTACGCGGGAGTAATTATTTCATGTTAATTGTTGATATTTTTCCAGATTAAGGTGGGTTGTTGTTCTCAAGCAAAAATCTGAAGCTTTTGAACCTTTCAAAAGATTCAAGTCATTGGCTGAAGCGGAAAAGTCTTTGAAGATGAAATGTTTCAGATCAGATCAAAGAGAATTCACCTCAAATGAGTTCAAAAAATTCTGTGATGATCTTGGAATTCGATGCCAACTAATAGTCCCTTCCTTACTCTCCTCAGAAGAATGGCATTGTTAAAAGAAGAAATAGGATCATTATGTCTATTGTCAGAAGAATGATTAAATAAACAGTTATGACACCAGAATTATGGGGAGAAGTTGTACGTATTGTTGTTTATATTTTGAACAGGTCACCTTTTAAGAGCCTTGATGGTGTCGTTGCAAGCAAAAAATGGACTTGTTTAAAACCAAATGTTGAGCATGTCAGGGTGTTTGGCTCTTCCGTGCATGTAAAGGTATTTGGAAAGAGATCGGGAAAGCTTGATGACATAAGTCATCCCATGATTTTCATAGGCTATGAAACTTGAACAAAGGCGTACAGGTGTTATGATCCAATTACTTGTAAACTTCATATCAGTAGAGATGTGGTTTTTCAGGAAGAACATCTGTAGAATTGGGGAGAAGACAACAAATCCAAAAATGAAGGTACGTCTAAACTTTCCAACTTATAGGATCTTGTTGTTGATGATTTCAAGCAAACAGCTGAAAATACATCTGACATGGAGTATGGAGGAAGAGCTGAAGCTGATTTAGATGAGAATTCTACCTCTGCAGAAGACTGGCCAAAAAAATCAGAATTGTAGATCAAATCTACAATGAAACATCTCAGATAAATGTTGGTCCTGAAACTTGTATGAATCTTACTGAAGAACCAGTGAACTTTTCAGAGGCCAACAAGGAAAAAATATGGAAGCACACAATGCAAGAAGAGATGGACGAAATTGAAAGGGATCATAGATGGGAACTTGTTCAGCTACCAGATCTATGCAAACTCATTGATCTCGAATGGGTGTTCAAGACATAGAATAACTCCAATGGTGAAGTAATCAGACACAAGGCAAGATTGGTTGTGAAGGGATATCCTCAAAGGTATGACATAGATTATGATGAAGTATTTTCTCAAGTAGCAAGGATGGAAACCATCAGAGTACAGTAGGCTCTTACAGCACAAGAAGATTGGGAGATACATCATTTATATGTTAAATCTGCATTTATAAATGCGAAGAAGAGAATTATGTCAGACAACCAGATGGGTTTATCAAGAAGGGCAATGAGCAGCATGTACTCAAGTTAAATAAAGCTCAGTATGGGCTAAAGCAGGCCCCTCGTGCTTGGTATTTGAAATTAGACAAGTCTATATCCTCTCTTGGATTCACTAGAAGTGTGAATGAGCATGATGTCTATTTCAATCTTTCTGATATATCTCATTTGCTATTTGGCGTTTATGTTGATGATTTGATAGTGACATGTCCAAGAATCTGTCGTATTCAAGAGCTCAAGAACTATATGATGAAATTATTTGAGATAAGTGATCTTGGCTTACTCAATTAGTATTTGGGAATAGATGCTATTCAGGGTAATTCTCACATCATCTTAAATCAGAAGGCTTAATTCATTGAAGATACTTGAGCAATCGGGAATGGCTGACTACATTCCTGCATTCACTCCTATGGAAGCACGGGAAAAATTCAGCAGAGATGGAACAGATTCAATTATAAATTCAGATCATTACAGAAGTCTGATTGGGAGTTTGAGATGGAACAGATTCTCACACCTGACCAGACCTTAATTACCATGTTGGAATTCTTAGCAGGTTCATTAAGCATCCAACCACTAAACACTTATTGGCAGTCATGAGAGTCCTTAGATATGTCAAAGGAACACTCAATTATGGACCCTTTTATGAGAAGGGTCGAGCTGGAGAAGGCATGTTTGGATATAATGACAGTGATCATGTTGGTGATACAGATGATTGGAAGAGTACCAGTGGCCTCGTGTTTTTATTGGTTGAAGGGAAATCAGTAGGACCTCTCAAAAACAAAACGTAGTAGCCTTATTATCGTGCGAGGCTGAGTGCATTGTTTTCATTGCTACTACCTGCCAGGGTGCGTTGTTAGCTCACTTGATTGGTGAGTTAACAGGTGAAGAAACAAAACAAATCAAATTGATGGTTGATAACAAATCAGCCATAAATTTGAGCAAAAATCCAGTACTTCATAGTTGTTCAAAGCATATCGATAGTCGTTATCATTTCATTCATTCATGTTTGGAGGAGAAAAAGATTGATTAAGAATATGTGGAGACTGATAAACAACTAGCAGGCATGTTTACTAAGGCTCTGAAAAGATTAAAGTTTGCAGGAATGTGTTTGAAGGACTTCGCATCATCAAAGAATAGAAGCTGGATTAAGGAAGAGATTGTTGGGGTTAATCCTCTTGTGCTTGAAATAAAGGACGTGGTAGAATAAAAGGGAAACGTAAATTCCTGAACGTTCCTTTTTTCTCTCTTTGAATCAGTCTTTCTTTGAGCAAGTTGAGATCCATCTTTTTCTCTACGTGAATAGATTTAAGTGTGGTTGTTCATCTTCTCTTCTCTCGCCCTCCACCTCTATTTTTCGCTAGTTCGTTGTCTGCTCTCTGTGTTGCAGACTAGGAGAAACTCCTACACCGCCCATGTTGGGTATCATGAGAATTATTTTCCAGAAGCCAATCTCTATCCTCGCCGATGATTAATCTCCATCTTCTTCTAAGTTTTACGGTCTATCACACTCCATGGTCTCTGTTCATCTAATCATCTCCCTCTATTTTTTTCTCTTTATCTATTTCCAAGTTATATTCGACAATGTTGTTAAAATAGGCCTTAAAATATCCATATGTCTATCATTTATCCATTTATTGTTGAATATTGTACTAGAAAATGAAGTATCGACAAAGAGTAGAGAAGAAGAAATCAATATTGAAGAAATTGGGACAGGAGAAGAAATTTCGATAAAATTAATAAATTTGTGTTTGTCTTACCTTATACTTAGGATAATAAGAGTCACGTGGAGTCCTTGTATTTATGATGACATGGCACCTTGGGTGCATCACCATGCCTAGTGAAATGATGACACGTCTAACTGGATGTGTTGGCAGGCGAAGGGAGTTCAGACAGCTTGAGGCACAACAGCAATGGCATCTGCACGATATAGCGGCATCAGATGTTAGTATGCCTCTCTAGGAGAGACAGGAATGGTCCTCTATACGGTGTCAATGGTTGGAGTCTCAATGACAAGTGTCTACTATCCTCGTATAGTGCAATGGTGGTTGGCGTCAGTTAGAGTCTCGAGGACAAGTGTCGACTATCCATGTATGGCGCATAGGCAGCTAGCGTTGGTTGGCATCTCGAGGTGAGACAAGAGCACTCGTTCAACCAGACATGCTTTAACCTCCATTTTTTTTCAAGGTTTAAAGGTATGCCAGCATAGACTACACCAAGATGATGCACACCAATATTGATATTCACCAACATGCATCCATATATCTATCCATTAATCCATTCAATATCGACTACTAATCCTCCAATTGTTTTCATGGTTTTAGGGTTCATAAGCATAGACTGTGGACTGATGGACGTCTCGACGTAGATCGACAAACTGTGCGGGATTTCGTATGTAAGGGATGAGTCCTACACAAGTACGAGAGTGAACTACAATGTTTCAGGGGATACAAATTTGACTTTGCTTAGGATGTTTACAAACTGTCCGAAGCTTCCCCAGCGGAGCTCAAAACAGCTATATGCTGGGATCGCCGAATGCAGTCGCCAAGTGCTGGGTGAACGCAGAGTTCTTTTACGGGAATTATGATGGGCTTCTCTAACCTCCGACGTTTATGGATAATGGTTTGTGCATTAGTTTGTGGATAATGGTTGAATCAAAGAGTTTCCAACGACGGGAGATCATCTTCATTGTGGGCGGCAAAAATGTGCAGGTCTTCTTGGTAAACACAGGAAGCAGCACGCCCTTCATATCCGTGCTCAAACTCCAGCCCCTACCCTCTTTGTTATACAGCCTGGTCAATGATTTTGAGTGGCCGCATTCATTGGGTATTTCTCTCTCTCTGATGTAGGATGGATTGGACTGATGCGGGTAGGGTAGACTAAGGGTCAACTAGGGATGGATAAAACACATCACAAATCAACACAATCAATTGTCGAACATTTAAATGCAGCAAAAATGTTTATGGTGCAGCCTCTCCCCTTGGTCGAGGGTGGGAGGACTGTCTTACAACCACCGCGGTGAAAACAAAGCTTCAAATTCAATATCCCGAACAGTCAATTACGAGAAGACGCAAACATATTTTTACTAAGTCCAACGGTAGAAAAACACATAAGAAAATGCTAGAGGAAATAATGCAAAACACCAAAGAGGGAATAGTGGACCTTGGGCACCGGTGTAGTGCAATGGGGGGAGTGGGTGACATGGGCTTTGACAGCGTGGACAGGCGGTTGAGCATGCAAACCGCGTGGCCGGGCAGCTGCGCACGGCGGCTGCATGCAAGCGGCCACCTAGGCAAACGGTTGTGCGCGGCGGCCATGGGGTAGGGCGGTTGTGCATGGCGGTCGCGCGGACGACAACGGAGTGCTAGGGGGGGATGATAACATGCAAATTATCATGTTTAATTGATGAATATTACATTATATTTATGTGTTTTAATGGCCATATTTGCATGTTATCATATATAAATGGAGATAAATAACTTACACTTTGATTTTATTATTGTTTCTAATTTTTTAATATTTTTCACATGTTATTTAACCTCATTTCATTGAAGCAATATTTTTTACAGGGCATTAAATACTTGGCTAAAGGTTGGTAAGGGCTTTCCTAATTTTTTTGGTATTTTTCCAAATTTTTTTATAATTTTCTGACCAATATTGAGCCAAGAAATATTTTACGAATTTGAATAATACATATTTTATTGATTTGGCATTTTATAACATATTAATATTCATATCACATGGCATCCACGTCATTCGCCTGAAATTCGGGCGAATAAGCAGATGCATATTTTTTAAATACTAATGAGAGAGAGAGCATTATTTTCTCATTATGGCATCGCAATGCGCGATGCCATAATGAGCTAATGATTTTTTAAAAGTAATGACGTGGAGGGCGAAAAGAAAAGGGTATTTTTTATTATTCTTTTCAAGCAATAAAGGCACGCGGAGAGTCGATCTCCACGTGCATTTTTTAAACTAGATACCTCGTACCGCAGTCGGTTAGCCGTGTGCATTAAATGCCCGCGGCAAGCGACACACATGCATTTTTTAAAAAATACAAATTATGATTACATTCAAAGATTGATTTGTCGCCTGCATTAAATGCACGTGGAAATCGACCTTGCGGGTAATAAATTCTATAAAACGTCTCTTTAGTCTTTTCTGTTTTTTTTAAATATAGGGCGACGTGGTGCTTTGTGAACCGTTAAAATGGACCATCGATTTTCCAATGATTGGGCCTGTGGAAGCGCACAAAACGTGTCAGAACGTGATCTGAGAATGGGGAAAACGAGAAAAAAAGTGCCAACCAATCAGAAAATGCCACTTTTTAAGAGAGATAAAAGAAATCCAATGGCCTAGATTAATCCTCAGTAAAACAATGACATCTTGAGATCTAGACATCCGATTGAGATGAAATTTTGAGGGCACGTTTGTCTTTTACCCTTCTACAATCCATACGGATCTTTAAATAGAGGTCTGGAAAAAGGTGAAATTCAATTTTGGAAGCTCTCCCCAAGGATTTGGCCAGGAAGGACACAGGAGTTGCTTTGGAGGTCGACACATCTGGATTCATCAATGAAAATTGTAAGTTTCTAATTTGTGTTTTCAACTTCTTCTTGAATGATTCTAATATGTAAAGGCATGGGAAAAATGTACATGCCTTTAAAGTTGTTTTGAAATGAAATTATCATTGCATTTTGACTTTGATTCGAGATCTGGCTTTTAATCTTTAGTTCCAAATAGATTTGGAACAATTCTTCATTTTTAGATTCTGATTTCACTTTTCCCCAAATTCTTCACTTTCTCTCTCTAGATTTCAAAAAATTCACTGTTTGGAAATTTAATTCAATATATAAAAAACCTAAATATAAAATTTCATCCAAAAATTCGTCCATCTTGAAGTACAATTTCAAAACCCCCTTCCTGATTATTAATTCCCAATTTTAATACATAAAAATTGTCTTAAAATTTTATCATAATTGGAAAATTAGTAATACGAATTAATCTTATCTTATAATTAAAATTATCCTATCTTGAGTGTCTTGACTGAAAATATTAAAATCAAAATTAAGTTTCTACTTAATATTGATTAATTATATACATAATTAAAGTCTATTAAGTGAAAATTTAATTCATTCTTGAATTATATTATTTAAAATCGGATAAAAATTCTTGCCTAGTGCCTCCCTATGGTTTGACCCCTTGCTTGATCTATACACAGTATCTAGTGATTAAGGGTATTTATATATTTTATTGCATGTCTAAAAGCCCAAACAACAACGCATTTACACATCAATTTTAGGCTTATCAAGGGGAGGGGGGGAAGGAAGCTTCACAATCAGAATAGAGCATAGGGAGGGCGGCCTCCTCTCAGCGGTAGCGACGGAAGAAAGGAACTTTAGCAATTAGAAGAAAATTTAAATTCCAAAAATACCAATGATCCATTACAGCAATGGCCTATTTATAGGCCTTGGATGAAAGAGAAAATTACTAGAGGATTCAAAGAAATTAAAGAAATCAAATCTAACAATAAACGAAATTTGGATCCTGGGTCCAAGGTTGATAAATCTGATGTGTCGTGACATGAGTCATTTCCGCAAAGTACATGACAACAATAGTAGTGGTGTCGCGTCAGACGATGGGGTATCATCGTGTGTGCCACCACTCTCTCTATATATCTATCTATCTCTCTTCTCTCTCTCTATCTCTGTATCTCTCTTTATTTCTCTTTCTTTTTATCTATCTCTCTCCATCTCTCCCTATCTCTCTCCAACTTTTTTCATATATAAATATACATCATATATATGTATTTCTCTTTCCATCACTCTTCTCCTCTCTCCTCTTGTGTGTACCTTTGTCTATCGCTCGTTTTATCTTCCTGTTCTCTGCTTTCTGTCTTTTTCTCCAGCTCCGCATCTATTTTTTCATTTCACTCTCTCTATCTCTCTTTCTTTGTGAATAATATATCTCTGTGTATCTGTATGTCTCATGGTTTATCTTCCCGCCGCTTGCCATCTCTTCTTTCCTCTCTCCCTCCCCCCGTCGTTCGATATAAATATCTCTCACCAACCCTCTGACTGCCTATTTGTTCATTTGACTACCGCTTTTTCCTCTCTCTTCGTATCTCACTTATATCTCTTTGAATTTCCCTATTGGATTGCTTGCGAGAAGTCTAGTGTTAAAAACAAATTCAATTTTAGACTTCTCGGCGAAACTAGGCAGGACACATCCTCTACTTTTCATATAATTACGTTGTCTACTCGTCTTCCTGCATATTTCTGAAACGTTTTCAGCTCCTCCTTGTCTCTTTATTTAAATATCCCCTCTCAATCTCTATCAAACTCCGTAGCACAGGATGGTGGCTCCGCCCGTCTCCCTATCCATCTTCTACTCCCTATTTCCATCTTCTGTTCTGTAATGATTCATCCTAAATGGCATTTGATTGAAGATTGTGAGATGCCCCTCTCTCTTCTTCTCTACTTCCCCTTCTTGATCTCATATTGGCATCTCACGTTTCTTAACAGTTAGGCAGGTTAATAACTTGCAGTATATGGCGCCTCCGGAGGTACTTCAGACTACAGCAATCAGATCGTCAAGCTTTAAGCATTTTGTCCTTACCACTTCTGGAAGCCCCAAAGAGATTACTATTGTTGTCATGTACTTTACTGAGCTACAGAAACTCCAAAATGGGGAGCTAAGAGAGTTCAACATCTACACTGAAGATGAATTTTTCTACGATCCAGTTCGGCCTGCTTATCGTCAGGCAAACGTGGTATATATAAAACCCATTGGCTTGCCAGGGGGCGCTCACTTACTCTCTTCGGCCCATGTTAAACTCAACCTTGCCACTATTGATCAACGCCAAGGAAGTCCTTGCTCTGCGATCACTTACTTTTCTGCCAGCGAACAAGAGTGAAGATAAAGCCTTACCAGTTGGTTATGGAGACAAATAATTTGCTTAAAACTTAATTTTTAATCTCGGAATCTGATAGTGAACACCATGTTGGACCTAAATAAGTGGTACAAAGTGAACATGAACTGGGAGGGTGATCCGTGCATCCCTCAAAACTTATCCTCGATGGGCGTAAGATGTATATCCTCTGTGTGAGTTTTTTTATATCAGTGGCTCCAACTACTCCAGGATATCCTCTCCGTGAGTTTTTTTATATCAATGGCCGGTCAAAATTCCAGGGATAAGCTGAAAGATTGAGAGGAATTGACCAGTATCAGTTGTAAATTAATCAATCTATTTTCAGAATTTCACTAATTTCTTTTAACATTCTTGAGAACAGAACAGAACAGAATTTCACTAATTATAGAGGTTTTTTTACCTCTATAATCTACATTAATTATAAATAAAACTCGGGGAAAATGTTACCGAGAAGAAAAAATTTATTATTGATAACTGGAACTTGTCCCACAAGTGGGTTGAGGGGGCAAATCCCACCTTTCATAGTCAATCTCACATATCCGACATCACTGTAAGGCCATTTCTATTTCTTCAGTTCATGTTCCTTGTGTTAAGACTGTGTATAAAATAATTTTATTTGAATTTTAATTTATCAGTGACATGTCACACAACAACATCTCCGGAGAAATATATCCTTATTTGGGCCAACTACTAGCTCTGAATTTGTTGTAAACTGAAAATGATAACAATCTCAATGAATAGTTCAACAACATTCTGATTGATTCCTAGTTTACAGGTCCTTGGAAAACAATAGTTCGAGCAGGCACCTTCCATAAATTCCTCTTGAGAGATTCAAAAATGGGCTTCTTGATTTAAGGTTAATAATCCTCATTCATCTTAAATTATGTTGTCTTAGCATGATTAAATTTGGTCATTAATTGATACCAAGGCTCGTGTGGAGTGAAATAAAAGATATTTTTCTTAAATATAACTTGTACTGTCCCAAATTCTTATTGTGGAGACAAAATTAAATATGTACAATCGATAGGAAAGAAGGGACCATTGGATTCATAACCACGTAGAAGGGATACAATGTAGGATTTCCTAGCAGATATCTCTCAAACTGGAAGAGCATTCTAGTGAACTCTTTTCTGGCAGAGAATTTAAACCTTTTGTTCTCAATCTAATATTTTCATAGGACCCACTAATAGCATATAAGGTTCTTTAAGGATGTATTAATGCTATGTATTGTTACTTAAAATTTCAAAATGCAAATCACCAGCATATTCTGACCATTATCTCAAATTCAATCATATATTTGACAAAAACCCAGTTTTGTATCATGCGGTAAAAATTTCTGGTACAACAAGAAGATAAAAAACAAAAATAAGGTTTATATTCCTATTTTCAGTCGCGCCATCAATATTCCTTCTGCTCCTCTTGGCATTTGTGCTATTATTATTAGTGCTGAAACATAGAAACACAGAGAAGAAACACAAGATGGTTTAAGGTTTGGAATTGAATTTGGTATTTAAATTTTTAAATAAAACCAAACTTCCTATTTAATTTTTTTTATTACATCACAATATAAATATTTGTTTCCTCCCAACAGCACAGGAACCTATTGAACATAAGAGAACTCCAGGTGATACCCTGGTGAATAAAGAAGGAATGTTTCATTCTGAACAACGTATTTTTTCATTATTTGATATTATAAAGTTTACCAATAACTTTGAACATCGAATTGGTAAAGGAGGGTTTGGAACTATTAATCGTGGTTGTGTAAAAGATGGAACTCAAGTTGCAGTAAAGGTACTTTCACCATCATCGGCTTAACGAAAAAAACATTTCATAGCTAAGGTGAGGGCCGCAGTCTGTGTTTTACTTTTTTTGTTGATTAAAAGTTACACATAGGTCTTATTGTACTCCCTTTCTAAAAACTATCATTTCAGGCAAAATTATTGATTGGGGTGTACCATAGGCATCTGGTACCATTATTGGGATATCGCAAGGAGAATATGTCTCTAGTGTATGAATTTGCCCCGTTAGGGTCTCTTATTAGGCTATTCATCATCAAAAACTGTATCTATCCTTCATAATTTGACTTAAATATTACTCAGAAGGGGTTTAAAACAAGAAATCTCATTGACAGGTGATGCCATTGATAGGAAGATCTTCAGCTGGAATTTGCGACTTCAAACAGCTGTTGGAATTGAACAAGATTTAGCTTGAAAATTCATTATTTGCATAAATTGAATTAATAGCATATTCTTTGAAATATTAATTTCATTTGCAGGACTCGACTATTTGCATCATGGCTGCGAGCCAACGATTATTCATAGAGATGTAAAGGCTTCAAACATTCTATTAGATGAAAATTTTGATGCCAAACTAGGAGATTTTGGCCTTTCCAAGTCATACCCACAAAATAATGGGAATACCAACATATCGACTGGTGTAGCTGGAACTCCAGGATACATTGATCCTGAGTTTGTCTCTGAAAATTATTATTTTCTATGAATAAAATTAGTGTCTCCACTTTTTATCCTCATCTCACGTGGATTTTTGTTGTGCAGAAAAATAAGGAAAAATTGATTGAACAACAAAAGTGGTGTGTATAGCTTTGGGATTTTTATAATCAAACTTGTTACTGGAAAGCTATGTTTTAAATTTGAAGAAAACGAAAATCAAATAGTCTAACAAGTGAAAATGAAGTTGGATCATGGAGACAGAGAGCATCGCAGACCAAAGAATGGAGGGACAATATGATGCAAACTCAATGTGGAATTTTATAGAAACTGCAATGGCTTGTATAGCATTTAGTACAGATGTCAGGCTAACCATTAATGATGTGGTTTCACAGTTGACGGAGTGTCAAATATTTGAAGCATCGAGGGACCGCATGGTAGGCAATGGTTCTGTATCTTTTCCACCACAGCATTCAGAGTCATTTATCAGCTTTTAGTCAAGGTAGAGTTTATTTCTGAGCTGAAGGCTACCTAATTGAAACCCTGCTTATTGGATGCCAACAAACGGTAAATGATTATGTAATATTTTCCACTGTGATGGCTTGTGTTTGGAGTCTTGAGCATAAAAAAGAAATTATTGCGGTACAACTTGGGTAATAAATTTTTATTGTGTATTGATTTTTTTCTTTAGATTTTTTGGGTACTTTTTTATCATCATAGTTTTTTAGGGTTTATCTTATATAACCAAGAACAAGCCTTATCGTTACTAGGTAATGTAAAAATTAATCTAATATTTTCTGAATTAACAACATTCACTCTTAAACTAAGAGAAAATTTGACGTTTTTCAATATCCAAAGCAAACTTTTGAGTCCTGAATCTAAACCTATATAAATGGAGAATATGTATTGTTCTACACTTAAGAGCATATGATAAAACCCGGTATTTTTTCATCATGGTTTCTAATGATATTCATGATAACTTTTCTGTTTAATTTATCATCAATACATGGTTGAATATGAAATAAGGGGATATATTCTTCTCTTTTAAATATTTCTAGTGTAATATAGTTTATATTATTTCTATAGGCCATGGAATTCACTTCAATGAAGAAATATAAACCGGGGGGTTGCTCTCTCTTTCTATTTGAAATTCAGCGTTTTTAGAGAATAAGGATAATATGTACCTTGAATTTAGTTATTGTGCGATGTAGAGGTCTTGTCCTTTTGACTAATGAACTATAAAATATTAGGGAAGATAAGGAAATGTGCCTGCTCCAATTAGGTAAACTATAAAAATGCATGAAAAAAGTACAAAAAATAGTTATAAAAAAATTAAACCTAAAGGTTGGTAATAATATAACCTATATCAAACCTGCATTTTTTATATTCATAGCCGCTGTAACCAAATTTATACTTCAAGGCAGGCTTCATGCTCCTCTTGGCCCATAATATTACAGGGTAGACTTTAAATTATGTATTATATCCGTACCAGCATGAAAGCAAACTCCAAAAATATGAAATATATTATGCATCAAATAATCAATGCCAACATGTAAAACCTTTCTCTTTACAGGGTATAGTAATCACATGGCTTTGAGAAGCCTGAAGCAATGAAATACCATCACATTAAAATAAAAAATTTCACCAACAAGGAAATGATCATCTCATTCAATAAAAGAATTCTTTACTAATTTTTAGACCCATTTCCTACCAATAAGTCATTCAGACTTATAGTCAATGGCTTAAAATGAAATGCTTATTCATTTATTTAAAATTGAATATTCAAGTGAAAAAACCCACAAATCAAATATGTACATACCCTGGAATTTACATAATTATCAGAGTTATTATTTACTTCTCAGTGTATAGGTAAACAACTGAATATTGCATTAATACCCTGGTATAGATGAATGAAAATCATGATTCTGCTTGTGGGTCTATGTTAATGTATTCTCAAAAAAACTTCCTCCTTTTCAATCTCATATCCTTTAATAATACCCCATGGAATTTTAAAAAAAAGATGTGATACTTTTTTTACAATTACACTTTAGGTATAACACAAATATCCCCACACTTCTTTTAATTTACTTCATTGAAGACGATGATTTCATATCAAATTAAATGTACTCTCTGAAATTTATAATGGTTGACATAAGAAAGTGAACCTTCCATCATGTTTCTTGTTGGATATCATGCATTCCTTAACCTCTCTTCAGCTTGTTAGTCTCCATCCTCATTTATTATATGGATGTATTTGCCTCCTTTGATTATGCATTTTGGCTTTCAATATATTCAGCCTGAATCCTCATTTCCCAGTCCTCTTTTTTCTACTGTAATCTGCTGAAAATTTTGATCAAGGTCATTTTTAGATTAATTCTCACAAAAAAGTCATGGGGATAAAAAAATTTAGTAGTAAGGCAGGTGTTGAATATCTAGGAAGAAACGGATTAATGTTGGTAGGTTTTACTGCTCCCTTTCTTTCTTCTCCATCTTCATGAGCCTTTCCATTGCTCATAATGATCCTGATAATTATAAATTTAGAGGTTTTATGCCGTTGTTTTGATTTGGACATAACCAACAATTTTTATGAAAATTCCACTTAAATATTCAATAATTAATATAGAGCAAGTAAGGGGTCTATCCTCAGAGAGGCATAAATTTAATTTCAGAATTTTTCTCAAGCTTGGAATGAAGGAAGTGAGTTTAAAAGTGAGATATATAATTACTGAGATTTTTATGGATTATTAGTAAATTTATATCAGTTTCTATGACCAAATTGAATCAAAAATACAAATAAAAACACTAAAAATATTTAAGACTAATTTTCATAATTTTAATTAACACTAGAAATAGGAAATAAATATTTTTTGAATTTTCTTGAATTTAATAAACACCAAAAAATACTAGATATATTAAAAACGAAAGTTAAATATTTTTGGAATTTTTGAGATTTTAAAAATACTAAATATTGATTATATTAATTTTATGGATTTTTTCTGATTTTTTTGCAACTTTGAAATATATAAAAAAGAAAAATACCTTTTCCGGCTATCGCTGGCGGCGGTGGCGGCAGAGGGGTTGCAGAGCAGCAGCGGCAGCGGCGAGCCGGATGAGCTGGTGGTCCTTGTGTGGCTCATATAGGGCTGGCCTTAGTGGGCCAGCCCAATTTGGCTAAGTCAAGACTTAGCCAAATGGGCTAAGCCTTATTGGGCTTGACCCAATATGGTCAGGACTTAGTCAATTTGACTAAGTCCACTCTTCACTTTTTTTGCCCTAAATGATGGATATCAAACACGATTTTCTTTTTTGAAATTTGAATGGAATAATGAAGGATGATCTATGGAGAGAATGGAAAGGACTCTAGAGAGAGAAATAAACGGTTTTAGAAAGAGAAAATGTCAGAAATGAAGAGATAGAGAGAGAAAATGAAGAGAGAGTATAGAAGAATCTTGAGATGGAATTTTGAGAGGATGAACTAGGTATATGTATTAATATCTAGAGAGAGAATGAAAAAATTATAGAAAGTCAGGAAAATTGAATGTTTAGAGTGAGAAATTGATGGATTTTAAGGGTAAATAGATGAATGATGATGTGAAAATGGAAACCTAGGTTCCTAGAACCTCAATGCAAGCCTGATGAGCCGTTAATGCTTCCTCTCGAGTCTGTATCCTTATATTTCACCAGGATCAGGCATTTTTCAATGCAAACAAGAGATGAGATTGAATGAAAACTTCAACAAACTTACATTAAGCAGGTTCAACAACTTGATGGAGCACATCCAGACGACGCTGATGAATCATCAGCGGAGCCATCGCCGATGTCATCACCATCACTAGCATTGCCACCGGTCCGAGTCCAGCCTGACCGGCATACCAAAGCATCCGTGAAGAAGCCCGGGTTTAAGTACCCTGGGTAAAGCATGTGTTCGCATCCTCCGTTTATCTGTTTTTCGTTGTTTTTATTCCCTGTTTTGTGTTCGTCATGACGAGTACCCCTATTGTTTTAATTTCGTATCATTTTCTTTCTCTTTCTTAGTTTTCTTAATTATGTTGTAAAATGGGGGGTCCTTATTGGGCCCCTTGTTGGACCCATGTTGGACGTTGTATCACGCCGTATTGTTTTAATTTAGTCTCGTTTTATTTCTCTTTCTTAGTTTTCTTAATTATGTTGTAAAATGGGGGGTCTTTATAAGGCCACGTTGTGTTTTCAGATCTGGAAATTTTCTGTTGACAGTTACCTCATGTCTGGATCTCATCTAGAAGAAGAGGAGAGGTGGAGGAAGGAGAAGAGTAAGAAAGGAGAAAGAAGAGAAGGTGGGAAGAAGAGATCACCGTCACCAATACCTAACACCATGCGTCGATTTTTCTCCATCGTCGTGCATACGTGTGGGTCGTCACTTGGACGCTGTATCACGCACATACCAACTCGTGCAACCATTGTTCGTCGGGCGTCCTTCAAGCTTTGTGACCGCAAAACTCCTTCTAGGTGATAACCCACGAGTCCCTGGTGCAAGTGTGGCAGGATCCGCGTCATTGCCGCATTTGGTCAACGAGATTTGTTCCGTCAACTTGCGTACACGGATTCGGATCCGAGTTTCCCTTTTCTCGCCGACAACGCAACAGAATTCCCTGCTGTCGCTTGCGCCCGAATTTCCAACCCACCTGATCAAATTTTGCTGTTCCCGACACCTGACGTGACATACATCGCCTCTTATTGTTCCCATCAAGGGTCCTGATCTTCTCTGGTTATATCTATATCGCATTCGCAATCCGTCCACATTCCGGTTGTGGACTATTGTGCGACGACTTCATTTGCACGATCAACTCTTGGTTCCCTTCTGCACATATTGTGAAAACTCGGAGGGATACGTGGTGTAACATCTGCCGCTGTTTTGCCCGCACATAACTCTTCATGCGGATTCGCTTAGCACAAGGCTACGGGAGCATCGTCCAGTGTCGTCGAGTACCTAAGGGTGCGGCAAAATGATCGGCTTCCTAGCGTTGTTGAAGCTGCCTCTTGCAAACAGACTATTCCTATCTACACCGAGTAGCTGCGGACGGTTGATCTCCATGCTCCACCCCGCTCCAGACCGTCACTTTTGTGCATCGTCTGCATCATCTCCGGGCCTGGTTAACTGGTTGAGTCACTTTCTACCGGGGGCCTCTTCCATCTCGTTCTCTCTTCCGACCTCCGGCTAACACTCTAGCGAGCTGTGCCACCACCGCTGGTCGTGCTATCCAGTGCTTGTCTAAAGCACGTCTCCACCGACTTACCCGCACCGACTTGTGCACTGTCAGAGATAACGAAGACGAACACCCTCCGACGAGGTACGTCGTTCCCTTGCTAGTCAGTTCCATTACGTCTTTCAGTATATTTTTTACTGCACTCCACAGTGCTCAAGTTAGATTAGGTGAGAGGCATTTATCGAGAAAACTACGAAGTTGAATGTCTTCTTAGGCACGGGCCGAGCCCGTCCGCTATGTGCGAGCCCCTACGGATTTGTTCCGTTCGGTTCCCTAATCGCCATTATCGCTTCGACGAGGGTTAGAAGGTCACCGTCGTTATCATTGGTCGCCCTGCACCAGAGCTCGGAACTCGGCGAACCCTACTCGTCAGCCCCTGCACGTACAATTCACCTAGGACGCTTGCATCACGTAGTCAAATTCACTTAGTGATTTTACCCTGTAAATTGTATCTTCTAATTCTTGTAAATTTCTGCACATTTGGAAATATAAAATACTCAGAAGTAATCAAACTGATTGACTTCATGGAAGTCAAAGAAGTTACTAAAAATTAATCATAATGTGCAAAAGTTGGAATTTCTAGCTAATGCATAAATATTGGGTTAATTCAAATAATAACATGATAAAATTTAAATTAATAATACTAAAAACATCTAAAATATATGGAAATATATGTTCATTTATCACGTTATCAGATCAGTATTAGATGTTGAGCTTCCTGCTTGAATGAATCAAAGAACTAATATTATTTATGAATGGCATCATCATAGCAATCATAATTTGTGTATTACACAAAAAAATTTGAGAATTTTATTAAAATATTATATATAATGCAACTGAAAATAAAATTTTGACTATTATGATAGAAATATTTAACTTTGAAACTCAAGTTATTGGGGCCAAGGATAGCATGGAATATTTGAGGTAGGTCTCTTTAACTGTATAGCATTTTTAAAAATATATTATTCCCATTTTCATTAAATACATGAATATTTTAATGAATAGAAATTCAAATAGTTCCCTCCTCCTTTCGAATGTTTTCTTCATGGAATGAAATCAAAACATTCAAATTTTCAATAGTTTCAAACCAAGGGTGTATCTCTTTTTTCATTCATTCTTATTTGTTTTGTAAGTAGTGGTTGATAGAGCAAAATTGGGTGTTCTAATGTCGTTGTTATCAATTTTCTATCGAATAATATCTATGAAGTTTTAATCCCACTCAAAGATATACAGCAGATAGTAAGGTTGTATCCTCAGGGATTGGCTCTTAGTGATGGAATTAACTAATCAGCTAAAATATAGGGATACGAATTTCCAGGATAATAATAACCATAAGATATTTATATTTTTGATATTTGAATTCCATATAGAAAAATATGAAGAATTTCTGAAGATGGTTAAGTAGAATATAAAGATGTAGTTAGGGTGATATGTAGATGGTTAAGTTCATTTTTATTATGAGAGTATCTGTAGATTAGAGAATTAAGGTAATTTTTATCAAATTTTTATAAGTCAATTTATAGTGGATAATTCTGAATAAACTTTTGAAAATGAAATGACTATGGGAATGAAATGTTAGACGAAATGCCAGACTGAAGAAAGGTAACTATGATGTGTTTAATGCCAAACGCAAGCGGCTTTGTCTTTCTGTGACCAGAAAATCTACAGAATAAGATGCGTAACTTTTTAGTCGTTAGGTATTTTAAGAGATTTTACTTGGATTAGGAAACAATAAGAAAAATTGATTAAATTTGATTGGAAAGCAATGAGGAACACCTGTTTGATGAAATATTTCACAAAACTTTGGACTGTTGTAGAGTGTATCAATCTCCTTAAGTGGTTTGAATCTTGTAGAGTTTCAACGATTGCTATCTGATATTCGATAACTTACTAGAGTACTCTTCCATTTGGGGTCACCGATGGCTTCAGATCCTCTTCCAGCCGAGTCTTCTTTCAGGTAAGTCCTCGATCCTTTCCATGATTCTCAGCTTCTTGTCTTCCCCTTTTAGGTTGAAGAACAGTAACTTCTCTAACCAAGAGTTTCCAAGAAGAATGAGAACAATTTGAAGGCGTTTTTACAATCCAATTTGTTCAAAAATTGTATTTGAACCTCCGGTAGAAATCGGCAGAGATTGCCTTCTTTGTGTGAAGAAAGCCTTTGCAGAGGTTGAAGGAAGAGAGGAGAAGAAGTGGAGATCGAGATCAGTGAGAGAGAAGGAGGAGACGCCGAGAGCTAGGATTAAAGGATCGTTGTATTCTCCATACTATAGATCTTACATTTAGTTTGTTTTTATAAGAGTATACGGTGATAGAAATAGTAGGTAGCCGTTATCGAATGTATCCGTTGTAACAAACTACAACGGATATATTCGTTTAAACCTGTATTTGATCTGAGCTGTTATAATGCAGCGAGTGCACCGATCGGGGCCGTCGATCGGTGCGGTGGTCCCGTTCTCTTACAGTCTTAGGCAGATCAAATCTGGGCCGTTATATCTAGACGGGTGCACCGATCGGGGCCGTCGATCGGTGCCGTGGACCCGTTGCAATCCTGTCTGTTATAACTCTAACTAGATTTAATCCTAGCCGTCTAGATTTCATCCTATTCTATCTTTAATCCTATATTTAATCCTGCCATCTAAACCTCTAACGAGTATAGCTTATTAATCGATTTTACAATCTAATCTGAATTAGGTCCTAGCCACGCATGTCGGTTGTCTTGGCGAGTTGGTGCACTCGTCATCAGGTGCTGACTCCTCAACACTTTGTCGCCGGAATTTGGTCGCTGGTGAGGGGCACGATGGCGAGAGGTAGAGGAATCTTGACCCATGTAGCATGCTTAATGGCATGTAAAAAACTAATATTTCATAGTTGTTTTGGGTGGTATCTTGTCCCATTTTATTGATAGACAAGGTATGATGTAGCTCGATAAAAGTACATAGATCTAAAAAAATCGAAGCGGAATAAGACCATCATAAGAGAAGATTTAAGACCTGACCAAGAATGATAATTCCGTGTTATATTATTAAATGAATGATAGCATCTCATGCTTTTCTGGATTAAATAATAGCTCATAATATTCAGTAAAAAGGTTCATTATTGAGTTTATTCCAGTTGAATTTGATTTAGGAATTTTTTTCAGTAAAAAAATCCTCCAAAAAAATCATTTCTTTTCATTCCGAAGGTTTGGGATTATATCCTATCACTAGCCAATATGAAATTGTCATGCATGTACTTCAAAGAAACATTTTTATCCATTTAGAAATGAGGAATAACTTCATAAAATCTATATTAATATTTATCTGCTTTTTAAGCACTCTCTTAGTCATTCCAAAATGAAAAATGTCTAAAATAATTTATTATAATATTACATTAAAATCAAAGAATCTCTGAGATATTTATATCTTCAAAAAATATATTATTTTATAATTTATCAATGAATACTTTTTGGGAAATGGAAATGAGTGTGGTGATGGTCTAGTCATAGATCTTATTCAATTGTTTCTTATTACAGAAGCTCATCATGCTCATTCTCATCACCGCAACCCTATTCTCAAGAAATTTCACATAAATGGTAGATAATTCTTTTTAAAGGCACGACACAACTGCATTCTTTTTAAAGGCATGACAGAAGATGCATGTGACTCAACATGATATATCTAATAAGAATATATTATTTTTTTCCATGTAAATCAATTACATCATGAGATGATAATGATAGTTTAAATGAATTTTCTGACATACATTGCTAGAACGTGTCTGTGGCTAGGAAAATCATGAAAGCAAGACTGTGAGGGAGAAAATCAATAATAAATAGTTATTTGGAACCCCAAAAATTCCCAAGAATGATGCCAAATAATCGATTTATATTGTGTTAAACAATAAGAAGGGGTCTATTTGGATATATTGGTGCCTTCTCTCTCTCTCCTGTGTGTGATCTCTCCCTCACCATACAAGGCGTGGAGATCCTCCTTTGTTGTTCATACACTTGAGTTTCCAAAGTGTCATATTTATTGCTTTATTTTAAATTGTTGCATAAAAAAGATTGGTCCTGAGAAGGCCCAATTTATTGCTTCTTCTCCACTAAACATACCAACTTTCTTCAGCTCGTTCCACGGACACTGAAAAATCATGGTAAAAAAATATAAATTAGCTGTATTTTGCAAGTTATATGGTCAGTTTTATTTTTGTTACAAGATTTTACCATAATGGCTATGGTCTGAAAGTTTTTGAGTGAGCGTCGAACAAAGGGAATTGTTGAACCACACCACAGTGTGGAGAGGATTTCCAGGCTGTAAACGAGGGGACCATTCAAGAAATGAAGCTTCTGGCTGGAGAGCAGATCTTGCAATATGAATTGGTGTTTGATCGACAACGGCGGTCGTTAGATTCCGGGCAAACTTCTACGTGTGTTTCGCGTGGATGTTCTGTTCATTGTCCCAGTCCAGCAGTCATCTTGGACGCCATTGTGTTAATGACGAGAGAGAGAGAGAAAGAGAGAGAGAGAGAGAGAGAGAGAGAGATAGTGGTAGATACATAAAGCAAAAGATAGCGATAGAAGAATAAATCAATAGAGAGAGAGAGAGATAGTGGTAGATACGTAGAGAGAGACAAAAACGGCAGTAGGTGGATAGATAGAGAGAGGAAGATAGAGGCTGGGAGAAAGAGATGGCAGTAGATGGATAGACAGAGAGCTACAGATTGATAGATAGAAAGACAGAGAACTAGATAGATAGATAGATAGACAGAGAACTAGATAGATAGATAGATAGATAGATAGATAGATAGATAGATAGATAGATAGATAGATAGATAGATAGATATATAGATAGATAGATAGATAGATATATATATAGATAGATAGATAGATAGATAGATAGATAGATAGATAGATAGATAGATAGATAGATAGATAGATAGATAGATAGATAGATAGATAGATGAAACATAGCTAGATAGATGGATACATATATTGATAGATAGGTAGGTCGGTATGTAGGTTGGTAAGTAGGTGGACAGACAGAGATATATAGGTAGATAAATTGATAGAGAAAGAGATAGAAATAGAGAGAGATATGGCGCTGGATGGATAAATAGAAAGATAGATAGATGGAGGTACAGACTGAGATATGGAGAGATAATGGTAGGCGGATGGAGAGAGAGAGAGAGAGAGAGAAATCTTGATTATGAACATATTGATCTATCAATCTATCGATGGATTGCTATCTCTCACTCGAAAAGTCCACCAACTCTCTATAGATCCATCCACCATTATCTCTCTCTCTATTTATCCATCTACCATTATGTCTCTGCCTACTTATCCAAACCGCAAATGTTGGGATCTTTGGGCGTGATTTCGTACACTAGAAGGGCCCGCAAAATGCCAGTCAAAGGGCCACTTGGGACCGGTTAATGGCTCCGGGTCGGCCCTATTCCTTAACTTCACGAGAGGGCATTGGCGTTCGGCACAGCGTTCCTTTCTTTCTTTTAATCTTTAGTCTGCTCCGTACAATGGCTGAATCACCATAACGCGTCCACTTGGCTCGGAAGTAAAAGTGTAAAACCCCGTGGGCAGGTTTCCATCCGGCTCCTGATGGCTTGCCCGTGTTCACACGTCCTTAAACGTCTCTCTCTATTTTTCTCTATTCTATCTCTCTCTCTGTCTGTTCTATCTCGCTCTATTATGTCGTTCTCTCTCTATCTCTCTCTCAATCTTTCTCTCTGTATATCTCTCTCTTGATCTATCTATCTATCTCTCGATCTATCAATTCTATCTATCTATCTCTCGATCTATCAATTCTATCTATCTATCTCTCGATCTATCAATTCTATCTATCTATCTCTCGATCTATCAATTCTATCTATCTATCTCTCGATCTATCAATTCTATCTATCGATCTATCAATTCTATCTATCTATCTCTCTCTTCCTATCTATATCTATCTATCTCTCTATGTATCTGTCTCTATCTATCCAACTATCTATATATCTATCTATCTATGTACCTATTAATCTATCTATCCCTTTCTGTATCTATCAATTTATCTATTGATCAATCAATTTATCTATCTATCTATCTCTCTATCTATCTATCTATGTATCTATCTCTCTGTCTACTTATCCATCCATCAATATCTGTACCTCGCTCTATCTATCTATTTATCTCTCTATCTATCTGTGTATATCTCTCTCTAACTATCTATTCATCACTCTATATATCTCTCTTTATCTATATATCTCTACCTAAACCTCTATCTATTTCACATACTCTCTCCATCTCACTGCTTCTATATTTCCCTCTATCTATATCTTTATCTTTATATCTTATCTCGCTCTTTCTGTCTCTATCTCGATCTAATTCTCTCTCTCTCTCCAATTTATCTGTATCTCGCTCCTATCTCTCTCTCTATTTATCTATGTCTCCGTCTCAATTTTTATCCATAGATATGTCGCTCTCTCTATCTCACGGCTCCCTGTCTTTATTTCTACCTCTCTTGATATCCTTCTCAACCAGTCTCTATCGACCGCTATCTCTCTGTGTATGTTTATCAACATTTCACACTATCGCTCACACTTTCCCACTCTCCCTCACATTTCTCTCTCCCTCTTCGTCCGTATCTATCTCTCCGGAACTCAGTTTCTAAAATAATACTTTGCAGTACATTCTGATTATCAAACTCAATACATGTATATATTGAGGGAGAGAGAGAGAGAGAGGCAGGGCGAGAGAGTCAGAGGGAGAGACACACAAGAGAGAGAGAGAGAGGGCGACAGAGAAAAAGGGAGACAGAGAGAGAGAGAGACAGGGCAAGAGAGAGAGAGAGAAAAAAAGAGAGAGAGGGAGAGAGAGGGATAGAGAGAAGGAGAGAGAGGGAGAGAGGGAGAAGGAGAGGGGAGAGAGAGAGAGACAGAGAGAGAGAGAGAAGGAGACAGCAAGAGAGGGAGGGAGAGAGAGACAAGGAGACAGCAAGAGAGGGAGGGAGAGAGACAAGGAGACAACACGAGAGGGAGGGAGAGAGAGAGAGAAAGAGAGAAGGAGGGGGAAAGAGAGAGAGCGGAACAGAGGGGAAGAGAGAAAGAGAGACTGATAGACAGGGACATAAGGGAAGAGAGAGAGGGACAGAGGGACAGAAGGGGAGAGAGACAGAGACAGACAGGGGCAGAGAGTAGGAGAGAGAGGGAGACGGAGAGGGAGAGAGGGAGGGAGAAAGAGGGAGAGGGAGAGGGAAATAGAGAGGGAGAGAGGGAGAGAGGGAGAAAGGGAGAGAGAGAGAGAGAGAGAGAAAGAGGGAGAGAGGGAGAAAGGGAGAGAGAGAGAGGGAGAGGGAGAGAGAGAGGGACATAGGGAGAGAGAGAAAAGGGGAGGGATGGAAGAGAGAAAGAGAGGGAAAGAGAGGGAAAGAGAGGGACGGAGGGAAAGAGAGAGAGATATAGATACAACCAGAGACAGAGAAAATGGAGAGATAGAAAAAAGATTTAACTATAGAGTGTGTGTGAGAGAGAGAGAGAGAGAGAGAGTTGGGCTGCTTGGGAAGAGACAAGGATGCGGGGAACGGGGGTTTTGAGGCGGACAGTTGACATTTTCCGAAAGCGGAAAATCGGTAAAAAGATCAACCCTTTCTTTCTAAGAGTGGTTGTTGCGAGTGAATGGAGGAGAGATGCCTCGTCCATATAAAATATGAAAATGTATTTGTCACGTGGTTGGCTGTCCCCCCACATGGCTTCATTTCATGCATAAATATCTCCCTGAAGAACAAGCAAGCCCAACCAGAGCAGCGCCCAGAGAGAAGAATGGAGGAGAAGGCGGAGGCGAAGAAAACGGAGACGGGAACGCGGCATCCTCTCTACAGAGGAGTGAGAAAGAGGCGATGGGGGAGATGGGTGACGGAGATAAGAGAGCCGAGGAAGAAGTCGAGGATATGGCTGGGCTCGTTCCCCACGGCGGAGATGGCCGCGCGAGCCTACGACGTAGCGGCGCTCTGCTTGAAGGGGAGAAAGGCGCTTCTCAATTTTCCTTCTCTGGCGGAGCTTTTGCCGCGGCCGGCGTCGGCCATGGCGAGGGATATTCAGGCGGCGGCCGCGGCGGCCGCAGCGATGGAGCTGCCGGCCGCGGGCGGCGCCGCGGAAGCCCATTTTGCGTGTAATTTGGCCTCCTCCTCCGAAGAGGAAGAAGAAGAGGACAAGAGAGAAGGGATCAGCCTAGAAGAAGAGAAGGGGAATGACTTCTGGGGCGAGATCGGCGATCTCCCGGCGATCGACGGCGGATGGGCGCTCTTGACGAAGCCGGATGATGAGGTGACGTGGGATTTTTTCTGCGCTTCTTTGCCGAGCTCCGATGGGCATATCATGTCCTGGGGATGATTATCATCGTCGTCATCATTATCATCGTTGCTGTTATCAATGTTATCGCGTGGTGCTGGTTCTTGTTTTGGGTTCAGACTTGAGTATTCGGTGAGAGATATTCAAGGCATGGGAGTTTAGTTTGCCGGCTGCAAGATCCGGTGACGCCTGACGTCTACTCGTGGATCTAAGGTTTTTTCCTTAGGCGAGGTCCCCTGGCTGTAGACTGCAGTGTTAGACTCTTCGACTATTAATGGCAACAGCGCGGATCTCTCTCTCTCTCTCTCTCTCTCTCTCTCTCTCTCTCTCTCTCTCTCTCTCTCTCTCTCTCTCTCTCTCTCTCTCTCTCTCTCTCTCTCTCTCTCTCTCTCTCTCTCTCTCTCTCTCTCTCTCTCTCGCTCTCTCGCTCTCTCTCTCAGCTACTCTCTCTTATTCTCTCTATCTCTCTCTCTCTCACGCTCTCTCTCTCTCAGCTACTCTCTCTTATTCTCTCTATCTCTCTCTCTATCTCTCTCTCTCTCTCTCGCTCTCTCTCTCCCGCTCAGCTACTCTCTCTTATTCTCTCTATCTCTCTCTCTATATATATATATATCTCTATATATCTCTCTATCTCTATATATCTCTCTCTCTATATATAT